>NC_059502.1:12496880-12808990 GCF_914767665.1 Harmonia axyridis | reverse complement strand
TCATTGTAATTTTTCAATCCTAAGGGAGGATTCTGTTGTTACAAATCTCAAGGGATATTCTCCTTTGCGACTTTTCAACCTCAAGGGAGATTGTTCTTCGTAATGTTCCAATACCAAGGAAAGTGCGAGAATCCCAACACAATTCTCGTCGATAAATCCAATTTTAAATCACAAATTGGACTGATATTGGCTGAAATCTAAAACAAGTATGTATCTTTCTGAAGTCTCAACAATTATTCAAAATCTTCCACAAAATTATCTCTGTTCCTTTCTCTAGATACGCTAACTCGTAGCCGCTTCATCGGCGAGCAATCACGTACGATGAATTGACAAAGTAACTCGTCTTCAAAAAATCCAGTAAAATAGCATGAATTGCAGCGTGCAAAATCGTTGTGTCTTTTTGATCATCGCATCACATTGTCAAATTTTTCACTGATGATGAATCCCACTCAATATTCGATTCATTTCGTTCAGCCATAAACACGATAATCACCAAACTTCAAATTCTCGGAACTGTTTAGGTTATCGAATTAAGTTGAATTTGTTAATTGAGTAGATTCAGTAAAAAAGGCTGTTCAAAATTTTAATTCTAAAATTGTAGTTACGATCGAGATGAAAATTTTCGTTTGAATACAAAATGAAAAGCCTCGTTCGGAATTTTATGTAGATTGTGGAATGTATCGTTTTCATTGTTACTTTAATTTAAGAACACTCTGTATACTGTTATGATATTTATTTTATTCATGAATAATCCCTTCTTACAATATTGATACCTTGACTGAATTTACATTACAGACGGGAATCCTCATCTTTTGCACACCCGTATATTCTTCTCAGAAAATGATTGAATGCACTCTCAGAGTAATAAACATAGATAGAGGGAGCTTATGTCATTTTCAGTAAGCAAATTTTGTCCCCAATATGAACTATCAAATTTGACATGAAGCTCGCGGATATTAAAACATATCACTGATACGATATTTCACTCAATTTGCGAGTTTCACCACAAAGAACGCACTTCTTATTTCTAATAGTGAATCAACGTTTTATATTCACTCAAATATTGAAACAAATACCTTGATATATAAAAATTCATAAACGAATTTCAAGCACGCCAAACGACGTGAAACAACCGATGACACTAGGAGAGCAAAAGTTGTCAAACCTTGAATTTCAGCAGGTAAATACAGAAAATAATAAATAATCTGCTCGTTATGAATCAAGAAAAATATCGGATTCCAAATATTCAAATTTACATATTTAATCGGAAATCATTCGAATAAATATATTTCATTCAATTCATTCGTTATGAATGTATATTATCATTCATAACGATATAGTATAATTGAGGATTTGAAAATATATCACAATTTGATAACGTAATCTAACCATATTGGGGACTTGTAAAAATTGGGTATACTCCCTCTATCTATGTTTATTACTCTATGAATGTACTCTATCATGATTATCGTATAGATAAACGTCTCCCAAAATATTTTTGAATAAATCCTACAACCCCTTTGAAAAACCAAAGTCTTTCATCCTTGACGATCGTCCTCGAAATCCGGAAAATCTGAATGATTAGCTGCAACCCGTTTTTGCAAGTCGTCTAGCTGGGTGCGCTAAGTCCAAAATGAACTCTTTCCAGAAACTTTCCCAGTCTCCTAATGAACGACGCTGCATTAAATAACATTGATGCTGGAGCTCGATCTGGCGCCAGATGCTTTTTATTTTTCTCTTGCCGCTCAGTGTTCCATTTAGCTGCACATATTCCCTATTGAGGTCCGCCATCAGTGTGCTAATCTCTTTCAATCAGTCTGCTTTTCAATTGGGATCGGGAAAACGCTACGTTTTATTCAGATGGGTCGTTTTACATATTCGAAAAGGATAAAGTCACGGAAAAACGGACTTTTAAAAGAGATGAACTGGAATGGTGATAATAGTAGATTGCATGTGCCATCAACTTATTGGATGATTCTGTCGATCAGGTCATATGCACTATAACAATTTCTTTGTTTTATTTGACAACAAGTGTACCGGGTTTTTCACCATAATTTGACCCCCCCTTTGACTTTGTTACTAAAAGAGGTACGAAAAAATGTTTTCCACAAAAGTTTCACGAAATCGACTAGTGTTTTTTGAAATGATTTCACAAAACGAAATATATACAGAGTGGGCAACATATTGATTGCAACTTCATTTTTTCAAATGGAACATCCTGTATATGTTTCTATATTTGGCTAGCTCTTTTTTCCCTGATTTTTAATATATAACATATGTTTGGCCTATTTCTCTTATTCTGAGTACCACAGAGTTTCAAATTTTAAGAACCACCTGGCATGCTCAGTAATCAGTTTTCAAGTGTTAGGCTGAGATAAACAAAATGCCTTTTTTCGAGTTAACTCTTTGGCAACGATATCATACTTTTTTCACTATTAATTGGAATTCAATGATTTGGATGCAACTCCATATATTCTCTCCTTGTAGCTTTCTTATTTTTATTGTTTTATAGTTTTCCGCTTCCATGTAGTGCATATTCGATGAATATTTCATTCAATGACAAACACATGTTATATATCGTTGACAACGAGATAACTCAAAAAACGGCATTTTGAATTATCGCAGCCTTCCACTTAAAAACTGATTACTTAGCTTGCCAGGTGGTTCTTAAAATTTGAAACTCTGTGGTACCCAGAATAAGAGGGATAGGCCAAACTTATGTTATATATTCAAAATCAGGGAAAAAAGAGCTAATCAAATATAGAAAAATATACAGGATGTTCCATTTGGAAAAATGAAGTTGCAATCAATATGTTGCCCACTCTGTATATATTTCATTTTTTGAAATCATTTTAAAAAACACTAGTCGATTTTGTTAACATTTTGTAGAAAACATTTTTTTGTACCTCTTTCAGTAACAAAGTTGAAAGGGACTAGGGTTCAAACCCGAATACCCTCAATATGAACTCTAAAAAATTACCTAGTTTGGCAAACGGTTCTTCTCAGACCCTAACAATCGGATAATAGAAACAACCAAATTAAGTATCTAAGAAATACGTTTACCATTACTGAATTGAAATATTATTTTTATTCAGCATGGATACATATTACATATAAATAAGGTTTATTTATTATTACTCAATGATATATTAACCTCAACTATATTTATTTCCTTCAAATGGATATTTCTTCAGCATTATTGATATAAGTTTGCGTAAATAAATGAAGTGTAATAATAAATGATAATTATTGGTGGGATTTCAAATAAATTATTTATTTCCATGAAACTAATATTTGTTTGTCCATTTATCCAATAAATGATTTATCAACTATAATGTATTTTCGATAATATCAAATAAACCCTTCTCTCAGTATATATTTTCCTCTTCTTCATTCTTTTGCGTCATTACAATTATCCTAGCTGGAGACTCTCCGACAAACACAAAATCTAATAATTCAAATAGAAAACAAATTCAGTTCATTCCTTGTCGATTTTGATGGCTGCTGAACAGAGTTGCAGAAACAAAACAGAAAAGAAAATCGAAATGAACATTGTGGCAAATGAGTTGATTGTTTCCGATTTCCATCAAAGTACATAACGAAGTTAGGTCCCTTTATTAGATTCGCTGACATAACAGTTGTGCCCGTATTTCTGTAATTTGTTAGGTCGAGTTGACAGCCTTTTGCTTTCAGATAGTCTTGTCTTCGTAATTAAATAAACCTCTGAAGATTGATATGTTCCGTTGTAGCGCCACATCATGTTAATATAAAAACTGATATCTGTTTCCAGTTTCTATGAGAGATTATTTGATATTATTATTATGAAAAATTAAAAAAGAAACATAATAATTATGAAAGTTTTCTATTCGTTTCTCGCTGATGAACCTTGCGTCCCCAATTTTCGAACAGAGAGTGAGCGCAAACAATTGGCTTCGACTAATCGAAGAAAAATTCGAGGTCAAAATTGATTAAGTCCGTCCAGCCAGGTACTCGATAACTCTCGAACAGAACGTGCTCAAGACTTTTTTTCAGGGTAGATTCAAGGTTAAGATGATAATAGGATAAATCGCTTCGATAGTTCCACAATTACGACACATATATGACATGTTTGTTTTCCTAATAGCTAACTGAAAAAATTTCCATTCGCTCGAAGTGAAATCGGTTGCTAACTAGTAAAAAGAAAGCCCGTTCAAAATGTTTGTAACGGGTGTTTTTTTTCGAGGTATATAATTTTAAATTGGCATTACTGTTCAATATGGCGACCGATTTAACAGCTGTCGAGTGATTCATTCTCAGTTTGGTTTGGCAATTCATCATGAATATACTCACGCCTGAACAACGCTTGCAAATAGTGCAATTTCATTTCGAAAATAATGGTTCTGTGCGGAATACATATCGCGCACTACGTCCATTTTATTTTGATGAAGCGCACTTCTGGTTGAATAGCTACGTAAACAAAACAAATTGCCGCATTTGGAGTGAAGCTAATCCTCAAGTGTATGTCGAAACACCGTTACATCCAGAAAAACTGGTTGTTTGGTGCGCTTTATGGGCTGGTGGAATCATTGGTCCGTACTTCTTCAAAAACGATGATGGCAAGAACGTTACAGTCAATGGTGATCGGCATAGAGTCATGATTACTAACTTTTTCAATCCTGAATTTAACAACCATGATGTCCAGGAGCTGTGGTCCCAACAAGACGGCGCAACATGTCACACAGCTCGTGCCACAATCGATTTATTGAAAGACACGTTTGGTGACCGCCTAATTTCACGTTTTGGACCTGTGAATTGGCCTCCAAGATCTTGTGATTTAACACCGCTAGACTACTTTCTGTGGGGATATGTAAAGTCATTGGTCTATGCGGATAAGCCACAAACCCTTGACCATTTGGAAGACAACATTAGCCGTGTTATTGCCGATATATGGCCACAAATGTTGGAAAAAGTAATCGAAAATTGGACGTCCAGATTGGACTACATCCGAGCCAGCCGTGGCAGTCATATGCCAGAAATCATATTTGAAATGTAATGCCACAAGATTATCTTGCGGATAAATAAAATTCATGTCAATCGAATCATGCATCGTTGTTTTACTGCAATTTAAAGTTCTATAGCTATAAAAAAACACCCTTCACATCCAAACGCAAATTTTCATTCCGATATTATCATCAGTTGAAAATCAACAACAAAACAAAATTTTGGACGGACATATTTACGGAACCCCAGTCGGATATTATCCATTAACCAACTTAACCACAGCATTCGAGATCCGAACATAGAATTTCAACTTTCAAATAATCTAATATTTTCAAGAATTTACAAATATGTGAATCTATTTTTCAGTAATGTTTTATAGGTTTCAAAATGAATTTGCTTCAAGAATATTCTGTTGACGACAAAAAAACAGTTGTTTCTAGGTCGTTCCATTGTGAATCCAATGACAATTATTCAATCAATGTTCCAATTCTTGTTTGGCCCAACTGAGTGCAATATTTCATGAGTGATAAATACAAGTTACTCCCTGAAATCCAATATTTTTGTGATGGATGTTGGTTTGGATTGATTTATCGTAAAGAACGTGTTCTGTATAATTCATGAAATATTCCCAGTAGAATACTTGCTCCAACTTTTCTTCACCTATCACCGATAATTCATTCCCAAAACAGAACAACTCTGATTTATTTCTTCCAATAAGTGTAGGTGTAGAATCAGATTGAAACAAAAAATGAGTTTCTGTATTGATTACCGATACTGAAATTCATTTTTCCAGTTAATCTCATTTACATTATAGGAGTATTCATATGTATTAAAATTACACAAGTTTATCGAATATTTCAGCAAGTTGGATGAAATGAATTTTTATAATAAATAATTATAAAAATTGAATTGAATTAAGACAGAAAGTCCCGCCCTTTGCATTCTAGGATATCTATGGTACTTGAATATGAACCAAAAGGGGCTTATTCAAAGCAACCAAAACTTTCAGATCTAATTGAGAAACTGCTGAATGGGCTTCCTGAGTATCCGATAGTTTACTACGAAGTTAATATCATGCATGGTATAAATATGGAACGTGGGTGATGGGACATTATGTTCAGTATTATCTGAAAAACAATAGAGCCATGTATGCATAAAATTGAATTGCAAATCTGTCCCATAGCAAAATATTCAGAGCTGGCCATTCCAATTTTACTGAATGAATAATTCATATGGATTTACTTGAACGTATGATATTTCAGAACCAAACAGCTAAAATTTGAAATTATTACCAGATTGAGCCTTTTAATATAGAATGAAGAGGAATTATTCATATTTGTAAAACACTTTCGTAATGAAAATAATTTCGATAGCATTACTAATTACTGTTAGGGGGTTACTTTGAACCGCAATTTAATTTCTCGAAAACTAAACATTGTACAACAAGCTAAAATTATAAACTTAAGAGTAAAAGCATCTTGGCAGACCAATTAAAATCAAGAATAAAGTTTGGCTTATCGATAACACCAACTTGACTACTGCTCCTGAGTGGTTATGAAGATTGTTAAATATAATAACTGACAAAGAAACTGCAACACCCAAAAGGAAAATTTTTTTTGTAGAACATAGATGGTATAGCAAAGAGTAAATCATTGAATTTGGAGAAAAAAAGGTCTCACATGTAAACAATTTTTGTTACTTAAATATTGAGGTCGTTTTTTGCAAGTTTCTCAAATTTTACAACAAACCAGGTGTTGTTAAAATGCCTAGAGCACGTGTACGCAGAATTAATCGCCAGCTAAGTGAATTTGAAAGAGGAAGAATTATTTAAATCATTCATTCCTTGCTATACTATCTACTCCTTGCTATACTATCTATGTTTAACCAAAAAAAAATTTAAATTTAAACAGCAACTTCTTGGTGTTGCAGTTCCTTTGTCAGTTAGTATAATACTCATATTGACACATTAATTTACATTATGAAGCATATGCTTAATATATCGTTTCAAATAAACCAGACTGCAGTCGACATTCCTATTCCAACTGCAACTGCAATCCAGATGTATGATATTCCTTAACCTTGTTACAACTTGCACTATTTTGTACACCCACTTGACTTTTTTCAGATACATTTCATTTACCCTCATACACCTGGCACGGAACTTAATAGTTCAAATTCCAATTTTCCTGTGATTTATGAGGAAGAAATACCATAATTAGGATAGGCTATGGTTCTATAATTTATTGCTGCATATTCGAAACAATATAATGTGAATGGCGATAGTCTTGACGTCAATAAATATGAACCTTCGTTTTGTTGGTCACGCATAAGTATTTTAGTCTCGATTTCAGTTGACATTTTAGGATGCGATTATGGTAAATAATGGACAGGTTTCACTAACAAAATTGATTAGTTCATGATGTAGATGAAGAAGGAATTTCTTTTTTTATATGACGAATTTCAGGGGATTGAAACCGTTTATTATCTGAAAAATGTTGAGCTACAGCGATCTGTTCAAAACAGACTGGTCATTGAAAACATATTTTGCTTAACTACTAGACTAATATGAAAAGATCGTCGTTGATCAATGTTTTTTAGTGATTTTATGGATTTCCAAAACAAAACTTCTTTTGGTCACTTATAAATTTTATTTTCAATTTGTATTTAGGGTTACCGATATTGTAAGAGTATTTAAATACCATACTCACCTGATGAAGTCAAAATGTACATAGGCGTACAACTTTGCTTCCGCCGTTTTATTTTCGAAATTCGAACCTTTATTGCAAAGAACTGAGTACGCATTTATCTATGATTCAAAGTATTGTCCATCGCTAGCCACTACTTTCTCCCATCTTTCGGGCAGCATAAGAATTTTTTACTTCTTCATAGGACTGGAAGTGCTGGCCAGTCAGGACGTGTGGCATTGATCGAAACAAGTGAAAGTCCAAAGGAGCAACGTCTAGAGAATACGGCGGGTGGGGTAGGACTTCTCATTGGACTCCTCATCTCGTGGAAGCATGGCTGAGATATCCCCATTATTTTTTGTGTTTGGGAATATCGTAATGAACCCATTTTTCGTCTCCAGTTACAAGGCGATGCAGAAATCCCTTCCGTCTTAAACTTGCAAGCAGCTGTTCACAAGCAAACAAACATCTCTCAGCTTCAACTCGTACGGCACCCAATTTCCTTGTTTTGAATCATTCCTAGGACTTTCAGGCTTTTTGAAATGGCTTGTTGCATCACTCGCAATGATCCTGCCAATTCTTGTTGCGTTTGACACGAATCTTGATCAAGTATTGTCTCCAATTCTACATCTACAAAAACCTTCTCTCTTCCATTGCCATGCTGGTCTTCGAAGTCAAAATCACCGTTTCTGAGCGTTGAAACCTCTCTCGGCACGTTCTTTCGCTAATAGCGGCCTCACCTTAGGTTCTTGAGAGCATTCGATGTCCCTCAGCCGCAGATTTTTTCATATTAAAGCAGGAAATCAAACGCTCCCTCAAATGACGAGAATTTGGTTCGTAAGCTTATATACGTATATATATATGTTCGATCGGAAATAACTTTATGATGCAGTAATGTTATATTTAGAAATACCATAGCTTTTTTTTATGACATCTACGATTTATTTATTTCGACTACCACTTACTGCTACAGCCATCTATTGCAAAACGGGGGAAACAAAGTTGTACACCTAATAATTAGACTATTTTTGTGTAATCAATGAAAAAAGTGTTTTCCTTTTTAATCATTCAAATCTAATGGTGTTAAATCTAAAGACTTTGGTGGCCATCGAATATTTTGATAATCTGAAGTTTACGGATTATAATGGATAGAAATTTGGTTGATTTGCCGTGTTAAACTGAAATTTGGGAGACCGAATACAATCCAATACTTATGATATTTTGCCTTTTCGTCGCGTCCACAGAGTACGGTCCTGAAAATCAATTTAATCGAAATTTCATATTCGAGCAAAATGATAACGCACAATTCCCCAAAGACACCTGGCCTGGCAAAACAGAATATACATAGAACAATGTCCTCGACATTCCCAAATTGATATAGCCCCCTTCACGTATAATTAGCCGACAGAATAATTAACGAAGCATCCACAATATCAAGTACTAAAGTAATTGCTCAGAAGTTCAGTTTATTTATAATCAACTCATCGGATGAAATGAACTTCACAAAGTAAAATTAATGGATACTCGTCTCATGAATTTAAGGAAAGGAAAATATTTTGTTTCGAACTTTGATCCCAGTAGGGTTCCCGTCAAAAAAAGCTTGAGTGAGTTTCCTGAAGGAAATTCGATAAGAAAAGAATTTTTGTCATTGTATTTTATGGATCCATTATCATGATCTAATTTGAAAGTTTCATTTAGATATTTTTCGTTCGATCTGGAATTGAACCTCCAAATATGAAGGAATAAAATACTCCAAATTATTCATGATGATTTATTTTTTCATTCATGCTCCTATTGCATCTTCAGAGACCAAAATATCTATATACATAATTGGTTTTAGTGAAGTGATCGTCCTGAAATTCGGCACGAACATTGGAATGAATATTTTACATAGACATTTTCTCAATTTCTGATTGAATTTTCGTCGTTTCTAGAGATGTAATAGACATACAATTTTGCATCATGCTTGACCTTGTGATTTCACAACTAAATTCAAAATTCATTTTTTATCAGAATGGTAGCTTCAAAATCATAAGAAAAACTCTCTATTTCGCGACTTGTTTAATAATTTTGAACTATTGAAAGGAAATCAATGGTTCTGCTCTTGTATTATAAATAACAATTTCACGTTATTCTAAAGAAGGGAATGAGCTGCAAAATGGCGAAAGCGCTCTTACCGAATGTTCCGCTCAAAATTGTAATTTTGCTATCTTCAAATAATTTGGGTGTGACTTTCATTTTTGATTTGGCTATTTTGACCAAATGTTATTCATTAGAGGAATGAATTGAAGGTCTGTCACTTTTACATATACATGTGAGAGATACATTGTTAAATTCCTATCTGATAAGAGGTAACTGGATACAAAACTAGATACTAGAACAACTGGATTCAAACATAGGCTTAAAATTCAAATATAATGCTGGATCTATTTCATTTCAGAATATGCTTTACAAAAATCCTTTGCAACCGACAAATTATTGGGGATGTCTTGAATCAGCCGAATAACAATTTTCATCTTTTATATAAATTACTGTTACTGTTGTATTTTTGTCCTTATTGAGGATATCTGGAACTTTGATCATGAACCCACTGTATTATAACAACATCCCCAGTGGTATGTGTATTACTCAATAAGTTTTTCAGAATAGAAAAAATTCTTTGATCTATTAACAGTCTCTTATATATTTGTGTTCTATTATTGTATTCTATTATTGTATTTTCTTGATTACATTCGTTCGAGTGCATGTCGAACTAATAATAAGGTTGTTTGCTGCAAAATGTATAATTAGTTCAATCTAGAAGTGAATCATCATTGAAATAACTATTGTTCTATTGTTGAAACGATTGGAAGGACATATACTGAAATCTTTAAGTATAAAATATCACCTTATACATAATATATTCATTATTTTTCCTCGAACACTTGAAGAAGTCAAACCTCAGATCCTTTTGAATTTTCCGCGATTGAAAATTCGTAAAGTTCCAAGTAAAGTTATCTCCTTCACAAATTGGTTCAGTTTGCCTAGCCAGATGAACAAAGTTTGATTCGATCTCGAATTCTGTATTAATGAGTCCAATCCAAACATTTCAGATTTGTGAATCGACAGATCTTTGAGAAAATGAAGTGACCTACTTCCTAGAAACGCAAAAACGAACCAACATTGAAAAGTTGTCGCTACATCGATCGTCTGTCAAGTGATTAAACCATCAAAATAAAGTTAAATTTCAGAATTATCGTCTCGAAGCGAACTTTATTCTGCATCGGTATTAAAATATTGACCTTCAACCATCTTTATGGTTTCGATTTCATAAAAGGCTTCACTGCGCTGAACTTCAAATCCTTTGACGGTATTTTGAAGAGAAGTTTGCCGGATTCTACGACAACGACAAGCTACGTAATGTATCGACGTTTAAAACTTGCGTTTTATGCGGTTCGCCATGATGAAACGTGACAGTAAATTCAAAGGTCCAGTCGAATCGGAGCCAGGTAAGTGGATTCGGTGAAACCTCAGAGTAATGAACATAGATAGAGGGTGCATACGTCATTTTCAGTAAGCAAATTTTGTCCCCAACATGAACTGTCAAATTTGACATGAAGCGCGCGGAAATGAAATCATATCAGTGATACGATAATAGACTAGTTTTCATTTTTTTTGTTAAGGATCAATTCTAAAAATGTAAGTAAAATGAAACAAAAATGTGAAAGAATCATTGAAATATCTCTAGAAATGAAAAAGTTATGGGACTTTGAAGTTGCGCTTGGAAGAATAATTTCATAGTACGTGTAAGTGTCGTGACGTCATACACTAGACGACTGGTATTCGCAGAGTGCTTACGAATTCATTGGTGTACAATCACTTGTGTCGTTCGTGTCGTGTTTTGTCCGTTACACGATGGCTGAAATAACTTACTATATACATACATATAAATTACTTTTTTCTCTTTTTACTTTTTACTCCTCACATGAATATGTTTTGCCATTGATAGACTTCAACAACCAGTACTCAACTACAAACTGTTTATGAAACGTTTTTTAAATAAATCATCGTTATAAGTTGAACCATGATGAAGCAAACTCAAAAGTAGATACTTACTTGAAAAGTTTTAACTCCTTTTATTTCAGCACTGACATAAGATGGATTTGAAGAAAAAACTCCATCACTGCGAATATATTTATTTTAGGCAAATTGTCACTTTGTTCTTTCACGAAGCCTTCTTCCATTATGGTGACATAAAAACAAAACTCGAGTTAAAACTACACTGTACAACTACAAACGGCGCGAGAGCTTTAGCGCGGCATAGTATTCAAACGTAATTTATGGTGTAGCGATCACAGGCAAGTGGCGTGACGTCACAGACGAGTCGGAGACCAAAGACGTTCCGCGCTAAAATACGTAAATTTAAATAATCTATTTCTCAGTCATTTATTCATGGATTTTCAGAATTTTTTCACTGATTTATCAGTTTTGCTCTATATTTTAATTCTATCGTGTCAAATATAGTATTATCAACATCACTATACTAGTCCATTGTGGATTTGAAAATATATCACAATTCGACAACCTAATCTAACCATGTTGGAATCATGTAAAGACTGCGTGTACTCCCTTTATCTATGTTTATTACTCTATGAAACTGAATCATTTTTTGGTCAATCAGGTGCCCTTCGTAATGACAAAGACTGCAAGATTCACTCTATGGTTTATTATTTCTCCTTAAGTTGCAGATAGTGACAGATATAGAATAAGTCGTTGTCAGAATGTAAAAACAATCCTTTTACTGTTTACTAAACAAAAGATACCGCACACTTCATTAGAGAAGATCACCTTCGAATTGGCTGAATTTTGGATATGTTATAGTCCAAGTCATACCAAACAAAAAGTTCAATAGGCAAAATTTTTGCTATTGATTAGTTTTGACTCTAAAGGCCTCTTTGCTAGTATCCATCTTTGACGCGCGCTCAAACTATATCGAGTCAACTAATCACAAAACTGTCAGGAAAGTTTTTGTAGGACAAAATCACCTCTTTCTAATGTCATCTTATGGGAACCGATCGGAAAACTTTTTCTGCAAAAAATAGGAGTCCTCGTCGCCACCATTTATTTTTATAAGAATTCCATCAACTCATGAACCGTTTAGTTTATATCCAAGGTGGCATATTGCTGAAGTTGTCATCAAAAAAGCTATCTAATGATGCAATAATATACTGGGTGTGCCATTTGAAATAAGGAAGTAGTAGTCTATTTCTGGTATAACTGGAAGTTGTAGAGATTTAAAAATATTTTAGAGAGAAAGATCGATGTCTCAAACCCCAAAATGCAAATTTTCAGCATTTTTTCAACAGGTATCATTTTTTCATAAGTACTCAAGTAAGATACGTGAAATTCAGCTTTTATACTATAACGAAAATGTTATTATAAGTTATTGAAGTTAAGATGTGTCTGGCAGTGGGTAGCAACTGTCAAATGAATGACGAGTTTTCTAAAGTAACCCCAAAGAAAATATTGAAAAAATGAGCTTTGTAATTTAAGGTACTATATAATAAACCTTTACTACATGTTAACTGCCAAAGTAACCACAACCCAAACTCTAAAGTAGCTAGTCGTTTTTTGCCTGTAGAAGAGAAAAAGAACAGAAAAACTTTCAGCTTTTATAAAATAACAAAGGTCTGACTGTCGTGGGCTCTTGAGCTATGAAGCCTAAAATTTACGCTCAAATTCAGAAAGAATTGGTAATGAAAACAATTTAGCAAATTCAACCATAACTGTAACTTGGTAATTTCATTCATTTTTTGTGTTTTATTTCAGTAGAAAATGTTATTACATAACAATCACAACAATAGTTCTCTGTTCGCATAATATAGACTAAAGAGCACCACACGCGTTGGTTTCTATTCAAAACATGTACGCACAATAAAAAAAACGTGATTATACATAAATGCAACGTATTTTCCATAAAGTTGCATTTCAATTTCATGCACGGGTGAACCTTTTGATTCGAACTATTCAAAAGTTCGTACACAAAATCGATAGAGTTAATATTAACTTGTGTTGTATAACCCTTCAGAATGCACTTACACGACCCTCTCTGCTGTCTGCATTCTAGATTATGCGCAGCGCTGATGTGCTCATCAATAAAGTAAAATCAACGACTTTTCATGTATGATAGCGGAAAAACTGTCAGAGGTAGATGGAAAATGGGAAAGCATTCGTGACTTGGTGAACTTTATGGTGATTATGTGTTAAAAATTACATATTCCGCGATGATTCCGAATATGCTTCAGAGATTGAGCGAATTCAACATTATGTGTAGACATTTTTTGTCGATTATCTTTTTCATATTCTTTTGATTTATCAATTATCATTTATCTGGTGACCGAGATCATGATCGTAGCATAATGAAAACTTGAGGGGCTTAACGTTCTTGATCTCGAAATATCCAAGAATCGTTGTCAGGATTTCTGGAAAACTAGCTCTTTTGAAGAGGTTTCTTTGTCACCTTACACTGACTCCTATAACATCAAGGGTGAGTTTTAAGAAAATGAGAAACCACATGGATTTCTTATTGCTTCATAATTTTTTTATTTAACCTATTTTTATACCCGAAAAGTTTTCCCTTAGAAAATTGAAAAAATATAAAAGTTCTTTCATGGGAATATTGCTTCATTTCATTGATTGATTCGATTATGTGAATCACGAAAACGGTTGCAGTTGGGCGATCATTACATTATTTCCGAAATTAAAGATAAAAATCTGAAATTTTCGAAAAAAACTTGATATTATTCCCGAGGCTGCAACTTCCCCTGAACGTGAGCTACGCCCTTGAAACCTCAGTATGTCGTAGAAGGCAACTTGATGTTTGAAAACGTTTCTATTTGAGGGGTCTGTGACGAATAATTCAGAAGATATAACGATTTTTTGAGGAAAATTCAATTTTTTCCCAAATTTCCTCAAAACCGAGAGCTCTACCAAAAATCGGTGAGCGGTGCCAGAATTGACGATCTCTAATTAGCCGAATTTCGATCTCACCTGAAAAAATTTTTGTCGAAAAATTTTCGTAAAATTTTCCATACCTAACCCTTGGAAAATTGAAAAAAAATAAAAGTTCCTTCATGGAAATATTGTATCATTTTATTGGTTGATTCGATTATGTAGATCACGAAAATGCATGCAGTTGGGTGATCAGTACATTATTTCAGAAATTAGAGGTAAAAATCTGAAATTTTCGAGGAGAAAATTGATAATGTTCCCGAAGCTGCAACGTCTTCTGAACGTACGCTACGCCCCTGAAACCTGGGTATGTCTCAGATGGCAACTCGATGTTTAAAAACGTTCTTATTTGAAAGGTCTGTGACGAATAATTCACGAGATATAACGATTTTTCGAGGCAAATTCAATTTTTTCCTAAATTTCGAGTTCAAATTTCCTCAAAACCGTAAGCTCTACGACGAATCGGGGAGCAGTACCAGAATTGACGATCTCTAATTAGCCGAATTTCGATCTCACCTGAAAAATTTTTTGTCGAAAAATTTTCGTAAAATTTTCCATACCCAACCCTTGGAAAATTGAAAAAAAAATAAAAGTTCCTTCATGGAAGTATTGTATCATTTTATTGGTTGTTTCGATTATGTAGATCACGAAAATGCATGCAGTTGGGCGATCAGTACATTATTTCAGAAATTAGAGGTAAAAATCTGAAATTTTCGAGACGAAAATTGATAATATTCCCGAGGCTGCAACATCTCCTGAACGTATGCTACGCCCCTGAAATCTGGGTATGTCTCAGATGGCAACTCGATGTTTAAAAACGTTTTTATTTGAAGGGTCTGTGACGAATAATTCAGGAGATATAACGATTTTTCGAGGCAAATTCTCTTTTTTCCTAAATTTCGAGTTCAAATTTCCTCAAAACCGTAAGCTCTACGACGAATCGGGAAGCGGTGCCAGAATTGACGATCTCTAATTGGCCGAATTTCGATCTCACCTGAAAAATTTTTTGTCGAAAAATTTTCGTAAAATTTTCCATACCTAACCCTTGGAAAATTGAAAAAAAATAAAAGTTACTTCATGGAAGTATTGTATCATTTTATTGGTTGATTCGATTATGTAGATCACGAAAATGCATGCAGTTGGGTGATCAGTACATTATTTCAGAAATTAGAGGTAAAAATCTGAAATTTTCGAGGAGAAAATTGATAATATTCCCGAAGCTGCAACGTCTTCTGAACGTAAGCTACGCCCCTGAAACCTGGGTATGTCTCAGATGGCAACTCGATGTTTAAAAACGTTCTTATTTGAAGGGTCTGTGACGAATAATTCACGAGATATAACGATTTTTCGAGGCAAATTCAATTTTTTCCTAAATTTCGAGTTCAAATTTCCTCAAAACCGTAAGCCCTACGACGAATCGGGGAGCGGTGCCAGAATTGACGATCTCTAATTAGCCGAATTTCGATCTCACCTGAAAAATTTTTTGTCGAAAAATTTTCGTAAAATTTTCCATACCTAACCCTTGGAAAATTGAAAAAAAATAAAAGTTCCTTCATGGAAGTATTGTATCATTTTATTGGTTGATTCGATTATGTAGATCACGAAAATGCATGCAGTTGGGTGATCAGTACATTATTTCAGAAATTAGAGGTAAAAATCTGAAATTTTCGAAGAGAAAATTGATAATATTCCCGAAGCTGCAACGTCTTCTGAACGTACGCTACGGCCCTGAAACCTGGGTATGTCTCAGATGGCAACTCGATGTTTAAAAACGTTCTTATTTGAAAGGTCTGTGACGAATAATTCACGAGATATAACGATTTTTCGAGGCAAATTCAATTTTTTCCTAAATTTCGAGTTCAAATTTCCTCAAAACCGTAAGCTCTACGACGAATCGGGGAGCAGTACCAGAATTGACGATCTCTAATTAGCCGAATTTCGATCTCACCTGAAAAATTTTTTGTCGAAAAATTTTCGTAAAATTTTCCATACCTAACCCTTGGAAAATTGAAAAAAAATAAAAGTTCCTTCATGGAAGTATTGTATCATTTTATTGGTTGATTCGATTATGTAGATCACGAAAATGCATGCAGTTGGGTGATCAGTACATTATTTCAGAAATTAGAGGTAAAAATCTGAAATTTTCGAGAAGAAAATTGATAATATTCCCGAGGCTGCAACATCTCCTGAACGTATGCTACGCCCTTGAAACCACAGTATGTCTTAGATGGCAACTTGTTGTTTAAAAACGTTTTTATTTGAGGGGTCTGTGACGAATAATTCAGGAGATATAACGATTTTTCGAGGCAAATTCAATTTTTTCCTAAATTTCGAGTTCAAATTTCCTCAAAACCGTAAGCTCTACGACGAATCGGGGAGCAGTACCAGAATTGACGATCTCTAATTAGCCGAATTTCGATCTCACCTGAAAAATTTTTTGTCGAAAAATTTTCGTAAAATTTTCCATACCTAACCCTTGGAAAATTGAAAAAAAATAAAAGTTCCTTCATGGAAGTATTGTATCATTTTATTGGTTGATTCGATTATGTAGATCACGAAAATGCATGCAGTTGGGTGATCAGTACATTATTTCAGAAATTAGAGGTAAAAATCTGAAATTTTCGAGAAGAAAATTGATAATATTCCCGAGGCTGCAACATCTCCTGAACGTATGCTACGCCCTTGAAACCACAGTATGTCTTAGATGGCAACTTGTTGTTTAAAAACGTTTTTATTTGAGGGGTCTGTGACGAATAATTCAGGAGATATAACGATTTTTCGAGGCAAATTCAATTTTTTCCTAAATTTCGAGTTCAAATTTCCTCAAAACCGTAAGCTCTACGACGAATCGGGGAGCAGTACCAGAATTGACGATCTCTAATTAGCCGAATTTCGATCTCACCTGAAAAATTTTTTGTCGAAAAATTTTCGTAAAATTTTCCATACCTAACCCTTGGAAAATTGAAAAAAAATAAAAGTTCCTTCATGGAAGTATTGTATCATTTTATTGGTTGATTCGATTATGTAGATCACGAAAATGCATGCAGTTGGGTGATCAGTACATTATTTCAGAAATTAGAGGTAAAAATCTGAAATTTTCGAGAAGAAAATTGATAATATTCCCGAGGCTGCAACATCTCTTGAACGTAAGCTACGCCCCTGAAACCTGGGTATGTCTCAGATGGCAACTCGATGTTTGAAAACGTTTTTATTTGAAGGGTCTGTGACGAATAATTCACGAGATATAACGATTTTTCGAGGCAAATTCAATTTTTTCCTAAATTTCGAGTTCAAATTTCCTCAAAACCGTAAGCCCTACGACGAATCGGGGAGCGGTTTCAGAATTGACGACCTCTAATTAGCCGATTTAGATCTCACCTGAAAAATTTTTTGTCGAAAAATTTTCGTAAAATTTTCCATACCTAACCCTTGGAAAATTGAAAAAAAATAAAAGTTCCTTCATGGAAGTATTGTATCATTTTATTGGTTGATTCGATTATGTAGATCACGAAAATGCATGCAGTTGGGTGATCAGTACATTATTTCAGAAATTAGAGGTAAAAATCTGAAATTTTCGAGGAGAAAATTGATAATATTCCCGAAGCTGCAACGTCTTCTGAACGTAAGCTACGCCCCTGAAACCTGGGTATGTCTCAGATGGCAACTCGATGTTTAAAAACGTTCTTATTTGAAGGGTCTGTGACGAATAATTCACGAGATATAACGATTTTTCGAGGCAAATTCAATTTTTTCCTTAATTTCGAGTTCAAATTTCCTCAAAACCGTAAGCTCTACGACGAATCGGGGAGCGGTGCCAGAATTGACGATCTCTAATTAGCCGAATTTCGATCTCACCTGAAAAATTTTTTGTCGAAAAATTTTCGTAAAATTTTCCATTGGAAAATTGAAAAAAAATAAAAGTTCCTCCATGGAAGTATTGTATCATTTTATTGGTTGATTCGATTATGTAGATCACGAAAATGCATGCAGTTGGGTGATCAGTACATTATTTCAGAAATTAGAGGTAAAAATCTGAAATTTTCGAGAAGAAAATTGATGATATTCCCGAGGCTGCAACATCTCCTGAACGTATGCAACGCCCCTGAACTCTGGGTATGTCTCAGAAGGCAACTCGATGTTTAAAAACGTTCTTATTTGAAGGGTCTGTGACGAATAATTCAGGAGATATAACGATTTTTCGAGGCAAATTCAATTTTTTTCTAAATTTCGAGTTCAAATTTCCTCGAAACCGTGAGCTCTACCAAGAATCGGTGAGCGGTGCCAGAATTGACGATCTCTGATTAGCCGAATTTCAATCTCACCTGAAAAATTTTTTGTCGAAAAATTTTCGTAAAATTTTCCATACCTAACCCTTGGAAAATTGAAAAAAACTAAAAGTTCCTTCATGGAAGTATTGTAGTATTTCTTTGGTTGTTTCGATTATGTAGATCACGAAAATGCATGCAGTTGGGTGATCAGTACATTATTTCAGAAATTAGAGGTAAAAATCTGAAATTTTCGAGAAGAAAATTGATGATATTCCCGAAGCTGCAACGTCTTCTGAACGTAAGCTACGCCCCTGAAACCTGGGTATGTCTCAGATGGCAACTCGATGTTTAAAAACGTTTTTATTTGAAGGGTCTGTGACGAATAATTCAGGAGATATAACGATTTTTCGAGGCAAATTCAATTTTTTTTTAAATTTCGAGTTCAAATTTCCTCAAAACCGTAAGCTCTACGACGAATCGGGGAGCGGTGCCAGAATTGACGATCTCTAATTAGCCGAATTTCGATCTAACCTGAAAAATTTTTTGTCGAATGATTTTCGTAAAATTTTCCATACCTAATCCTTGGAAAATTGAAAAAAAAAAAAAGTTCCTTCATGGAAGTATTGTATCATTTTATTGGTTGATTCGATTATGTAGATCACGAAAATGCATGCAGTTGGGTGATCAGTACATTATTTCAGAAATTAGAGGTAAAAATCTGAAATTTTCGAGGAGAAAATTGATAATATTCCCGAAGCTGCAACGTCTTCTGAACGTAAGCTACGCCCCTGAAACCTGGGTATGTCTCAGATGGCAACTCGATGTTTGAAAACGTTCTCATTTGAAGGGTCTGTGACGAATAATTCACGAGATATAACGATTTTTCGGGGCAAATTCAATTTTTTCCTAAATTTCGAGTTCAAATTTCCTCAAAACCGTAAGCCCTACGACGAATCGGGGAGCGGTGCCAGAATTGACGATCTCTAATTAGCCGAATTTCGATCTCACCTGAAAAATTTTTTGTCGAAAAATTTTCGTAAAATTTTCCATACCTAACCCTTGGAAAATTGAAAAAAAATAAAAGTTCCTTCATGGAAGTATTGTATCATTTTATTGGTTGATTCGATTATGTAGATCACGAAAATGCATGCAGTTGGGTGATCAGTACATTATTTCAGAAATTAGAGGTAAAAATCTGAAATTTTCGAGAAGAAAATTGATAATATTCCCGAGGCTGCAACATCTCCTGAACGTAAGCTACGCCCCTGAAACCTGGGTATGTCTCAGATGGCAACTCGATGTTTAAAAACGTTTTTATTTGAAGGGTCTGTGACGAATAATTCAGGAGATATAACGATTTTTCGAGGCAAATTCAATTTTTTTTTAAATTTCGAGTTCAAATTTCCTCAAAACCGTAAGCTCTACGACGAATCGGGGAGCGGTGCCAGAATTGACGATCTCTAATTAGCCGAATTTCGATCTAACCTGAAAAATTTTTTGTCGAAAAATTTTCGTAAAATTTTCCATACCTAACCCTTGGAAAATTGAAAAAAAATAAAAGTTCCTTCATGGAAGTATTGTATCATTTTATTGGTTGATTCGATTATGTAGATCACGAAAATGCATGCAGTTGGGTGATCAGTACATTATTTCAGAAATTAGAGGTAAAAATCTGAAATTTTCGAGAAGAAAATTGATAATATTCCCGAGGCTGCAACATCTCCTGAACGTATGCTACGCCCCTGAAATCTGGGTATGTCTCAGATGGCTTCTCGATGTTTAAAAACGTTCTTATTTGAAGGGTCTATGACGAATAATTCAGGAGATATAACGATTTTTCGAGGCAAATTCAATTTTTTCCTAAATTTCGAGTTCAAATTTCCTCAAAACCGTAAGCTCTACGACGAATCGGGGAGCGGTGCCAGAATTGACGATCTCTAATTAGCCGAATTTCGATCTCACCTGAAAAATTTTTTGTCGAAAAATTTTCGTAAAATTTTCCATACCTAACCCTTGGAAAATTGAAAAAAAATAAAAGTTCCTTCATGGAAGTATTGTATCATTTTATTGGTTGATTCGATCATGTAGATCACGAAAATGCATGCAGTTGGGTGATCAGTACATTTTTTCAGAAATTAGAGGTAAAAATCTGAAATTTTCGAGGAGAAAATTGATAATATTCTCGAAGCTGCAACGTCTTCTGAACGTAAGCTACGCCCCTGAAACCTGGGTATGTCTCAGATGGCAACTCGATGTTTAAAAACGTTCTTATTTGAAGGGTCTGTGACGAATAATTCAGGAGATATAACGATTTTTCGAGGCAAATTCAATTTTTTTTTAAATTTCGAGTTCAAATTTCCTCAAAACCGTAAGCTCTACGACGAATCGAGGAGCGGCGCCAGAATTGACGATCTCTAATTAGCCGAATTTCGATCTAACCTGAAAAATTTTTTGTCGAAAAATTTTCGTAAAATTTTCCATACCTAACCCTTGGAAAATTGAAAAAAAATAAAAGTTCCTTCATGGAAGTATTGTATCATTTTATTGGTTGATTCGATTATGTAGATCACGAAAATGCATGCAGTTGGGTGATCAGTACATTATTTCAGAAATTAGAGGTAAAAATCTGAAATTTTCGAGGAGAAAATTGATAATATTCCCGAAGCTGCAACGTCTTCTGAACGTAAGCTACGCCCCTGAAACCTGGGTATGTCTCAGATGGCAACTCGATGTTTGAAAACGTTCTCATTTGAAGGGTCTGTGACGAATAATTCACGAGATATAACGATTTTTCGAGGCAAATTCAATTTTTTCCTAAATTTCGAGTTCAAATTTCCTCAAAACCGTAAGCCCTACGACGAATCGGGGAGCGGTGCCAGAATTGACGATCTCTAATTAGCCGAATTTCGATCTCACCTGAAAAATTTTTTGTCGAAAAATTTTCGTAAAATTTTCCATACCTAACCCTTGGAAAATTGAAAAAAAATAAAAGTTCCTTCATGGAAGTATTGTATCATTTCATTGGTTGATTCGATTATGTAGATCACGAAAATGCATGCAGTTGGGTGATCAGTACATTTTTTCAGAAATTAGAGGTAAAAATCTGAAATTTTCGAGGAGAAAATT
The DNA here is from genome assembly GCF_914767665.1 of Harmonia axyridis. Classification (NCBI taxonomy): domain Eukaryota; kingdom Metazoa; phylum Arthropoda; class Insecta; order Coleoptera; family Coccinellidae; genus Harmonia; species Harmonia axyridis. The sequence continues at coordinate 12,786,942 of NC_059502.1, read as the reverse complement.
GATAATATTCTCGAAGCTGCAACGTCTTCTGAACGTAAGCTACGCCCCTGAAACCTGGGTATGTCTCAGATGGCAACTCGATGTTTAAAAACGTTCTCATTTGAAGGGTCTGTGACGAATAATTCACGAGATATAACGATTTTTCGAGGCAAATTCAATTTTTTCCTAAATTTCGAGTTCAAATTTCCTCAAAACCGTTAGCTCTAGTACGAATCGGGGAGCAGTGCCAGAATTGACGATCTCTAATTAGCCGAATTTCGATCTCACCTGAAAAATTTTTTGTCGAAAAATTTTCGTAAAATTTTCCATACCTAACCCTTGGAAAATTGAAAAAAAATAAAAGTTCCTTCATGGAAGTATTGTATCATTTTATTGGTTGATTCGATTATGTAGATCACGAAAATGCATGCAGTTGGGTGATCAGTACATTATTTCAGAAATTAGAGGTAAAAATCTGAAATTTTCGAGTAGAAAATTGATAATATCTCCGAGGCTGCAATATCTCCTGAACGTATGCTACGCCCTCGAAACCACAGTATGTCTTAGATGGCAACTTGTTGTTTGAAAACGTTCTTATTTGAAGGGTCTGTGACGAATAATTCACGATATATAACGATTTTTCGAGGCAAATTCAATTTTTTCCTAAATTTCGAGTTCAAATTTCCTCAAAACCGTAAGCTCTACGACGAATCGGGGAGCGGTGCCAGAATTGACGATCTCTAATTAGCCGAATTTCGATCTCACCTGAAAAATTTTTTGTCGAAAAATTTTCGTAAAATTTTCCATACCTAACCCTTGGAAAATTGAAAAAAAATAAAAGTTCCTTCATGGAAGTATTGTATCATTTTATTGGTTGATTCGATTATGTAGATCACGAAAATGCATGCAGTTGGGTGATCAGTACATTATTTCAGAAATTAGAGGTAAAAATCTGAAATTTTCGAGTAGAAAATTGATAATATCTCCGAGGCTGCAATATCTCCTGAACGTATGCTACGCCCTCGAAACCACAGTATGTCTTAGATGGCAACTTGTTGTTTGAAAACGTTTTTATTTGAGGGGTCTGTGACGAATAATTCAGGAGATATAACGATTTTTCGAGGCAATTCAATTTTGTTCCAAATTTCGAGTTCAAATTTCCTCAAAACCGTAAGCTCTACGACGAATCGGGGAGCGGTGCCAGATTTGACGATCTCTGATTAGTCGAATTTCGATCTCAACTGAAAAATTTTTTCGTCGAAAATGACTTGTCCTGATGGAACTGAACCAAAATCAGAGGCAGCTCGTATCCTGTTCAAGCGATAAACCCTCAGAACTTAAGTAGAAATAATAAAATTTAGAAAATGAGATTTTCCTATTTGTAAATTTTGTGTAATCTCCAATTTTCTGTAAATTCTAAAGTCAGATGTACTGACGTAGTCGATTTATACAGAGCAGTACTAGGTAGATGCGAATGATGCTCATACGTGGATAAAATAAAGAAATTGGACATTCTCTATTTCAGTGTGCTTTCTTCTGAAATTTTCCGGTAAATCTAAGTGAAGAATTAAGTCAGATAGCATTAGATTAGAATAAACTAGCCAATGTTAGCCATTGACAATTCACGAATTCTATCAAGTATTATAGTTATTCTAGGAGGAAACTTTCTTTATCGAGATGAAAGAAAAGGTTTCACATGGAACCAATAAACATGAATAGAGCTGCTTCATTGACTTTTTATTAAACCATAAACGGAACCAATCAAAAGACATAGTCATAAAGGTGGCAAAAATGCTTTCCGTGCAATAAAAATCACAATGAAATACAGTCATATATCTGGAAATTCCGTTGATCCTTGAATCTCCTCTATAGAGGAAACTTTGTTATTTTTTATGACTTTCGATCAGAAATTTTATATCCGGCTAGAATTGGGTGAATGACCTATTTTTCGATAATAATATTCTTTTATCGAGGAGCAAACGATACTATTCGATGGAGAAGTATATTTTATTTGTAACTATATTTGAATTATGTATGACAAAATCTATGAGACTTAACTAGAGAACTTTGCTATAATACTGATCTTAAAAGTTACTATTTTGAGTTCTATCGATCTGAAGAATGACGAAACTCAAATGTCTCTCTCTAAAAACCATATTTCAGTTTAGGTATTCATAAAACAAATGCAGAAGGCGTTGATACTCTTCCACGTGTTCAAAATTCAAAAACGAGCCATGAAGTGGCGTGTATTTTTACAGAAAAGTTAAAGAAAAGTGAGGGGAGTGCATCTATCATTCCTGAATATTGATGAATATAGTCGAATTTTCAATAAAAAATGGTTTTTCATTAGGTGTTTGTTTTTGTTGAACGGCGTTTGTTTGGTTGTGGACAACTGCTTGCAAGGCAAAGACGAAAGGGATATCTGCACCGCATTGTGGCTGGAGACTAAAATGGGTTCAAAACGATAATCCCAAGCGTAAAAAATCATGGAGATATCCCGGCTATGACAAATGTTGGGTTTATTTCATTTTCACGTTGAGTGAAACAATTGCTCCGCAAAATAACATAAAAAATACATATAATTATCTTTGTGCGGTAATAATATTTTTATTCAATTAAAGAGTCATCTTCCTCGCAATCTAAATCGGGTTCGAGTTGGAATCTGCCGGCAATAGCATTTCTATTGTTTCAGGACAAAAACTTTTTGATATTGATGTTTTTTGGGCCTCAGACTGCTTATCAATGGATCCGATGTCAATAGTAATCTATGATATACATCAAGGTTGCATTGTTCTCTAGAAAACTTTCTAGCGAAATTCTCACGATATACGCGGAAATGTTTATTACGCGCTTCTGAAGCCTCCTCCGACAATTAATTGACCTATTGGTAGCAAAGCTTTTTCAATGATAGTTTCTTCATGTATTTAAATCATTGTTTAATTGTTTTCAAATTATCATCACTAGTGCCATAGTTCGATAGTAAGGGATTTTCCAGATAATCGAGTTTTGCTTCAAAATTTGGTAAATTTTGGTCTTTAATTATTCCATAAAGGTAACTCCGGGTAACAGTTTTCACACCTGATGTTCCGGCGGTTTCTAAAATAACGAAAAACAATGATTAGCGAAATAATAAAAAAATTGAAATTTTTGTTGAAAAAAACTGTCGTTAAAAATCGCCCTATTTTTATCATCTGCAAATTTCTGCAGGAAATGTTTGTAACATTTACTAAGGAAAGGATGGTACTTCATGATACAAAAAGAATTATCACGGGGTTTAACGAAGGACTAGGACAAATTAACTCTTGAAGCTTAAAGTTACTTCAAAATTTGTTTAAGAAAACACACTTTGTTATATACTACGTAAATATACTAATTTTGCATTGAGGCTAAGTAAATTATATTAGAAATGAAGAATATTACCAGGGTTATCGAAATCCATCACGTTCACTCCAAAACCTGACACCGGTAAAGAAATATTTATGTTCAAATTTGTTGTTGTTTCAAACTCTGTGATCTCGAAGAAGAGCGCACTGGTTGATGGTCAAGTTCCAACTATCTGTGCACGCTCAGGATGTACCTGGGGTGGTTATAATGAGTGATTTAGGATTACCTGGAATGTTTTTCAATCGACGATAAATTTTTTTTATGATTATCGTTAGTTTTTAAAATTCAATTTTGGTCGCGTAGATGGCTAAAATTGACCTATGTGCAGCGATGGATAATACTTTGATTCATAAATGTATAACCAGTTTTTAATCATAAATCCTCGAAATTTGGAAACAAATTTCTGACAGTATCAGATCAGGACGTAGTCATGAAGTTGATATTTTTTCTTGGAAAAATATCCGTGAACTCTGTCGTATAGTTTTTTCAGTGGAGAAATTGTTATTCACATATACCGCTGACTCAAACTTATCCATAGTTTTATGGTCTTGAATGCATTCAAATCAAGTTTTCTAAACTTAAGGATATAAAAATAATGAAATGAGTTAACCACGAAAAGTCTTCCGAATTGGTAATATGTATAGTTAAAGACAAAGGAACTCGAATAGGTGTCCCAGAATTCCACCGATGAATAATGCAGGTGAAACCTCCTGAATAATTTTCGAATTCAGAACCATGAATCTGAGAGAACTCCACGAATGAAGCGTAACTCGTTCAGAAGTCATTCCTAATGGAAATGAGATGAAGAATTAAGAATATTTCACGTGCAATGAACATGACAAGGTGACGATCGTTATACTCTCGAAATAAACGTTTTTTTTTGGCGTTGTATATTACTGGTGCTATCTGTAAAGTAATTCACTCCGCCTTCCACGTTTTCGTTTTATTCGCCTTTTGGTCTTTACAACGATATAAACTGTGGTAGTCGCCCAATTCGAGCGAGTAATCTCAACCGTATTTCATCCGACCAGTTGACGTACGAAATGGAGTTATACGTATATTTGAAACAAATCGATTCGGTGGTGGATTTATTTATGTTTTACAGAAGATACTTCATATAAATCTGTCGAGAGTAAGGCTCAGATGCAGGATTATTTCCACATATTCGCTGATAATGTGCGATTTAACGGATTTGGTAATCGTTCATCACTTCAATACTCTCCCACTAGGGAATCCAATCCCCTATATGCGGGATCCCTCTGAAATTCTGCGGGATCTGCGGGATTCAATATTTTGATTGCATAACAATAACAATATTCCCATATATAAAAAGTAGAAAGGAAAACAGGTCATCCAAAAGAGAAAAACACAAAAAAAATTTCAGATATTTACTACATTATCCCTACTTGAACAATTAAATTCTTCAATGTTGTATGGCTCAATATGTAAAAGAACACAATAAAGAGACTTCTAGAAAGACCCATGACCATAAAACCTTTGAATGTTCACTGGTAAACTGTTAAACAGTATATTTCCCATATATGCCGGTCCCTTTCCAGTTAAAGACAAAGAATGAACGGGAAAATTAAATGGATGTATTCTTCTAGTGTTATTAACATTTAAATTACTACAGAAATAATGCTAGTGTTTATCCATAAACATCAAGATCTTATAAATGTACAATCCATAGATAGTCAAAATGTTGTTTTGCTTGAACTTACCACGACATGATTCCCTGGAACGGAATATTACTCTCAAGGCCGATTTTTGCGTTCTCATAATCTGATGAGCTCCAGAACTGCTTCCCCAAAATATGATGCCATAACTTAATTGGGAGTGAAACATAGCATAGTAAACCGTTTTTAATACATCAACATTAACTTGATGTCTAAGAATCCTTAATGGAAAAATGACAGATTTTAATTTCTTATTAACTTCTTCTACATGGCTATGATATTTCATGAAACTATATGAACGCATATATGACAAGAAAAGTGCAAACGTCTTTTGAAACGTCTCAGAAAGCAATAAACTACTCATAAGTTACGGACGAAGATGCAACTTTAGTTACTGCTGAAACTTCAATACGATTCATGATAAGCAAATAAGAAAATCATTGTAACTCGATATTGAGTAAAGACATGGTTGAAGCTTTATTTTCTAGGATAAAACAGCGCCGTTCTTTAATGACAAGTATGGTACCGTATTTAGAAAACCCAGGCGAACATCTAGAATTTCTAGGATAGCAGTCAATGTCAACAAATGGCCAAGAAAATACATTGGTACTTCATAGCAAATCAACAATACGAAATGAAATTAAGAGTTTGACTGACAGGCTGCAAATAGAGACGTCTTTAGAAGACAAAACACAATCCTAAACCGAAGACCATTTCACTTATGCTGATGAGAATAAAGTACCTTTATCTAATTTAGCAACGAGACGTGAACCATCGTCTTTGAATTTAGAAGAGGAATTATATAATAGTATTCGTACTGCGTGAGTACCAGAATCAAAGGTTTCTTCTATAGCTGTACGAGCACAAGTACGAACAACACTTGACCAGTTATTAAAATATGAAATGAACCTTTTTGAATGCAGACGAATAGGGGTACGGCAACATACTTGGAAGCGAGCTTGGAAGATGTTTACAACTCCGACACTCGACTTGATTTCCAACAATCACAAACTCTCAATTTCGAATAACAAATGGTTTCTAGTTGGAAAAACCGTGAGACAGTACTTGGCAGATTTTTCGAGTTTACCCGTGACAAAAATTTACATGTTGCCATGAAATAAACAATTTTCTCTAATTCTGTGGTTATTCCGTTCATTCTTCCACATCTTGTAGAACAAAACCGTGCGAGAATATATCAGAAACGCACAGTTTTCATGGTTATATTTTATTATTCTATGTTGGTACTCCGAACTTTCCGCCACGGCTTTATCTGTCAATTCATCAATTTGCCTTAAAGAAATCAGTTCTGCCAACCAACATTTTTCAATGCGAAAATCACTAAAATATATTTATGGAAATATTTCATTAGTTTCAATGAAAATGCAATGAATTAGAGAAAATAATGTATAATACTCGTACAGAAGGCTCATTCTACCACTCGTTCATTCCAAAACTCGCCACTTCGTGGCTCGTTTTTGAATTTTGAACTCGTGGAAGAATATCAATGCCTTCTGCACTTGTATTATAAATAACTATTATACAATAGTATGTTTTTATCTACTCCAATTGAATTATATATTCATTATTCAACTGCTTTTGAGCAATTAATAGTATCTATTAAGAAACAGCGTGAGTTATAATAACTCTCGACTATAACTCACTATAATCAATCGGAAAAGATGGATCTGTGCTTCTATACTTCTGTGTTTCTATTCGGTTGGCCGAAAGGGAACATTTCATTATAGTTATTGAGGGGAGTAATGTCGCTTTGATTATTTTGACGTTTATGAGTAACTTTTGGGGTTTGTCACTCAGTTTTTTTCTCCATTCTTTCATTTTAGTATTTATTGTTATAATCGTAGATAAAGTATAGTATTTTATTTGCGGTAATGGTCATAACTCACTTGATGAATTACATCGCTCGTGCTGTAAACTTCATCTGCGTGAGTTATGACCTACATTACCGCTCGTTGAATAATATACTATTAATAGCATAAGACCTTTTCATGAGCATGTTTAATAGGTTGAGTACAAAGAGTATATATTGTTAACAATTCCGCATTTATCCAAAAAACGTCCGGTACTGTTACATTTGAAAGTGGTCGAAATGCGACTTTTGACGCTCTGGTTGCCCATCAACGTTTAGCAATGAGTCCCAACACCGCCCAAATAAAACCAAATATGCATATCTCTTCAAAATACCCCACAGCCTCCCTAGTATCCAATAAAGATAAAAGCCTTCAATAGAAGGTAGATGATGCCTCCCTCTTATCGTCCCAAGGTCATCACCCGCATATAAAACTCGAAGTTCCAGCATATGCGGTTCCTGTTTCCAGGGAAAACACACGCTTTCAGAACTTATATCAGGTGAGGCACATCCTGTTTGCGAACGAGATAAGCAATCCGGATGCATCAAGTACAGAAATTGAAAGTGAGGACCGGAAGAAACCGGAACTCTGGTTTCTGCGTCGGGATAGATCGTATTAGAGAGGTTGGATATCCACATTCAATTTTTGGACGCTCGTTCCAGCTCGATATACAGTGTCAGAGTAATTTTCTTGCTGAAATGGTCTCAAACCATTAGTCTGTTCTCATTGATAGTGATGAATAAATAATTCGTGGTAAAAATCAATTACTGAACACCTCAGAGTAATAAACATAGATAGAGGGAGTATATGTCATTTTCAGTAAGCGAATTTTGTCCCCAACATGAACTATCAAATTTGACATGAAGCGCGCGGAAATGAAAATATATCAGTTATACGATATTTCACTCAATTCGCGAGTTTCTCCACAAAGAACTTACTTCTTATGTACCATAGTGAATCATCGTTTCATATCAACTCAAAATATATTGAAATAAATACCTAAATATTCAGAAAACAAACTTCAAGCGCGCCAAACGACGTGGAAAAACCGATGACACTAAGAGAGCAAACGTTGCCAAACCTTGGATTTAGGCAGGTAGATACAGAAAATAATAAATATTCTGCTTATTATAAATTGGACAATTAGGAAAAATATCGGATTCCAAATATTCAAATTTGCATATTTCATCGGGAATCACTCGCGCCCTACGTCCATTTTTTTTTAGCGATGAAGCACACTTCTGGTTGAATGGCTACGTCAACAAACAAAACTGCCGCATTTGGAGTGAAGCTAATCCTCAAGTGTATGTCGAAACATCGTTACATCCAGAAAAACTGACTCTTTGGTGCGCTTTATGAGCTGGTGGAATTATTGGTCCGTACTTCTTCAAAAACGATGAAGGCCAGAACGTTACAGTCAATGGTGATCGGTATAGAGCCATGATTACTAACTTTTTCATTCTTGAATTGAACAACCATGATGTCCAGGAGCTGTGGTTCCAACAAGATGGCGCAACATGTCACACAGCTCGTGCCACAATCGATTTATTGAAAGAGACGTTTGGTGACCGCCTAATTTCACGTTTTGGATCCAAGATCTTGTGATTTACACCGCTAGACTTCTTTCTGTGGAGCTATGTAAAGTCATTGGTCTATGCGGATGAGCCACAAACCCTTGACCATTTGGAAGACAACATTCGCCGTGTTATTGCCGATATACGGCCACAAATGTTGAAAAGAGTCATCGAAAATTGGACGTCCAGATTGGACCGAGGGTTGGACTACATCCGAGCCAGCCGTGGCATTCATATGCCAGAAATCATATTTTAAATGTAATGCCACAAGATTATCTTGCGGATAAATAAAATTTATGTCAATCGAATAATCCATCGTTGTTTTCTTGCAATTTAAAGTTCGATTGTTCTAAAAAAAACACCCTTTATATTTCATTCAATACAATAAACATTCATAACGATAAATTTAGTTAAAATGTGGATTTGAAAATAAATCACAATTCGACAACGTAATCTAACCATGTTGGGGATATTGCGCATACTCCCTCTATCTATGTTTATTACTCTATGCTGAACACAAATGTACACTCAGTTTGACATTCTCTACTGTCAAACCACAACAATCATCGAAACTTCTCATAGAGTTAAAAAGCACCCGTTACAATTTCATTGTAGGTAACATTTGTATTACAGCTTGTTGAGAAAAGCTCGCTTAATCTATACATATATTTCAACAGAAATAATTCTTGACCAAATTGAAATATGTAATATTTCCAACCTTTCCGAGAAATCCACTTCACTCTCAGCTAAACAAAAAATATTCACGGAATTTTGTGGTCGGATCCACCGATGGATCGTAATTCAAAATTTCCGCCTAACCTCACTAAAACGGTTTATGTCATTTTGGCGCGGTGTCAACGCTGAACGAGAGAACGGAACGTCTCGGAACGCATAAAGATATGGGTCAAGTTTGTCCCAAAACTCCCCCGACTGATCTCATATTTATGGTTCTGTTTGTGCCGTTCCATTATGAGGCACAAAAACACGGTCGAGAGCGGTCGCCCTGATTTGCAACAGCCGACGCTAGACGGCCAGAAAAAGGAGGAGGGGGGGGTTGTTCAAGGCTGCATGCACTTTGGTGGAAAACTCGTACAGGAGGTTCCAAGAAAAACTCCAAAAAAAAGGGGATTTTTGATTGAGAAAAGATAATCCCAACCAGAAATGTTTTATTTTATAATAAAAGGTTTCATTTTGAATATCCGTCTATCTAGACAGCTATCACTTTTGACATTTGACAACTTAAAATTATGCTTTCACTGAAAATGGAACGATACACGCTTCAAGAACGTTTTGCAATTGTGAAAGTTCACTACAAAAATCATCAAAATTTTACAGTCGACAATAGTGATACTGGAAGGAAAATTTGAGCTGTTGAGATAAGAATGATGTGCGTGTTCGTAGCTCAAGAAGAACTGAGAATATTCTTGTTGTCGACGAAAATCCAGGTTTGTCGATCTTGGGAATTAGGCTTTCCACAAACGATGGAATTAGAAGGACGACGTTTATTTTTAACAAGACAGCAGTACGCGCCACACAAGCAACGAAACAATCGAATTTTGCAGGAAAAGTTTCCTGTGTTATTTCTCGAAGAGGTGATCAAAATTGCCAATCAAGATCTTGTGATTCAACACTTATAGACTTTTTTCTTTGGGGCTACGTGAATAAGGTCTATGACAATGCTCCAATTGATTTGAGACCATAAAGATGGAATTCGTGAAGTAATCGAGGACATACATAACCAAATGTGTGAATGCTCATGGAAAATTTCAACATGCTGCAACCGTAGCCGTGGACACTACTTGCCTCATCTTCTATCATTTTCTGTAGTTAATAGCATACCTTTTTCTTCTCAATGAAATGAATATCCATTGATATCTCTCACAATATAATCTTTTTTTTTCAATTTCAAAATGAAACCCCTTATGGGAAAACCCTCAAGTTGTGAAAACGTTTCCAATCAAAAGCTAACAGAATATTCTAAGTCTCTGAAATATTATACTTTTAATACGACAGATGAAAACATGAAATCGCCACATTTTTCAAAATGTTATAAATAGCTCTTCATAAACTTCAATCCTATAAATTACAATTGTTTCTCTACAGTCTACACAGTAGCTTCTTCAGATTTTATATTTTTAATAATTGCAAATAAAGTTATTAAAAATTTAAATTCTGAAGAAACTGCTGTGTTGTGAAACAATTTCGATTTGAAGGATTGCATATGCGTAGTATTTGTGATTGAGGGCTTGTACAGGGCTAAAGCCAGTTATTGAAGAGATCAGCGTATTTGCCATGTTCATCCGATTACGCATTGAATTCTCAATATATCCTTCCATTTTCTGAGAAAGCATCTCGTCTTCCTTGCTTCTTTCCAGCCCACAAAATGAGTAAAAAATATTTCAAATATATCCTTTGATTTCTGATGTAGTAAACTTTCGGTTATTGTATGAGCAGATAATTTCAGGTGGAGTATTTTGAAATTCCAGATCTGATTCACTCAATACATCCATTTTTGTTTTTTCAGCGCTTAATATTGAATCATGATATTCAAAAATGAATATGAGGTTACGAAAACTACAATCAATACGACAATAAATTCAGATCACAAATATATATTTTCTTTATGTTATCGAAATAATTTCATAATTCATTCTATAACATTTGGTTGAATGAAAGTCAGTCAAAATGCTTACAAAACCAGGTGTATCAATATTACATATCAAATGATGAAATACTAACATGTTGTGATAAAACACCAAATAAGAAGAGCTACATTCTATAGCAGTCGTAGATAAAAAAGCCCCACATCGATTGTTAGATTCTATGTTGAAGAATAAATCAAACACCTCTACCTTTCCTGTGAATTAATTATAGGTAACCCACAGAAATCGAAGTGAACATTCACAATAAACGAATAAGGGAAATATCGGAAAATCAATATAGTTAATAATGAAAGGGAGGTAACGCGTAAGTAATATTAGGCATCTTATTTGTGAAGCAATTATATGTACCTAGGACCTTCGAAAATAAACAGTCCCGTCATTCGAGGAAATTGGGAAAATGTTGATAGAAGTCAATCGAATGATGAATGGAAATTGGATATCAAGAAATTCTCAATTATGTTGAACACACAATTTATCGTTCAATTCGTTTTTGTGGCAGATGAATAAGCTCCCTTATCTTTGATTTCCTCATTACCTAAAATAGGTATACGCAATATTGATCTCTTTGGTTTCATTTCTCTAGATGCATATCACTAGGCGATCAGTAATATAGGGTGTTTTTTTTCGAGGTATATAACTTTAAGTTGGCATTACTGTTCAAGATGGCGACCGATTCAACAGTTGTCAAGTGATTTATTCTCAGTTTAGTTTGGCAATTCATCATGAATAGACTCACGCCTGAACAATGCTTGCAAATGGTTGTGTGCGGAATACGTATCGCGCACTACGTCCATTTTATCGTCGACAAAATCGTCCATCAGAGCAGTTAATTCGATTAACCATGGAACGTTTTCGCACCACGTTTACTCTTATTGATAACTAGCATCCTCAGAGACGCCGTACGGTGCGTACAGAAGAAGCTATTGCTGCTGTAGAGCGTGGCATTGAGGAAGACCCGAATGAGTCTTTCCGCCATCGAGCACAGGAATTGGATCTGTGTCCATGCACTTTATGGAAGATTTTGCGGAAGTATCTTGGTTTGCTCGCTTACAAAATCCAACTCGTGCTAGAATTGAAGCCAAACGATCATCAAGTAAGGCGTAGTTTCGTCGAATGGGCCCAAAATGAGATTGCCGTTGTTCCCGATTTTCATAAGCGAATTTTTTTTAGCGATGAAGCGCACTTCTGGTTGAATGGCTACGTCAACAAACAAAACTGCCGCATTTGGAGTGAAGCTCAAGTGCATGTCGAAACGCCGTTAGATCCAGAAAAACTGACTAGAGCCATGATTACTAACTTTTTCATTCCTGAATTGAACAACCATGATGTCCAGGAGTTGTGGTTCCAACAAGACGGCGCAACATGTCACACAGCTCGTTACGCAATCGATTTATTGAAAGACACGTTTTGTGACCGCCTAATTTCACGTTTTCGACCTGTGAATTGGCCTCCAAGATCTTGTGATTTAACACCGCTAGACTACTTTCTGTGGGGCTTTGTAAAGTCATTGGTCTATGCGGATAAGCCACAAACCCTTGACCATTTGGAAGACAACATTCGCCGTAATATTGCCGATATATGGCCACAAATGTTGGAAAAAGTAATCGAAAATTGGACTACATCCGAGCCAGCCGTGGCGGTCATATGCCAGAAATTATATTTAAAATGTAATGCCACAAGATTTTCTTGCGGATAAATAAAATTCATGTCAATCGAATAATCCATCGTCGTTTAATTGCAATTTAAAATTCTATAGCTCTAAAAGAAAACACCCTTTACAAATTGAATCCAAATTCTGAAAAGTTAAGGAGGTTACTTCTCAAAATGATTATTCAATTTCAAATGTTTCTAAAATGGATATTTTTGGGTGTTCTGAACTCCCCAAAAGCTAGGAGACGGAGCAGTGATGATTGTTAACCGAAATAGAGGGTTCCATTAAACAAAAAGTTTTCCTACTCTGAGCCTGAACTTCTCACCTTACAGGTATGAAACAGCACCATACGAAACCGACAGCGTAACAAGCAGTTTCTGTAGATAAATATTATACATCTCGTAATGACGTAACGTAATGTGAGAAATTAGTTTCAAATTTGAACATTCCATAATAAAACTATCATAATAATTTTGCATTTGGATATAGGACAACATTTGAAAGCATCAAGCCATGGAAAATTCAAGAAGAATATCGAAAAAATATTACCCAATATTTCCGTGACCACATAACCGATAGAGAAAAGATTATGGTTATTGAATAAAAATTTCAATCTTTTATCAAAGCTGATCAAATCATAATAATGATAGAACATTCAAAAAGAATATATGGAAAGAATCACCCAATATTTCCGTGATTGAGGATCTGATCAGGTTGAAATTCTGCTTGCATATACAAAAGATTAACCATTCAATATTTCTGACAAAATTTCATGTGAAAAGAATTATCCGAACCGTAGAAAACTCTAGCAGAATAGCGAAAAAAATTAGTCATTAATTCCATCAATACAGATTGATTGATTTGAGATTTTGTAAGTACGTAAATATTAAATAGTAATTTAAAGCTTTGTGTAACATTTCGATATTGATCGCGTCATCAGAATCATAAGAAAAAGAAGAAAACACAGACATGTAGTCAGAAGTTTTTGATCACTCATTCATTCGTATACAGTTATGTGATCTCCAAAGGTACAATTGGAGGATTAATGAATGAGCCTTCGAAAACTCTTGGCTTTCTCCATTTTCATCACCTATTGATTTCATTGCCAGGAGTAAATTACAGAATTTGACCTACCTATGATGTAAAAAAACTCTAGTTGAAATATCCAATTACAGCCCTGCCCCATTTCATTATCAATATTCAGTCCTTCGAGTATAAAATGACGTATGTTAATTTTGTCACACGCAATGGAAATATCAGTCACGATTATAATCTTATTTGGATAAGCTCAATTTATTCGAATGATTTTCTGCTATTTTTCAAGATGAATTTATCGAATAATTATGCGGAAAAGGGCTAATTTGTTTCTCAAGAATTAGTTTGTACCCAGAAGGGATTATTGTGTTTTGAAGTTAATCGACGAATTTATAAACAAAAGACTTTCATTCGGAATGACTTCTTATAGCCAAAGATTCTATTGAGAGGTTAAAATTCGTAAGCCTGGTAAATCAGCGCTTACAAACGTTTACCAACATCTTGTTTGAAAAGAGGCGTGCATTTACAGTGAATTTAGAGTGTTATGTGAGGATGTTAGATAAGTTTTTGTTGCCTGAACTGCAGAACTTTCTTGGCTCTAACCAAAGGCCATGGTTCCAGCTGGATTGAACAACTTCACACACGTTCAATTCGTTTTTGCTACTAGTTCATGATATTTTTTCAGGCAAATTGATCTCCAGGAGAAGTGGTCTTCATTGATCCCCCCCGCAGTCCTGATTTGACTCCTATAGACTTTCATCCTTAAGGTTTCCTTGAATTTAAAGTTTCCTTGCAATAAAAATCTTCAAACCGCTTGTATAATAAATAACACATAACAGCCCAACCAATAGGAACATAATTCCCTATTACCCTCATTGAAAGAGGGATAAAATCATTATGTATTTCACACTGATGAAAAACAACACTATCTTCGCTTTCGAATCATTTGGAAACCGATTACGATTTACGCATTCAACATATGGAAAATTCCCTCGATTTTGAAATCAAAACTAGTTAATGTTAAATGACAAATGTTTTCAGTGAAGCACATGTTTGTAATTAGTTTTGGAAGCTGTGTTTTTCCTTCACTGGAATTTAATTTTTTTACACCCGATGACAACATTCTTCATCGGAAGAAGAAAGTTCTGTATTATCATCGAAGCAGGTGCCTTTTTTTTGGATGGTTATTATTGAGTTCATGTTGTTATGTTGTTAGGTGCTGAAAAATTATTTGCTTCAGGTGCCAAAGTTGCTCGCCCCGGCCCTGCTTGTGAAAATAAACTCTTGGGCTCATACTGTTGAAATAACTCCACGAATCAACAGCAATATGAATCCCGAATTGAGGGAGATTCTGTATGCTCTTAAAGAATCGATCACCTTCGAAGAATCATATGACTCCACTCCAATATCATGTAAAAATAAGACAAATTTCGGCAAAACCATGCTCACTTATTCTCTCTGACTTCGTCGGCACTTCGTGACTGACGTCAGGGTATGTATACTTGTTTGAAGACGAACAGATAAACATCAAAGGGCGCTAGTTCAACTCCCATTACGATTTATTTATTGCATAATGAAACCACTTGACCTAAATCCACAGACGAACGAAATCATATTCCTGAGATGATATCTTTTTTTTTTAAGCCTACATGTAAGCATAGCATTTCTCCCAATTATTTCAGGACCTCATTAGAGCAGTTCAGAATTTTTCTGTCCTCGCTGTGCAGGAGATATAATTGCATAATTTCATATAACTCTAGTAATCAGAAGTTGGCATCTGATTCGTGATTCTCTTTTATAAACTTGAAAAATGAAACATTTTATTATTCTAGAATCTAGAAAAAAAAAATACCTGTTGGGATTAACATTATTCAGGTTTTGCCTCATAGTCTATCGCAAATAGAGGAAGATTTGTGACAATTTCTGGTATAAAAAAATGTTTAGTTCTCCGATTTCAAAATTTACCCTCACAATATTCATTTCAGGTCTCAAAGAATAACTTTTCATTTACTGGCTTTATGTAACAGCCATAGTTACACGACAATTTTTGCATGATGGGATGGCGCATTATCGTCCAAAAATAAGGAATTTGGCCCAATAGCAGCATGAAACCAAGGAATGATATTGTCAATGACATGCTCTATGTAAATCTGCGCATTCATGGTAGCATCAAGCAACAACAATTCTGTAGGTCTGTTGAAACAAATGCCTCCCCAAACAGCAATTTTACCACTTCTGAACTTCCTGAACAGATCTGCGATTTCTGGGTACCAGACGATGGGTCCATACCCGAATACGCCAACTATTCGAAAACTATCTCGACTCATCTGTGAACAATACAGACCTCCATTGATCGTTCCAATTCACATGCTCATTGGCCCATACCAATCGTAGTCACATATGATTTTGTGTTAATGGAATACTTTTCAAAAGTACTCGAGAATGTAGATAAATGCCTCGTCTTCTAATGTCTTCGTCGAACTATTTCAATCGAAACCAAAACAACATCTCTCGGATGTTGTCCCGCCTAGATAATAATAATAAAATTTATTTAGCACCCGGCTAGTACAAAAAATAGAAAATCAACACAACAATAATATAATCATTCACATTTCTCTGAAGTGGCCATTCAATCTTCCGCAGAATGCACCCAAAGATGGTGCCGTCTTAATTTCCTCTGGGAGACCATTATACAAACGAACACCCTCATAGAACAAGGACTTCTGTAAAGAAGTTGTTCTCACTGTGCAGATATTGAAGTTGGACTCCGGAATGAAATGATGGAGCTATGTTTCATCCATCGTCACATATCGACGCAAAAATTCAGGTTTATTGCACTTAAACGGCTTCAAACATTGCTCAGAATCATTATGACGTTGTTGCTTTAGATCGAGTGTGAGCTCCCGCGGTACCCAATTTGCACACAGCTTTCTCATGTACAAATATTCGTGAATGATATGATGTACACGTTCAGATGATATCTTCACAATGTCTGCTATCTCGATCAACTCCACTTCACAGTCATTCAAAATTACTTTGTGAACTTTTTTCATTTTTTCGTCGGTGACAGCCTCTTTTGGGAGTCCACTGCGTTCGCCATCTTCGGTGCTCATTTCACCACGTTCAGACTTAGCATACCAATCAATGATAGTTGATTTTCCTGGTACAGACCACGGAAACTCTTCATCGAGCCAAGATTTTGCTTCAAATGTATTTTTTCCTTCAATAAGCAATATTTTATCAGCATAAGTAATTATTTTTTTTTCCATCTTTCTTCAAATAACAAATGGTACTAATCAAAAATCATATGGATTCATACTAGTACCGCCATTTGTGCCTAATGTATAACTCCTAGGCACAAATACTCCTGATACTTTCTGAAAAGCTCTACCAGTTTGGTATTTGTCAGTTGAAGTGGTTAATTCCTGGATTTAATTAGCAGACACACTATGGCTTCAATTGAATTCAAATTCCCGAAAGACACATTTGACGTAAATTGTTTCCTATCTGATTTGATGGCTCCAAAACCTATAAATTTTTTTCCGTATCTGGGAAATGTATTCCTTGTCAGGAAAACCTCCTGCTTCCTGTAGTAAATTGGACTTTACCAAGTGAAACGGATACGTGTACAAAAACCGGCAGAAAACTTCGCACCCAACGTGGCGAAATAAGCTAGTTGGCGATGAAGTAGTTCGCCGACCTCAAAATGTCGATTTTTATCCGTGCATATTTCCCTCCAATTCCGTTCTTGGCGAGGCTCTTGCGGAAGTAAATATCAATTTGGTGTATATGAGACCTAGAAAAACAACAACAGGATGAGAGGAGTCGCCATATTTCAGCAGAAACTTTTTCCGCAATCTCCAGATAAAATGCAGGAAGTTACAGATATATCTCCCAAGTTGCCAATAGGAATACGAACGGCGTTAACCGTTGTGTTTGTGCTCTAGCATACCTAGCTAGCGGTCAAAATCCTCATACATTCTTCTCGATGCTGACGACACAAAGAATCCTGCAAGTGTATGATCCATCTTCTTCTTCATCCATCTTCTCATGCCAAGAAAATCTTCTATGCTCCTAGTGGTTCATGAAGAAGGTTTTTTGATTTTATAGAATTTTGATCGTACCTATTAAGTGACAGAGGTTTTATTTGTTATTTTGAGTGAATTTTCTGATGATTTTTGAAGAATATAACCTCATATTATTTCAAGCTGAACTTTTTCTGTACCTATCTATTTTACTTATTTTTCACAGTATTCACTCGATAGTGAATATTACGTTTTTTCACAATATCGTTTGAATTTTCAAGATATTTCTCGCATTATTTTAATGAGAAAATGTTCAAATGATTTGTATTTACTTATTTTTTTTTATTATGTACTCCTCTTTGAACATTTAATAATCATGCATCATAATATTGCAAGATCGATTGAATTATCTAAATTAGCGATGCATTTAAGTCAAACTAGTTTGATTTTACTCTCAAACTTGACTTATTATTATTATTATTATAAGTTTATTGACCAAAAATAAAACTTTCTCCAGAGTACACTTCCTTACACCAAACATATTTAAGTGTACAATTCAATCTGAATATACAAAATAAAAAAAATATCAATAAACTATTCTTCACCTCGAAGGTGCGTAGGAACCTTGTTTGAGGCATTTGCATTGGAGATTTTTTTTTTACTTGACTTGAAAATCAAACTGTTTATGTAAAAAAAGGTTGACTTGACTTGATTTCTGTATCTTTAGATTTGGCTCGAAATCAAATTTCTTCAAACAGTTTGAAGTTTGAATATCATATTGCACAACTTGTCTGAGCTCTAAACCTGTACTCTGCTATTCCCCAAATTAGTTATTATAGTTCATCTTTCATGTGTTGTGTGTTGTGCCTGAACTCGAAATGTCTGAACCTGAACTTTTTTCATGTAGCTCATGCATCTCGGAATAAGTACTAAAACAAAGTGAGTCTGATTTTGGAGATTCCCCTACCCTGCACAACTTATTAAAAAAAATCTGTAGACGGGTAAAAAAATTAATCAACAAGAAAAAGAAATATACAGATTTTTTTAACGTTGCATCCGATTCCAAAATAACGAAAATTGAAAAGTGCAAATCATGTGAAAATAACGAACAACGGTATAAAATGTCAATAGTGGAACTAGTTATTGAACTACATTTAATGAAGAGCTACGAAAAATTGTATGAAGAAGAATTTCTGCAGAAAGCAACACTTTCTTGATCAAGTAGTATTTGTGGTAGAAGCAGCATTAAACTTTGGATCCAAAATTGTCAAAATTGTTTTTGGACGACAGCTCCTTTATTCTTAAAGTTAAAAATATGCGGTTTCATTTATTGTACTTGTAGTTTTTATTAGCAGGGCGCTCTAGTGTCAGATTTCTTGTTCACAGCATCCACTTGATTTGTAAGTAAGTTCTGAAATAAGAACTTTACTTTTCACGGAGAATTTTGAAGTGACAAGTTGGAGTTGATTGAAAAAAAAGTTGAAATAATGTATTTTTTGTACCTACTAACTATTTTCAACATAAGTAACCCATTCAAGTCAAATATACTGAATAAATTATTTTTCAAACTCTTTGAAACTAGTTTGACAAACAGTTTGAATTTTCAAACCTGTAACCATTTCCCAGTTTGACTTGACCCGAATTATTTTTCAGAAATATTGACTTGAGTTTGACTTAATTTCAAGTCGAATTTTGTAATGTATATATGTAGTAAATTTTGACAATTTCAATGCATTATTGAATCGTGTATTATTTCAAAGTTGTCAAAGGATGACAGCTCCAAATAATAGCGGACTATTCAAAATGAAACCTTTCATTTGAAAATCCTGTACATATTTTATAGGAATGAAATCATTCCCGTAAATATCTTCTATTCTATAGAATTTCTCTGGACCCTTTCGAAGCGTATATTTCCTCCAATTCGTTGTGAATCTATCCTTGATATGCATTCAATGCTATCCTTGATTAAACATCCAATGCCATCCTCACACGGAATTTTTTATAAGCGGCAGCTCTGACAAGATTAAAAATCAATCCAGTTGGCCGATCAATTCTACATGTCTATACTTCGATTACCTAGCACAGCTTGCGAAGACAGGAATTATTGAATCCTTGATCGAATTAAATTTGTAGTCTGGCTCTGACGTCTGCATCAGATGCTTCAATATGAGGCATCTTCATCCACAATTCAACACGATATGTTGTATAGGGTTTTCCATTAAGGATTATACAATTTAAATTGGTTTTAATGGCACACTATGTATTGATTTTCGACGTTGTTTATGTCATTTGTGTTCAGTAAGTGTTACTATTTGAACATGAAATTATACATGCTTCAACAACATTAAGGAATTGATAAATTGCTTCATTCAAATCACTGCTTATTTGTGAATACTAGAGGAAATTTGAAAAGAATTCAGTCAATCGAAGAATTCCTCGTATTGTAGACAAATACGAAATTCTTTATAAGATGCGAGAGTGCCAATAGTTCTTTCAAATGTATCTACAATACGACGAAAAATAAGTCAATTAACTGAATAATGTAGTCGATGAATTCTTCTCAAATTTCTATCAGCTTAACATATGATTTTGATAAAATAATTAAACAATTCCTGAACATTGTTTCCAATATTGAATGACATAACCTGCTGAACACAAATTACAGAAGAAATGTCACACAGTATACGCTCTATTAGTGATGACGTCACACACCGCCATTTTAGTTCTCCTGTCAGTGTTCGGAATCCAAACAAACAAATTGTCATTCAAATCAGTACGTTGTTGTTGAAGAAATTGGCTTATTTTGATAAATAAGTTTATTTAAGTTACGATTTTACTATTAATTGATAGACAGAAGGCAAGAGATTAATGCCAGTAAATTCGAACTTGAAGTTCAACTAATAAACACGGCATTTTACATAATCTGGGGAATGATACAGGATTCAAACTTACTGGTTTATTAACCTCGTTCCTTCTTTCTATCAATTAATACAGAAATCGTTATTTATGAAAATAAGCCAATTCCTTCAACGACACCGTACTAATTTGAATGACAATTTATTTATTTGGATTCCGAACACTGACAGGAGCACCAAAAATGGCGGTGAGTGACGTCACACTAATAGAGCTTATTGCCGTTATTACTATTATGGCATCATTCCTACAGGACTATCATTTTGAAATATTCAGGTAGATAAATAACTTTGAGATAAACAACCTTTTTTTTCTCATTTCTCAGACGGATCTGAAAAACCAGCCCTAGCTCAGACAAGACATTAGTTAGCCTTGATATATCTATTCCGTCTGATGAATTTCTATGAGTGCCTCGCGTTTTATTGATTAGATCTACAAATTGGCCCATATAAATCTTCTGAATATATTTGCTAGGCTCTGAATGGTCACGGCAGTATACAGTTCTGATGGTACCATTCGTTTTCTAAAATAGTGAAGCCATTACATTGGGCTATATTGCTATACATCTGATATCATCTGGGTCAATAAAGAAATAAGAATTTGAGACCGAATTTGGCAAGTCTGTTCAGACCTATTAAATTTCAAAACCTTATAAGTCCTAATTTGAAATCTTCTATGGATGACTAAGCTTCCTTCATCAATTTGATACACCAATAAATGGTTCACATTCCAAGTAGGCTAGACATTCAGACTACAAAGAGATTGCACTTTCGCAGGGCTAGACATACACACCCTTGTTTCTCTCTGAACAGCTCTACCAGTTAAGGAATTTGTCTCTTGAAGTGGTTAATTTCTGACTTGAATTAACAGAAACACAGTCGGTTGAATTAAATTCAAATCCACGAAAGATATGTTAGGGTCTGAGCATAATATACATATACACACAGCTGAAGATTAATTATCTATTGGAATAGAAATGTCTATCCCTTAGCCCAATTTTGTCATCTGATCATTTCATGCCCAATGTTGAAAATTAGTCCTTATAATTTCCAAGAATGTCAAGTGTTTCCTGAAAATGAGAAGATCCAGACCAATTCCTATCCAATTTATATTTCTAGTGTAACAAGAAGATGAAAAATATTCAATTTCATTTATTCAACAAAAATTGTTAACAAAACTTGTAAAATACTTATATCAATTTGCAGCCTTATCAAGTTGATGTACAACACACTTTGCAGAAACAAAAAGATTAAATTCTCCCTAAAATTTTACATCCTCGTGCCCTATATATTTTTATTATATAATCATTGTTTCAATCTTAAATACTCTCATTTCACTGTCCAAGAAAAAATGGCGTTACATTTGACTCCAAAATCTGTAATTGATCAAATTTATGATTTCATTATGAGGAATCAAAGCCCAAAATTAAGTTGTTTTCATCTCAAAGCCAAGGAGAGTTGGTTTGGGATCTAGATGGAAATTGCCTCATTGAAGGTTTAGGAATAATTCAGTGATTCCAATTGTGAATTTTCAGTTTACCAAAAAGCGCCCACGCTAGAAACCTTTCAGTTTTATTTTTGAACATTTGGATTCAGAGACCATTTATTTGAAGAATGTTCAGTGGCATTATAAACGACCTTTTCTTGTTATTTCAAAACGAATATTTCTTTTGCAGTATACTGTCTGTCTCCACGGAGTTCCCCAGCAGAACAGTTGGGGAATCGAGACGCAAATTTGAATAACAAGCATTCATGTATTGTTCTTTTCTTTCACCACATCAATCACTTGGATTTCAAATAAAGGACGGTAAGTTCTGACGTTGACAATCCGTTCTTTTCATGGCAATCTCGATAGATTGGATTTTACACCACGCTGTTCAAGATGAAATATTCGAAAAAGATCGCGCTCTACTACTGTCAATAAAATGTCACAGGAAAATCCTGTGCATCTTCAATAAGCTGCAGTTTCCAGAACTTTATTTGCAACTTACGTAATGGTACATTGTGAGTCTAGTAGTAAAAGAAATACTTCCCAGAGAACAAACATTGCAACAAGTTCGGGAATAGTATATTCTAAAACAAGTTGCAGAATGGGCTCCTTTTCCAACACGAATGCGAAATTCGAAAACTAGCGACGAAGGAGCGAGTTTTCGAACGCATGAGTGTTGGAATTGCCTTCTGCAACGAGTATTAGACGATATCTCATCTATTTCAGTCAAGTTTTTTGAAATATTATCGAAATTCAATACAAAATTCAGATTATACATCCTAGTGACTTTTGTATTGTATCTTGGCAGTTGGTGTGACTGTTACCAAAATTGACAGAACACGGAATTTGAATTTGAATCGTACGTTTCGAATTTTAAAAAAATTTATAATTACGCATTGAATTCGTGAATTATGTTTGACGAAATGGATTTAGTACCACCAGAATTAAGAGAAATTGCGAATAATGTTGCAAATCATTTCACTATATCCAAATTATATTACCTATATTGACAATTGAGATGTCTTGAAATTTGATAGGATCAAAAGTCATTGTAGACAACCACAAAACGAAAAATATAACTGAAAACAATACTGTAATGAATTCATTACAGCATTGTTTTTAGTACTGTAATGAACTCATTACGATACTGAAATAGAGAAATTGTTTTTACCATGAGGTAAGCATACTTATTCTGATCACACTTATTCAACTGATTCAGAGAAAATTTCCGAAAAAAAGTGTGGCAACTTGGCACCAATTATTTCTAAGATGGTATAAGTTTTGGGCGACCATTTTCTTTTCTAAACTGAAGCCTAATTTTTCAGCATCAATTGAATTTTCACACAATTAAATCTTTTCCGAAACAACCCAGAGATTTTCTGTAGAACCTAAAAACTGCTATAGCTCAATTACCATCCACTTTTGACCCCTAGTTGACTGGACCTGAAATGACTTGTGGCATGACCCCTTCAAAGAATCACATAAAATTACCAAACACCCCATTTAGGTTTTATGTAGCAAAACCACAAAAAGGTGTCCAAAGCAGATATTATACATCGATATGTTGGTTGCACATGTGACAGCCAACTCCCGTCAATTTGAGACAAGCTATCTTCGTTCTCCTACCTTTACTTACAACTCTAACGAATGCTAGCTTCGTAGCTATTCCTCATCAGTAATAGCTATCATTATTGACTCCTGATATAATATATTATGAGATTGAAGTCACTGCGACGGTAGAATAATTTATTATTTTCCAAATGATAGTGTGTCTCATATAATAGTTCATCATTAGAACATTGTCAATTACCATCTTACACTAGTTTCGATCAATACTAGCTCAACTCTCACCTTTGTTCTAATACCTATTTATTTCATAGCACCCTCAATCTGAATCGATTCGTTCTAAGTTACATATAATTCGAAAAGGTGGGTATTTTTATCCCTGTTAATGTTTGTTCCAATTAGTATCGATTATTTTTGTTTCAATGTAATGATGAAATAGTTATATGTGTGTGGGCAATATACTAGTTTTCTAACTGTAGATATAAATCACTAATGCATCAGTTAATGCATTACCCTTTTGGTATGGATTTTTTCCAGAAAGTTCAACAAAACAGTGAGAAAGAGTTTCATTATATTTATCAGCGGCCATTTTGATATCGTTGTTTTTCTTCGCCATTGGATATTTTTATTGGATTTCCTTTTTTAGAGATATTCATCGTTTTATTTATGAAGTTGTTAAAAGCGATTAAATTCTCAAAGGTCAGCTGGCAAGATTATCGCAGCCGTATTTTGAGACGTGCATGGTATATTTAAACGTCTTTATTTTTCTTTAGTACCTGTTGACATAGACCATCTTGGCAAAGGTTAAACCATTACCAGTGAATATTACATAACATTATTGGAACGATTTAGTTCAGAAATGAAAAAAAAAATGTTCTCACATACAAAGGGAAAAATTCTTTTCCTCCAAGACTTGGTCAAATTGACCAAATTGCGCTTACAACTCCTTGACCAACCAGCTCATTCTCCAAATCTTGCCTCTAGTGATTACTGATCTCAAAAAGATGATCCAAGGAAAGGAATTCAGCTCTAATGAAGAAGTGATTGCCGAGGTTGAAGCCTATTTCGAAAGAAAAGACGAATCTTTTCACCGTTATGGTTAGAGGAGTACGTGAATTACCTTTGAGGGTTAATGTTGACCAATAAAATTTCAAGAAAAAATGTGTTTTCACTTGTAAGGCTGGCAATTATTGAGTGAAATGTTAAATTGGAAACTACTTTCAACTCTAGATAACTTGCTACTGAAATTTTAGATTTTGAAATCAAAAGATTGAAATTATTCACAATCAGTTATTTTCTCTCTATTAGGGCAAGTTCAACAAATGCTGTAGTGTGACTCAATCTATAAATTCATATAAAAAGGTCGCTATTCCGAAACTTATCTGAAATTATTCACGAATCCTCTAATTTATTACAACCAACATCAATCACTTACTATCTCGAATGCCAAAGGAACCCAACATCCAGATAAAACCAACATAATCAAGAAATATTAGTAGCATTCGCAAAATCTTATTGCAAATGTATCCCTTGGCATACTTTCAACCTACAAACCAAAGAATACTATGCACAATAATTTCCTCAGTTAGCTGCTGAATTTCAATGGTATAAACTATTTCCTTCATACCTAGAAGTTATTCAATTTCTTATGTTTGATGTGATTATCAAGTGTCTTCGACTAGATTTAATCAAATTCAGAACAAAATTGAATAAAATGCAAATTACTAAGGGTTTCTAATAAACATATAACAAACAATAATGTGCCAATGTTAGAACCTTGTGGTACTCCCTACACTAAGGTATATCAGTACAACTCACCTTGATAGACTATCCCAGACGTCAAAGCATCACTCTTGAACAAAACGTGACTCATAGTTAAATTCAGATAATCCAGTTGCAACTCTTCAAATTCCCCACGCAAGTTGCAAAGTTCATTTTCCGCGTCCAAGGGACTACTAGGAGTAACGTCCACTTTGGCATATTCCACAGTCGACGTCATCGAATCATTAAGCACTACATCGCCGTAACAGCTCACAGAAAACAGCACGGAAACGAGGTTAACAAGACCGACCAAAACGCGTCTTACAGCTACAGCTACCATTGCTTTCTACTTATTGCACATTTCTAGATACTAAAGCGGCGTATCGACGGCATTTAGAACATCCAAATTCGAAACGAAAGGAAACGGAAAGTTGGCGTAAATAAGCTCTAGGTGAATCAGAGGCTGGAGATTGTCGGAGGAAGCGACGTCGCGACTGATCTCCTGCTGCACATCTTGAAAATTTTCAGAGAATATCGCGATGGGGTATACCGAGGGTAACACGTGCTCGCGGGTTGGCTGTCGCGGACGAACTGGCCGAGAGCGTGGAAAGTCGTGGTGGAAGCCCGACCGATGTAGTAACCCCGTGCGTTCCACGCTCATCGATCTAAATCCGACTTTGTTGTGTTTCTACCTGAACGGTGCGCGCTCCACCTGATGTGTAATTAGGGGTAAAACGGAGGGGTTTGTGCCAGACTGTTGGATGTTGGGAATTAATTTTTTCTTGAGATTTGGAGGTGTCTCTTGGGGATGGTGTTGTTTATGTTTGGTGTTCCTTTAACGATTGTGCTCTTTTTCGATGTTCTATTATTGATTGTGTTATTTTATTATTCAGGAAGAGAAAGTTAATGTCTTCACTTTATTGCCATTGTAGTGGAAAAGCGTGGATTTTCATAGTGTCTCTTCCTTATGAGTTTGCATTGCAGACAAGCTTATGTACACGATGGAGTAATAAGGCATAGGCCTAATCAGTGAACACACGTTATTTCTTGAAAATTCGACTTTAATCGTCAACATAGACACCATCAAGAGTGATGCATATACTCCAACTGACCTTTAACTTTTAAATGACTTCTGAGTGAAAAGATTCGCCTTTGCTTTCGTTGTAGGCTTCAGCCTTGTCAATAATTTCTTTATTAGAGCCAAATTTCTTTTCCTGATCATTCATTTGAGGTCTGCAATATGCTAGTAATCATTGGGGGGCAGACCTAAAGAACAAGCTGTATGGTCGAGCAGTTAGAGGCGCAACTTGTTTAGTTTGACCATGGTTGTCATCGGTTTTTTTGTGTTTTTTAATGAGCAGTGTACTTTACCTGATATGTAATTAGGGGTGAAAGAGAGAGGTCTACGCCAGACTGGAGGATCGTGGGAATTAATTTTTTCTCGAAATTTGAAGGTGTAGCCTGGGGAGGGTGCTGTTCATGTTTCGTGTTTCTTTAACGATTATTCTCTTTTTCGATGTTCTTTGATTGTTTGGGAGGAGAGATCTGTTATTTCATTATTCAGTAGGAGAAAGTTAATGTCTTCACTTAATTGCCATTGTAGTGGAAAAGCGTGGATTTTCATATCGTCTATTCCTTATGAGTTTGCATTGCAGACAAGCCTGAGTACACAGTGAAGTGAACTCAATTAGATATGAGCCTTATCAGTGAAAACACGTTATTTCTCGAAAATTCAACTTCAATCGTCAACATAGACACCATCAAGAATGTACCGGGTTTTTCACCATAATTTGACCCCCCTTCAACTTTGTTACTAGAAGAGGTACAAAAAACGTTTTCTACAAAAGTTTCACGAAATCGACTAGTGTTTTTTAAAATGATTTCACAAAACGAAATATACACAGAGTGGGCAACATATTGATAGCAACTTCATTTTTTCTAATGGAACACCCTGTATATTTTTCTATATTTGACTAGCTCTTTTTCCCCTGATTTCGAATATATAACATATGTTTGGTCTATTTCTCTCATTCTGAGTACTGCAGAGTTTCAAATTTTAAGAACTACCTACGTTTGTCTCATTTTTATTTTCAAAAAACATTATCGATCCCTAAAGAAAAAAGTAATAAGTAACATTATGTTTTCATGGTAGGCAACTCTGCAAGTTTATTGAGTAATTTAAAAACAAATTCATCCAACCGAAAATATGTGAAATAATTATATTAATACGAGTTTGGACAAGCTCACAAATGTTCCAGCGCTTTTTTCATTTTCTCTACTCATTTTCCTCTGCACTCAACAAAATACGATTACCGACTCACACAAAAGTATTGCAATAAGAAATGTAAGATATTCAACCTATTGTGACACACTCAGTTCAATTCAATTCTGAAATTTTCATCAGTCTTGGAAATGGAACCGAAATTAGTTTCCAGAAATACTCGCAACATAATCTCAGAAAAGCTTCTAGTGGATAAGTCAACAAAAACTGTGTACAACAAACACTCAGGGTCCATTATCTCTCACATACAAAATGCATTCAGCTCATATCCGAATCCAAGGAGATGGTATTTAAGAATATTCTCACTTACTGTTCCTCTTTATGGGTTTTTCTTATCTGTTTAGACGAGATGTACATTACAAGAGGCATGTCTGGAGACATTTATTATAGCCTTGACACATTTAAAATCGTTCGAAAGTTCCTTTTTCTGATCTTATTTCGATAGGAAATTATCTTAATGGTATCCGATCGACTGATGGGTTTGTTATCGAAGAAATTCAGGACCGGTCTTGAAATTTTGAAAAATACAATCGTGGCGAAATGACGCAGCTCTCTAGTGAGTCTATTTTTCCTTCTTACTCTTTATATTCTCTCTATATTCGATCCTTCCTCTAAATAACTGAAAATTGTAAAGCCATGTGAAGCTACATAGGATAACTCGATGAACTTTATATATTCACAACGTATCAGTGGAATGTGTAAAGCTTTAGATTAGAAATATCAGCATTCTGCAAATATCACCTAAATCCATCACTGAAGTCAATTGAGATATCCGAATCCAATACCATAATTTAGACAAATGCAATCCTTTGGGACTATTTCAAATTCTTTATTCGAAATTTATAGCAATGGTCAAATTGATAGCCTGCTATTGACTTGGAACAAGTAGGCTAAAAATGTCCGTGGTTTGCAAAATGGCGAATGCGCTTAATAAATCCTATAATAATCTGCTTGTCCGAAAGATCGCGTCGTGAGCTGCGCATCTCTCAGAGGAACGGGGAACCGCTTGTGGTATAACTATAAACTAGCTCACCGTTTTCCGCTATGGAGATGGAAGGTGTATTTGGCAGGAATCACTGAGTGCCAAACTGATGATTCCATCAGAAGGAGCTGTTTAAATTTTAATTTTTTGGTGAAGCATATAGTAGAGCAAAGAGTAAATGATTGAAATTTGTTAACAAAATTGTTAAGAATGTGGTTGTCCACGACGATTATCTTATACTCCCCAACACGTCTCGGCATTGATGCAATAAGGTGGTTTATTTCTTCCTGAGGGATACTTTTTCAAGCTACCTGTACTTCATGTCTCAGAGCCGCCAAAGTCCGTTGGGGCTAGAGTAAATTTCCAAGTCTTCTACCCATGATGTCCTAAACATGCTCTATGGGCGAAATAACAGGGGATCTGGGCGGCTATGGCAAAAGATTCACATGGGTCGCTTCGAAAAAGTTTAAACTAACTCTGGCAACATGAGGTCGGGCATTATCTTGCGGAAATATTGGATTCTCGAGCCGGTTAAGATAAGGGAGAACAAATGACTCCACTATTTCTTGAAGGTAACACAGCGCTGCTATGTTATCTCAATTAAGACTAAAGGTGGCCTACTTGCATGTGCAATAGAAATCCATACCATAACGCCTACTTTCCGGTGTACATGATGCTCAACATCAAACTGAGGTTCACGTCTTTCTCCCCGACGTCGTCTTACCCTTCGTCGGCCATCATGTGCAACAAGGCGAAAAGAGATTCATCAGAAAAGATGACCTGATAACATTACACATTCCAATGTTGACGTTCTCTGCACCACTGTAATCGTTGCCGGCGATGCTCAACCGTCAGAGGCAACACAAGATGGGGTCCAAAAGACCTTATCCGGCGATAAACCGTTCGGATAGTTACAGGATAGCCTTGTTCTCCTAACCACCCATCATCAACAGATCGAGTTGTCGCAAATCGGTCTCTAATGGCCATAAGTCACAGACGTCGATCTTGCCTACTCTTCTTCAATTTTGGGCATTAACAACCTCTTCCAAATTTACTTAGCTGGTGATAAATTCTGCGTACACGTCCTCTAGGTTTTTCAACAACAAATAACTACTATACTATCTATGTTTTTTCAAAAAAATTTAAAATTTAAACAGCTCCTTCTGGGTGTTGCAGTTTCTTTGTCAGTTAGTAAATCAAAAAAGAAATTCCAGAGGTCAACATTCGTTTTATCTCAGTTGAGTTGACAAGTCTTCCTTTTCAACTAGGTAACTTATTACACACTTCTATACACATATAAGATGATCTTTATTCTTCCTATTGAAAATTATATTGCAACTCGGCAAACCCAACGAACTAAAAGTACAAACGATATCAATTATGACAACTCAAGCACTAAGAAATCGATGAGTATCCTCGAAATATAAATTTCCTCCAGCGTTATAATTCTCTTTTAGTCGAAAACAAAAACCCCTCAGGTTTGTAAGAATACTTTTATTTGGAAAGAATGGCGTTGCACAAGGAAATAAGTCACCAGACCGTGGAAGTGGGCTTGGAATTCTTGGAGTTAATTCGGGAGATTCATTCCCATTTGGCACCAGTGCCTATGGACGAGGAGTGATTTATACATTTTTCAGGAGCACCAAATGTTTATGTGCTCCGAAGCGATATCGATTGGATTTGCATCGCTACGTTGGTTAGGCTATGATTAATTGCTCCGGCCAGGATTGAATGCCAGGAACTTTTTGTATTCAGTGTCCCTGCAACATCCATTCCGTTACATAAGATTTCCTGAATTATAAGAAGTTTTAATGGGCAAAGTTGTGCACAATGCTTGTCCAGGAAATCTCCTGCATTGTATGCAGCACTAGACATTTTCGAGCTAGGATGATCTTCATGTCACATTATATAGTTCCTTATATACAGGATGATTCATCGTGATGGCCTACTAGCAGGTTATGGAGGAAATCTGATCATAATTTTGTGCTGAAAATTTGCATGTTTGGTGTTGAGACAATGATTATTCTCCCTAAAATATTTTCAGATCTCTATAACTTCCAGTTATACCAGAAACATACTAACCCTTCCTTATTTCAAATGGCACACCCAGTATATTATTGCATCATTAAATAGCTTTCAGCAATATGTTATGTTATGGGTAGAAACTCAACGGTTCATGAGTTAATAGGATACTTATCAAAAAAAGGGTTGCGAAGTGGACTCGCATCTTTTTAAATATTTCTACAGAAAAAGTTTTTTTTTTATTTCACAAATACGTAGTATTATAAACCTGTTCTGGGTTTGGACGAAAAATGTATAGGGTGTTTATAAGAAGATCATAAACTTGCACAATGGACTAGTTTAGTGATGTTGATAATACTATATTTGACACGATAGAATTAAAATATAGAGCAAAACTGATAAATCAGTGAAAAAATTTTGAAAATCCATCAATAAATGACAGAGAAAGAGATTATTTAAATTTACGTATTTCAGCGCGGTCTGTGACGTCACGGCTCTTGCCTGTGATCGCTACACCATAAATTACGTTTAAATACTTAGCCGCGCCAAGGCTCTCGCGCCGTTTGTAGTTGTACAGTGTAGTTTTAACTCGAGTTTTGTTTTTATGTCACCATAATGGAAGAAGGCTTCGTGAAGGACAAAGTGACAATTTTCCTAAAATAGATATATTCGCAGTGATGGAGTTTTTTTCTTCAAATCCATCTTATGTCAGTGCAGAAATAATAGGAGTTAAACTTTTCAAGTGAGTATCTACTTTTGAGTTTGCTTCATCATGGTTCAACTTATAACGATGATTTATTTAAAAAATGTTTCATGAACAGTTTGTAGTTGAGTACTGGTTGTTGAAGTCTATCAATGGCAAAACATATTTATGTGAGGAGTAAAAAGTAAAAAGAGAAAAAAGTAATTTATATGTATGTATATAGTAAGTTATTTCAGCCATCGTGTAACAAACAAAACACGACACGAACGGCACAAGTGATTGTACACCAATGAATTCGTAAGCACTCTGCGAATACCAGTCGTCTAGTGTGTGATGTCACGACACTTACACTCACTATGAAATTATTCTTTCAAGCGCAACTTCAAAGTCCAATAACTTTTTCATTTCTAGAGATATTTCATTGATTCTTCCACTTTTTTGTTTCATTTTACTTAAATTTTCAGAATTAATCCTTAACAAAAAAATGAAAACTAGTCCATTCAAATTCAACAAACTCAAGATTTTCAAATTAGAGCCTAGATTTTTTATTATTTCGACGACCCTGAGTGACATCTGCAAGGGAAGACCATTATATCGCAAATTTTACTAGAAGGAATTGAACCTATAGACAGGTAGACTCAACCAGTACCATAAGGAGACGGTTGCATTCCTCAAATTCAAGGGTATGAAGACCTTTAAGAGCACCTCGGCTATCACTTGAACATAGAGCTACCCGTCGGCAGAACACCACCAAAACTGGCTTTTACCACAATGGCGCAACGTACTTTTTTTTTCGGACGAATCACGATTCGTCGAAAAAAGGTTTAGAGAGGTTCAGGCAGACTAGAGCGACTCAATTTCGCCTGGGAAGTTGTGCCCTTTCAAAGTGGATCAATAATGTGCTGAGGAGAGAGGAGGTATAATGTTCGGTCACCGTACCCCTCTTATTATCGTTGAACCAACAATGACTGGTGCCATCTACGTAGAAAACATCATTGAATCAATCATTTTTCCTCTGCGCAACGAATTTGGGGATGATTTCATTCTTTAGGATGATAACGCCCCACACACGGTTCAACACAGGGTTCAAAACATTCTTCAAGAGTACAATTTCCAGAGGATGAACTGACCAGCAGACTCAGCAGAAATCCGATGGAGCACGTTTGGGATTACTTAGGGAGAGCAATATCCAATCGCCAAAACCCACTTTCAACTTTTCAGGAATTGAGTTGAGCCCTTCAGGAAGAATGGAACGTTATGCCTCAAAAATTTCATTAATGACTTGATTCGTGGCATTCCTAGGCGTACTTGGGAGTTGGTTGAAAGAAGAGGTGGTAATAAACACTATTGAATTTGGATCCAGTTGTGAAACTATGATTAATCAAAAATAAATAATCGATAAATTTAGATTTTTTCTCATTTTTCCTATTTTGTCTTATCCTGCATAAAGCAGAAAGAAAAATACAAAGATTTCCTATAAAATATATTACAGTTGCGATAGAGGAAAATATTCATCTCATTTCCAGAACATAATTTGATTTTTCTTGAGGAACATAGGGAACATTTGACGATATGTGTATTTTAGTCACAATGGTAAAACTAATGTACGGTAGAGTGGTGTGACTTTGCCAACGGAGGTGACTTTGCCGAACTGCCTAATATTTTAAGTTTCACTTTGTTTTTGTGAAGTTGGCAACATCTTACAGAAATCACGAATCGGAACCTTAAAATCCACACTATATACCCAAATGTTGCAACCGTCGCAGTCGTCTGGCATACATTGAATGGTGTGCTACGGTATGTTATGTGAGCGGGCAATTTTTTAACGTGTTTATTAATGCGAAATACTAAGGGTTGTGTAGAAAATATGTCGAACGGTACATCAAAATATTTTTAGCAGCTTACTCTACATTCATTAAATTTCACGTTAAAAAAAACTGAAAACATTTGGTTGAGAGGATTTCGACATTTCGGGAAATTTTTCTGTTGTGGCCCTTTGGCGGGAGACATTGCCACATACCAAATTTGTTTCACCTGTTTTTTTGAGAGACAATTATGGGTCGTCGATACAAATATAGTAATTACGGAAAAAACACTAATCCGAGCAATCAATGCAGTTCAAAATGAAAACATTTCAATACAGACAGCTTCCGAAGTGTAGAAACATTCCCAGAAGAACTCTTTGGAATAAAATTAACAAAAGATATATGGGCGAACCCGAAAGCATTAGTGAACTAACACATACCGCCAGCACTTCATAAAATGGCCAAAAAACGCATCTTTAAGGCATTGGCAAACTCGCACCGATTTGCGGGTCACTTTGCCAAATTTTTAAAAATGAAAAAAAAGAAGTGTGCACCTTTTCATCTGATTCTAACCACAGCAGTCGACAACTAAAATGTTCAAATTAAACATACTTTGCACAGGACTCATTTCACAAAAAAACGAAAAAAGTTACACCAAGAAAACTATAAAAAGTGGTACAAAATCACACCGATCTACGATCTATCTTAGAAATCTAATAGCAACTTCAGCACAAAAAATTAACCACGAACAGTCGAAAAATCATGGGGACCAAAATGAATGTTAGCCAGTGTAATTCTAATAATAATTGATACAATTCATAGTGAACGCAAAGATTATCTTCATTTCCATATCAAATATTTACATCTACCAAAAAATGTATTGCCGTCAATAGATTTGGAACAAGCTCAACTGCTAAGTGCCGTAGCAATACTCGAAAGAATTCCATCGACAATGACCTTCGTTCCATCACAAAACGATATGGAATCGACCTCCATTCCTTCATAATATTTCAAATCTGTCGACAGTTCTCACAATAGGGACCGCTTCAGTGAGTTTGAGAG
Source organism: Harmonia axyridis (assembly GCF_914767665.1). Taxonomy (NCBI): domain Eukaryota; kingdom Metazoa; phylum Arthropoda; class Insecta; order Coleoptera; family Coccinellidae; genus Harmonia; species Harmonia axyridis. The sequence goes on along the minus strand of NC_059502.1, from coordinate 12,752,504 downwards.
TCAGAATTCGAGTTGGCGATGGAAAGCAATTATTCGGTAGAATATCTGATTGTCTAGATTGGAATCAATATTTGGGTCTCGGGCGGATGAATGTGAACATTTCGGTGGAAAAATCTCCGAACAAGGGATATGCATATGTGTATTAACCAGACTACAAACCCTATAGACGACAATAGATGACCTAGAACCTTTTTGTGCGCTTGTTTCAGAGTAACCGCGGGATAGCGATGTATAGGTTCCCCAAATATATACCGTAGTAAAAACCTTTTAAAGCTTTGCCGTTTTAATACATAGGCATACAACTTTGCTTCCGCCGTTTTTTCCCGGAATTCGAGGCTTTATTGTAAAAAACTGTCCACTACTTTCTCCCATCTTTGGCGCAGCGTACGAATCCCACGTTGAAAAAACTGGTCATCTTCTGAAGTGATCCACGAATCGATCCAATTTTTTTATTAGAACGGAAGTGCTGGTCAGCCAGGCCGTGTGCCATTGATCGAAACAACTGATAGTCCGAGGAGCAACGTCTAGAGAATACGATGGGTGGGGTAGAACTTCCCATTTCAACGTTTCCTAGTATTTCTTGACCACTTTCGCAACCTGGGGTCGAACATAATCATGCTGTTAAATCAATTTACCATGTCTCTTCTTGTATTGCGGTCGTTTGTCTTTCAATGCTCTGCTCTAACGCATTAATTGCGTTCGTTAACGATCGCCTGTGAATGTTTCAGTTGGTTTTAACAACTCATAATACACTACGCCGAGCTGGTTCTATCAGCATGACCTTGGAACCGTGAACATTCAGTTTGGCCGTCGACGTGGAAGAATGGCCAGGACATCCCCATGATTTTCTGCGCTTGGGATTAGCGTAATGAACCCATTTTTCGTCTACAGTCACATTGTGATACAGAAATCCCTTCCGTCTCTGCCTTGCAAGCAGCTGTTCACAAGCAAACAAACGCCGTTCAACATATCTCAGCTTCAACTCCTATGGCACCCAATTTCCTTGTTTTTGAATCATTTCCATGACTTTCAGGCGTTTTGAAATGGCTTATTGCCTCACTCCCAATAATCCTGCCAATTCTTGTTGCGTTTGACACGAGTCTTGATCAAGTAATGGCTCCAAATTTGTATCTTCGAAAACCTTCTCTCTTCCATCGCCATGCTAGTCTTCGACGTCAAAATCACCATTCTTGAATCGTTGAAACCACTCTCGGCACGTTGTTTCACTAATAGCGGCCTCACAATAGGTATTACAGAGCATTCGATGAGCCTCAGCCGCAGATTTATTCATATTAAAGCAGAAAATAAAACCTCCGGCAAATGACGAGAATTTGGCTCGTTAGCTGACATGTTTAATCAAGAATAACTTTATGATGCAGACCCAAATCGACTAATATTTCGATGGCGTTGTTAACAAATACCTAAGCTTATTGTATGACTCTGACGATCTATTCATTTTGACTACCACTAACCGATACAGACATCTATTGCAAAACGGCGGAAGCAATCTATCTCCTATCATCAAACTATCCTTTTATAAAACGATTAATAAAAGGCAAGTTTTGATGGAAACAAGAAGAATTTCATAATGGAGGACAAGATATTGAAAAAAAATTAAGAAATTCGATTGAATAATATCACCATAGTATATTTAGATGAGACCTGGTTCGATAGCCACGACAAAGTCCAGAAAAGGTTGACAGAAGGTGGCAGGAAATGTTCTTCAGATGTACCACCTTCACGAGGAAAAATAATAATAATGTGACTGGAATTTCATTTCCAGAGAACATAATTCCAGATTTTTCACAGGATGATAGATAACGTGGATGGTCAAAAAACTAAATCCATTAGTTGGATTTAGTTTTTTTACCATCCACGTTTCCTATCATCCTGTGAAAAATCTGGAATAATAATAATTCTGCACGCTGGAGCAGAAAATGGTTCGGTCAACGACTCATTATTATTATCAGCCAAAGATGACAAAGAAGCTAAAGTCGACTGCCATGAAGATATGTCAACCGATATATTTGAGAAGTGGTTTTGAGGAAAATATTGGTCTGATATGATTCTTTAAATATCTAAATAATACAAAAGTCATAATACCAAAGACGTATTCAGTGAAAAGATCAAGAGTATACGCAAACGTAAAGACTTATTAGCCACTTGTAGTTTCTAACCGACCAATGGAACTGAAAACACCTTCCCAAGTTAGTATGTATTAGGGCATCTAGTTAACCAACGAATGTATGTCTACAAACTAACGTAATCTTGCAAAGTTAATCAGAAATTCATGCCACGAATCTAACTGCATGTGAGTTTATAGTCAAGATTAGATTTCATATAATAATTTCCACCTTCTTCTGTTGGTAAACACCAGAGTTGGCTTATATCTGAGTGGGAAATAGCAATTTCAAGTTCCAGTCTGAACACAATGTTTCTCGATAAACTTTTCTAGTTTATGTGGAAAGGAAGTAGAATTACTGGGAAAGCCAGAGGGGAATGATTATTTCATCGAACACCAATTTTGCCATGATAATTGCTGGCTGTATCAAAGTTTTCTTTCCCTTCTCTTCCTTTACCAACCCTTTCAATGGAAGTAATAGAAAGGGCAAAACAAAAGATTTTTAATTTGAAGTTTGCTGAAAGGTTTCCCATTGTTATGATGATCTTAAACTTGAATGTTTTCATTTATAAGGTTCATATGATGATTTCTGATACGGTGTGTATTATAAATTTTTCACAAAAGCTCGTCCACATCAAAAAATCTATCAAGTGAGATTGAAGAAACAATACTTTCATCAAGGAACCTTCAATGATGTTTATTGATGTTTCGGTAACAATGTTGCTATCAATAGGATGGGAATTCCTCTCTTTTCTCCTGTTGATGTTAATGGAAGCTCTTGATATTTGAGAGGTCTTCAATTGAGGACTGACGATCACAATTGTGTTCGTCAGTCAAATCATTTTTGCACTCGAGTCCAAATGCTACTTTTTTATTACGGATTCAAACTTTTCTAGATTCACAAAGAACCTATAAACGCTAGCCTTGGGAAGTTGATCAATTTTATCCTGAAGAAGTTTGTGATCTGGTTCTATGTTATCCCTTTTGAGAAGTTTTTCCATTTTGTAAATCACTGAAGGTTTTAAAGGCTTTCTCCTTGGAAATTATTCCTTGAATCCTGAGTTCTAGTGTTTGACGCCTACTGTTACTGTTCGTAGACTTTCTTTTGATGTGTAACAGTTGAAAAAGCTTGCCTAGAAAGATACATATCTTTCTCAAGGTATTTCGGAAATCAATCACAGCGAACTCTCTCCACAAACTTCTTTGTGTCTTTACTATGGAGAGGTATCTGCCCCTTTGAGTAAGTTTTTTATGAACCCTGTGACCAAGTTTTTCATGAAGAGAACATAAAAAAGGCATTAGATATGATTCACATTGAGATTGAATAACGAAAATGTCATCTACATATCGCAGAAAAATTGAAGGTTTTTTTTGAGCTGTTGTATAGCATCTTGTTCTATTTTTTCATGAAGTATACGTATAGCTGAACCTAAAGACCTTAGCAACTCCATTCAGTTGTAAAATGAACCCTTCTACTCATTCGTCTTCTTCTTTATAAGATATATGTTCCAGTTTTCCGAAGTAAGCAGAAACCTTGACCAAACTTTCTGAATTTCCCACATGTGACTCCTGGATTCAAGATTCAAGCTTCAGACAGAGCATATGTGATCAACTCTTTGATACTCACGTTAAGTCTTTGGAAAATAACATGAAGATCTTATTCTCTATTATTATCTTTGGGAAGCTATTGATCGGTAAATCCCTGGCTTCACTCTACACATGCTCCTTGAGTTCATTGGGCGAAGAGGCTTTTTGCAAGGATTTAGGATGTTGAAGCTCAGTAGATTCGAATCTGCTGAGTTTCCTGTATTCAAATGGTTCTAGGGATTTTAATTTTCTTCATCATATTTCTTTGAATTTTTGCTGCCACTGTTGCATTGCCTTTCTCTGCTCGAAGGAATTATAACAAATTTACTGGACAACGGCTGAGAAGCTCGAAATGCACTAACACTGTTGAACAATCCAGACGTGAAAACCTTCAGCCTAGTGTTGTCATCTTTAGAAACTAAATTATAGTAAACTTCACATGATAACATAGGCTCAGAAGTGGCTGTATAAATTTGACATTTTAATTCTCAGAACCAGAACTATATGAGAAAACAATTGTTCTTCTTCTACATATGAATCAACCCTCCAATATTACCCTTTTATTTTTGACGTGAGCTGCAATAAATTCACCATTAGTCTCATGAATAACTCTTGATAAAAAACACCGTCCACGTTGAAAAACTATAAAAAATCGCTTATTCTGAAATTGAATTCCAGGAATCATAAATCATCCTCTGATACCTCGCCAGACGGAACCATCTCTCCCAAGATTCCCAGGGGTCGATCAAAAATTCATCCGATGCTCTTTATTGGTCCAGGCAATAGAAAAATGAGAGGATAGCTGATGATCGTTTTTCAACAAGATAAATAATTATGAGGATAAATTATAATCGCAAGAACCGCAACAGGGGAAATCGGAGCAGTCGGCTAGCCATTTTCATCATCTGGCATTAATTTCAGCTCCGGATGATTCATTTCCTGATTAATTCCGTGAGGGATGAAACTGTTACTACCCCCTCATTTGTTATTTATCGTTCTGAATGCTGAATGTAACATATTAATGAATGAAATAACTGAGGTATATTATCTGCTGACCCTTATTCAATGCGCACATTGGCATTGCAAAGGCGAAGTTGCTTTAGGAAATGGGATAACCTTCATCAAAAGAATGAAAATCTTTTTCGGTCTCCATAATGATGATTGTTCTTTTTTCATGTCCTCAGGAAATGGGTAAAGCTTTATCAAAGACAAAACAAATATATACCTTTTGTATTTTCATATTTCACGTTTTCGGCACTGCTTTGTAGTAGTTATTGTTAATGATGTGTCTGACCAGCTGGCAATCTAAACCTTACCTAATTGATATATGTAGCTCATGTGATGACAGCTCCCTCATAATGGTGAATTTCGAATTAATCATTTATTTGACTGTCAGTCATAACGTTATAACCCATTTTTCGCACAAATTACATGCCTACGACACTGCAACAGCTGGAAGAATAAGCAGAGTTGCCAAATTTTGCTTCTGAACTAAAACAATTTCCAAGCTTTCTCCTGTATAGGATGTTTCATTGGAAAACGGTAATAGTTTAAAGGCGAATAGAGGGTACTAATATGGTTATAGATATACTATATACAGTGGAGTCCAACGAAAACTTAACACCTCGATTTTCCAGCTTCGAATGAAAATGTGTAAAACGCTCGGAGCATCAATTTTTGATTTGAGGGGGACAACTTTTCCAATTTCCGCATCCCCGTAACCAAATATATATTGTTACTACCCCCTCAATTGTTATTTATCGTTCTGAATGCTGAATGTAACATATTAATGAATGAAATAACTGAGGTACATTATCTGCTGACCCTTATTCAGTGCGCACATTGGCATTGCAAAGGCGATGTTGCTTTAGGAAATGGGATAACCTTCATCAAAAGAATGAAAATCTTTTTCGGTCTCCATAATTATGATTGTTCTTTTTCATGTCCTCAGGAAATGGGTAAAGCTTTATCAAAGACAAAACAAATATATACCTTTTGTATTTTCATATTTCACCTTTACAGCACTGCTTTGTAGTAGTTATTGTTAATGATGTGTCTGGCCAGCTGGCAATCTAAGCCTTACCTAATTGATATATGTAGCTCATGTGATGACAGCTCGCTCATAAAGGTGAATTTCGAATTAATCATTTATTTGACTGTCAGTCATAACGTTATAACCCATTTTTCGCACAAATTACATGCCTACGACACTGCAACAGCAGGAAGAATAGGTAAAGTTGCCAAATTTTAGTTCTGAACTAAAAGGAATTTCCCAGCTTTCTCCTGTACAGGATGTTTCATGGTAATGGTAATAGTTTAAAGGCGAATAGAGGCTACTAAGATGGTTATGGATATATTATATACAGTGGGGTCCAACGAAAGCTCAACACCTCGATTTTCCAGCTTCAATTTGAAAATGTGGAAAATCGCTCGGAGCCATCAACTTTTGATTTGATGGGAAACAACTTTTTCAATCTTCGCATCCCCCTAACCAGATATATATTGTTACTACCCCCTCATTTGTTATTTATCGTTCTGAATGCTGAATGTAACATATTAATGAATGAAATAACTGAGGTACATTATTTGCTGACCCTTATTCAATGTTCACATTGGCATTGCAAAGGCGAAGTTGCTTTAGGAAATGGGATAACCTTCATCATCATCAAAAGAATGAAAATCTTTTTCGGTCTCCATAATGATGATTGTTTTTTTTTCATGGCCTCAGGAAATGAGTAAAGCTTTATCAAAGACAAAACAAATATATACCTTTTGTATTTTTATATTTCACCTTTTCGGCACTGCTTTGTAGTAGTTATTGTTAATGATGTGTCTGGCCATCTGGCAATCTAAGCCTTACCTAATTGATATATGTAGCTCATGTGATGACAGCTCCCTCATAAAGGTGAATTTCGAATTAATCATTTATTTGACTGTCAGTCATAACGTTATAACCCATTTTTCGCACAAATTACATGCCTACGACACTGCAACAGCTGGAAGAATAGGCAGAGTTGCCAAATTTTGGTACTGAACTAAAACGAATTTCCAAGCTTTCTCCTGTACAGGATGTTTCATTGGAAAATAGTAATAGTTTGAAGGCGAATAGAGGATACTGAGATGCTTTTAGATATACTATATACAATGTGGTCCAACGGAAACTTAACACCTCGATTTTTTGGCTTCAAAATGAAAATATGGAAAATCGCTTGGACCCGTCAATTTTTGATTCGAGGGGGTAAAACTTTTCCAATCTTTGCATCTCCGTAACTAGACCCCCCCTAACAGGGGTGAGTACAACCCCTTTATTTTGAATAGGGATGAGGGGTATTGCGATAACTCATTTTGAGGATCTTATCGAGTATTTATCTGACAAAATTTTTATCGGTAAAAAGTGACTGGTAAAATAGCGGTAGACTAAATACTACTGAATATCTTTGAAATTTTTCGCATACGTATTATATTCTCGAGATAAATTCCAAATTGCCTCTTCCACTATTTTCGCTGTTTTTTCATTATCGATGGATATTTTGAAGCGAAACCTTCAACCCCAGGGTGTTGAATATACGGGGATGAAAAAAGCGAAAAAGTTCTTTCCCCTCGAATCAGAAATCAAGGGTCCGAAATTTTTTTTCACATTTTCATTTTAAGATCGGAAAATCGAAGTGTTAAGTTTTCGTTGGACCACCTAGTATTTATATTGTTTCAGACTGCCTTTATTTCGAGATACAGAGATTTTTAAGATTTCTACTCATTTTTTACTAGAATCAAAGAAGCGAACTACCCTATATATTTTCTTTATATTTGGCACACATATTTCTTATAGTAGGGGAGCCCGGTACGCTAAATTTTCAGTTACTAAAGCGTCATGGGGACCGATTAGATTGTGAAGATTTGGGCCTAAAACGAAAAATAATTTATGTTCATTTTGTCATTTTAGTGAGGAGGAGAGCGTGTGCTAATTTTCAGAAATGTTAAAAAAAATCATTCACATAAAAATACTCGAACGCCTCAGACATTCACGGTGTTTACCTGCTTTGTTTTTATATCAACCGAGAGATATTATTCTGACGACTAATTAGGGGAGGATGGCTGTAGAAAAGGGTAGAAAAAAAAACAAAAAGTTATTCGAGCGTGTCAGATATTCGAAGGGAATATTTAGAAATATAATATAATAGTTACTGCCCATGTTTATTACTTAAGAATCAATAGCAAAATCCAAGCTGGTTTGAAAAATATGATTGTATCCTTGAAAAAATACCCTGTATATGAAATCTCTTATTGAAAAACACTTTATCAAAGATTGAATAGAACACAATTTTTTTTAAACTCGAAAAGGTTTCGTTTGGTACAACACTGAATGCTAATAATATATGATAAAATGTTAGTAGTATCTGAAAAAAATTGAATAACCGATTTTTTCCGGTGAATTTCTCTAGATATATTTCACTCGTGGAATTTAATTCTGCTACGTTTTTATTCATAAGTGAGCGTTCGACAGTCCGTTTATTGATTTTCCGAGGTCGTTCACTTTTTACTTGAAATATTGAGCAGTAGGTCAGAGAAATTGGCTCACTAGGTGAATACAATAAGCGGTAATGGAACAGGTCGTCATGGAACGAGAAAATTCATCTCCACCAGTTCCCACCATTACCACAAACAGCAGCTGATTATTATCTATGCTTTTATTGTTGGCATTCAAGATCCTCATTCAACTGGAAAGATTATCCAGGATATTTCACTGAAACCCATTACCTTTCATACTGAACTCCTTTTGTTCTGATCTTGATGGAATATCTCACCTTGTTTCGCTAACAGCACCCTATTTTTCAGAAAAATAAAAAACGAGGAAAGCGCTTACGTGAAACCAGGATCTTTCGAGCTCTCGTCATTCATGGGCCAATTGTGACCTTAGAAACCATGTAACTGTTTATAGTTATATCCAAGGGTACAGTTGGAGCCTGAATTACGAGCGCTCAGAAGCTCCTGACTTTCCCAATTTTTTTTTTCTGATATTCTGCTCAAATTTTAATTATTCTAATAACGCCATCAACACGGAATTTTGAATAAAGCTTGTAATGTTATTTTGTTTGCAAAATTTCACTTCATTTATGATATTTGCTTGAATATTATGATTCTGATTCTAAATATTATCAATAGTAATAAAAAGAAGGAACTTTTATCAACTTCCTCGGTAGCTCAGTTAGTGGAGCACTGGACTAGTGATTCAGAGGTTGCGGGTTCAAGTCCAGCTCAAGGAGGTACTTTTTCCGGAATTGAAAAATTGTCTACGTGTTATTATTTTTCTTGTATTGATTCAAAGACGCTAAAAACCATCCAATCTGTGGTCTCGGAAATATTTTGCTGATGTCGGTTTTGAGGTCAAGTATTGGGTAAATTTTTGGATAATCTTTTTACATTCAAGCCTACTTTGAGAAGTTAAATTTCTTTTTTTCATTCGGGATTCTCAGTAAAATTCGAAGGACATTCTTGAATTTGACCATGATTTCGCCATCAGTGATTAGAACCTTATAATTGAGATTGTGATGAAATGAAAATAGAAATGGCAATTACAGGTACGGAAAGTGGTACTTTTTTGCACAGAACGACGCCAAGCTGAGTGAATATGGAACAGTTGACACTTTCCGCAAGATGCGAAGGGTACAATGGGTGCCTGAATGATGAGTGCTCAAAAACTCCTGTCTTCTAATTTTTTTTTCCATTATTCTGATAATGCCATCAACATAAATTTTGAATAAAGCCCAGAATTGTTATTTTTTTATCCTCTTGCGAAATTTCACTTCATTAGGATCTGTTGTTACTGATATTTTTTTGTTTGGTATTTGCTTGAGTTTTTATGGTTCTGATTCTAATTATTATAAGTAATAATAAAAGTAAAAACTTCCAACTTCCTCGGTAGATCAATTGGTGGAGCACTGGACTAGTGATTCGGCGGTTGCGGGTTCAAATCCCACTCGAGGAGTACTTTTTCCGGAATTGAATAATTATCTGTGTGCCATGATATTAATTTTCCTTATACCAATTCATAGAAGCTAAAAACCCTTATGTCGCATTAATAATAATGTAGGATCCAGTTATTGTTCCCTGTAAATAATTGCGATGGTCAACCGGATGCTTGGAGACCTATTAGTTTTTTCAAGTGTCAAGGGCATGACAGTTTCAATGAATTTACAGGGAACGAATTGTTATTGTACATATAATGTAAAAAGGATGTGTAATTCTTCGAGGTGTCGAAGATACGTTATGGAGTTGTAAATCTTGAAGAGATTTATTGGGGGGTTTAGAAAGTTCGAAGACAACACGGTCGTACCAGATGTGTCACATCTGTGTATCAGGTTCTTGTCCTTCGAGAATATTCGATTTCCAGTAATCCGCGAAGATCTTTGTGGACTAGGGGATGGTACTTTCCCTAAGGGTGTGGTCAAGCAAGGGAGGTCGATATTCGAGACAGGGTAAGTTCCAATCGTCGGAGAGTCAGTTAAAATTAAGCCGAAGACAGGTACAGTTCAAGGCAAGTCTAAGACGAGTCAAGTTTGGTCGCTCAACTTAAGACGTAAGACGAAAAGACGGTTCGCGGGCTAGATTAAGACGAGTCGCGAACGAGTTAAAGACGAGACGACCAAAACTTGTAATAAGACGAAGACGTGACATATCGAAGACGTTTCGAGTAATTAAAACTAGAGTTAAAGACGAAATTCAGTACCGTAGTGAGAAACTTGTTAATTAAGACGTAATTAGGATCTTCTCAATACTGAGTTTGTACTGTATAATTGTGGCTTTGTAAATAGATGTAAATAATTCAAAAGAGTTTAATTATTACAAATCCAACAAAGTCACGGAGAAAAAAAAGAAAGGCCAGGTAATCGAATCATACCACTAGACGATCGATTAACCAAGCCTACAATAATATACACAAAATATCATATTCCAATCTGGATTTGTTGTTACGGAAATAGTTTGCTGATGTGGGATCAGACTTCAAAATTGAGACATTCTTGAATTCGACCATGAATTCACCATCAGAGATTCGAACCTTATCATTTGAGTCCATTCCTTGCTCAAAATTTGAAAACTACAGACATTGTGATGAAATGAAAATAGAAATAGAAAATAGCAAGTGCGAAAAGTGGTGCTTTTTTGCACGAAACTGATGTTGACCGACGCCAAGCTGACTTAGGTAAAACAATTGACACTTTCCGAAAGAGTGAGGGACAACATTTTTTCTACAAGCGTATGAAATAAATTGGAATTCAAAATATTCGATTAATTATTCATATGCACATAACTGATAGACGTAATTCTGCATGCCATAACTATAGTTATCTCATCATTAATTGGGCGTTCGGTGCATAGAGACATGACAGAATCTCATTTATCTTCAATACTCGAGTGAGGAAAATAAATTGCATGAGTTTTTCCCGCATTGTGCAGGAAAATGTCACTTTTCAACTTAAAAAGGTTGTAGAAAAAATGAATTCCCATCGAAACTTATGCTATTCTGTTAGTTTTTATAATATAATTTCTTTCAGTCTGCATCTTTTTGCATTATCTAGCCTTCTGGATTTCTTACACCCTTTACCAGGCTTCTGGCCGCCGAGTGATGTTCTTTCAACTTGGATGCTTGGATGATAACGTGACCAAAAACATTCCCATCCTGAGTTTTCCAACGACTAACAGGAACACAGTAAAAAGCATCCATTAATATTACTGCTTCATACATTTCGTGTTACAACTCCACAATTTACTACCTCTTCTTCGACTATCACGATTCTCTAGTTCTCGCTTATCGAAAAAATCATAAGGAGATGGATATTTTCCCTCTAGGAGATTAAGAAATGAAGTTTATAGGGTATTTTTGAGATATAACTTTTCGTTAGATCTAGAAACTTGAAATTTTACAAACAAGACTGCTGTTTCGATTATCAAGTAATAGGAATTTCCGGCGCCATCGATATGATTTTGCCCACTAAAAGTGCCTAAATGTTAGTCTGGAGTTCCTTTGGAAAAAGCACGCAAAAATAAAGAAGAATCGAAGAGGATTCAGTTTTTTCAACTTTCAATATTATGAATTTTTTATGAAATGAAATGAAATTTTTATTTTTCACATACGAAAACAGTTTCATCATATTCTATTATCTGAATAGATTAACCCCGTATGGAAATATTGTTATAAATACCACGCAAAATTATTTTATCATAGTAGGTTCTGTTACCATTCAATGAACATGTACACTGTTATATTGGTTACTCTTACTCCAAGGAAAAATAGAACGAAAAACATCTATTGGAAGGAGAAGAATAAACTGGCTTAAAAACCCGCGAAAGTCACTTCATTTGACTTAATTCAGGCTGCAGCTTCCAGAATCGAGATAGCAATAAAGATATTCAAACTCCGCAATGGAGACTATACATGAAGATGAGAAAACGTAATACCATATCCTTTATTCATTCATTCATTCTTTTCTTCCAATTTGCCTAATATATGAATGGAAGTCACAATGGTTCACTTGAAGTTTGTAGTTGTTGAATTAACCCAAATTGAGGAAAATTCCTCGATTCCAGCTAACCACAACTTTTTCGATAGCCCAGTTTGATATCAACCCCTCGCAAAATTCTAGCATATTTAATAAGAAAAACGTCAATTTAGCGTGTTTATCTTTGTACCAAATTTACTTGAGATATTGCTGTAACTCAACCCATAAATTTCTTGCATAAATTAATTAAACAAAAGGAAAGGCTGATTATTTATGTGATAAGATCATATTATGAAAAATACTTTGTCCTGAATCAAGCTTTACTTTTCTTATTATGGAACACGTTCTTATGTTCAATGAATATAATCACTGATTACTATTGTTTTTAGTTCATCAATAATTATAAAGGATGTTTCTGAATCAAACGAAGAATGATTAATTAATTGGGTGATTTGAAGAAGAACTTGGTGTTGAAGTTTGATATTTTTGTATATTTTCCCTCCAATACTTTTTTATGATGTGCCACTGGTAGTTTGAAAAATATAACGCAAATATTTGTTCAATTAATGAAATTTCATGATATTTATTTGAATATGCTGCCTATTTCGAGGAAAAATTTACAATCAGACGTCAGAAAAATCAAAATTTTCGAAAAAATTTATTAGGCTCTGATATTTTTGACAAATGCAGATGATATAAAAAAAAAATTATAGTAAAATTTTTCAAATCAACAAATAGTATTGTTTGAATCAAAAATAATCATCAAACTGAACAGGTTTTATTATTTTTTGAAAGAATGGAAGGTTTCTTTGTGATAACTGATATCCAGCTGAAAAAAATTTCATTAGGGACATACCAAGAGCCAATTGATCAATTAAGTAACAGATTGATAACATCAATCAAGATCTCTAACATCTGCACCACTTTTTTCGGTAATGGATTCTTAAACTGAGTGTATTTTTCATTTCTTGGATGTGAGCACACAACCTGTCACGATATGAAGGCCATCGATTAACTGAAAGAAAAGAGCAAAGAGGGATATGAAGGCGGTTTCCATAATCTTCCAACCTCTTTGAGATGGTGTTCCATTCTGTGAAAGGATGTATCTAATATTTCCAAGATTCTGTTATGGAATAGGTATATAGATACCATTGAAATCGAAAAGCATATTGGATTTGTTATTTTATTTGTATCACAAGATATCTACAATATATCAATAATATATAATATTTATAAAATAAATATCATGATAGATGCGAAATACGAGGTTTGAAAACGGGATTCTAATATCAATCAAATGATCGAAACTTTGTGAGTAAAATAGATAAACATCAAGAATATAAAGAGAATTTTTCTGTACTCAAGGAAGTTCAAAAGTTCAGAAAATGATTTTTTTCCATAACTAGGGTTTTTGTCTTGAAGAAGATCAGAGCTTGGGATCGAAACGTCGATGATTTAATAAGGATTTGTTTTCCTCAAGCCACAAACCAATTGTTCAATCAATAATAAGTACATATCAACATAATTTGCTATTCATAAAAAATTAAACTTAATTCCATAATTCTCAGGTTTTGTCTAAAATTGGGATCGATAAAAATGAGAAGCTTCTACAAAAGTGCAATCAAATGCATTACTGTTCAACTGTCGACATCTTTATCACCACGCCGTTAGCAATCGAAGAATAGCAAGATAAGATGGCGAATACCAAAACATTGCGAGTACATAAGTACATAATATAAATACATACCTATATAAATCATTATAAAACATAAAGGTAATAAATGATGCCAATGAAGGTGTTAATATCGTTTCATTCATCGCGGGTCATTGTTGGAGTTATCGAGTGATTCAATTTACAAGGTGAAATATGAATTTGGGGTGTCAATCGTCCTATTATAACAGAATGTATAAAATTGTTGAGGAGAGTTTGGATGCTGCTTTGTATGTTTGCAACAATAACATGGAGAGATTCACAGATGCCAAGGTAGGTACTACGTTTTCCATCGGTTTATGATTGTCGATAACAAATCCTCGAAATTCTCACACCTCATTAGCATTTTAAAAAAAATGTGGAAAGCACTTGAGTAAAATCAGAGGCTTTTGAGCGCTCGTCATTCATGCGCCTTTGGATAACGCATATACTTTCATGTGATCCCTAGTGCTTTCCTAATTCTTGTTTATTATTCCTTTTTCAGTAGAATATCCTATCACGTATAAGAGAAATAGTATAATAAACACCAATATAATAATTAATAAAGAAAGCACTGACGTGAAGTTGGGAGTTTGTGTACACATGTTAAAATTCATATTGATGTATTTTTATTAAAAAATATCCTCGGAAATATCCAATGAACTTTCAAGTCATTATCTCACAACCTAACATTATATTTCTGATGGATTGTGTTTACGATTCAATGTTGATTATTTCAGTGATGATCGACATCTTCTAATATTTTAGATTTTTGCTTTAATATATACATGTTGGAAGTCTATACTTCCTGTTTTGTCAAATCCTTATCATGGGAATATTGGATGTTTCTTTTACCATAAAGGGTTTAGTGAAAATATATCCATTATTTTTGAATGAAAAACTTCAATTACAATAGTTAACGGAAAAAACCTCAAGGACCGAATTTCCATCTACGAATCACAACAAAATAGACCCATTTTTGAAGTTGGTGACTTGTGATGAAAAGAGAATCACCTACGACAACGTCAAGCGAAAACGGTCGTGGTCGAAACGCGGTGAGCCGTCGAAAATGGTGACCAAGCTAGGAATGACAACCAGAAAGGTTTTGCAGTGTGATTGATGGGTTTAGTAGGGAATTATCTACTATGAGCTGCTCCCCTACGGCACAATTGTTAACTGTACTGTCAACAATTGTACCATCTGAAGGAAGCACTCGTCCAGAAGCGGCCAGCTTTGACCAATAAGCATAGTGCCTTCAAAGTGGCAACAACCTGAATGGGATCATTTTAACTATGGTGATTAAAGCCTTGTTCTTCATGCAAAAATAATGGATTTTTTTTTACTACACCTACACTATACCCTAAGCGAATTCTCAAGTCTGATCTATGATAACGGAAATATGCAATGTTTTTTAATATTTTTCTTGAAATTTTTGTGGTTCTAGTTACGCGATGAACATAAAATTTTGCACGATGTTTGAAATTGTAAAACGTAATAAAAAACACATTTAGACTTTAGGTTTGAAAATAACTCTTCAATTTCGATTAATTTTCTATATTCATGATTCGTTACGTTTACAATGAAACATTATCTTTACCTAACTGGTATCAAATTAGTGGACGTTTTATAATTATATTATGTCTACATAACGTTTTATTGAACGCCTAATTGTTTTCTAACCAGAAGCGTTCCCATTGGTGAAACATTCAT
This sequence comes from Harmonia axyridis, assembly GCF_914767665.1. NCBI lineage: Eukaryota > Metazoa > Arthropoda > Insecta > Coleoptera > Coccinellidae > Harmonia > Harmonia axyridis. Next base: position 12,736,900 of record NC_059502.1, on the reverse strand, counting down.
CAATTCTGATATCTGCTAATGTGAATATCGATGTTATTTAACGATAAATTACTCCTAACGACACTCACTTACATGAATGAGTTTCATTGCCTTGACATTGATTTTTATCGTGATTATCGCTACATAATTCAAATTTTTTGTCAACGTTGGCTCTCAGATCTGGAACAGCTGGGGTTATAGGAGTCAAGTAAGGTTGGCAAAGGATATTTACAAGAAAATCTGATGGAAAAATCTGCATTTTTGATAAGGAATCTGCCAAAATCTAGATTGTTGATAACAGATCAGTTCCTTTCATCACATAATATTCAGAATCACATGGACAATGCAAGTGCCAACTTGAAAATCGTGGGTGCTAAATTATCCAAAATTGGTAGCAATTAAGAAAAAAATATCTGGCAATGAATAACAAAGAAATCACCCTCAATTCTGGAAATTGTCAAAAGATTGACTATACCTAGTTTGCATTAATACGTAGATAACTATGGTATTGTTAAAGACTAAATCATTTTGTCATTTGCTTTAATATTATATTCTCGATAATTATAAATAAGGTACAAACATGAAACGATCATAAATATAATTGATTATACCATTATACGATAATCATTATTTAGTACTTATTCTCCTTGAAATGACAGTGAGAACAGCTTCTAAATTTTGAGAAGGTTTTTTTATTGCTATAACGTCATATCAATATCAACAAATATGACTCTAATCTTAGTGTCCTTGAGAGGAACTTCGAGGTTGTATTTTGCTTCCCTTAGGAAACTACTTCATGAATAAAAGACGATTACCATTATTATTAGGGATTCATCAAGCTATGCAGCTTGTCATTTTAACCAACTACTTGACTTGAAAATCAAGCTCGTGAAAAATTATATACTTGAGCTTGACTTGACTTGATTTTAGACATTCATTGCTTGACTTGATATCAAGCTACTTGATATTACTTGAGCATGATATGCACGCGTCGCACGGCATATATTTCTGCAATCTCGTGCGCGCTTAGACTAAATAAAGGGATTCATCGAGCGCCGAGAGACTGAAGCATTTGCCAGTGTGACTTTATCAGTAGATTTCTCAAATTCCTATGAAATCATTTTGGCAATTTCAGGAATCTCCTTCTAAATTTGGCCAAAATGGCCAAGGATTTTTCATCATCGCCAGCATCTTCATCTCCTTTTGAAGACAATTTTCCAGAGCTGCTCTTACAGTTACAAAAACCCACAATAGGTTAGGCGATAAATGTACGAAATGCCCCATGTGTCTTAGGTCCTGGATGGAAATTTATGAAATCAAACAAAGCCTGGAGGTCTCTCAATATTAAGAAATATTAATTTTTTTATTTTGTTATGATTTATAGTAATTTAATTCATGTTTCCATTTCAAAAAGTTGATATATTCGGTTCTTTTATACAATAAGTTCATGAAAAAAAGTGTTTTTTGCAAGGTGTCTTCTCATTTAATCATTTTTTTTATTGAAAATCAAGCCAAGCTGTGAACCCCTAATTATTATTATTTCGAATTGTACCATTACCAACTAAATGAAGATCAAATTAAAATATTAACATACTATGAACCGAACACATTGAAAATGTGATTTTTTTTCAGATTTTTGACGTTTTCGATCAAACTTTCCCAACTGCCTTCATCTTGAGTACAGGCTACTGGATCTTTTTTGTGAGTAACTATGGCGCCCCACTCTGCGTCTGTGGCCGATTTGGCGTCGTATGCCGCCACGTTAGACACAGAACACACTGGATAGATTTACAACCAATGGCGGAGAAGAGCGAGAGCATTGTTTTTGCTCCCAAAATTTACGGTGCCGTTATACCAAGGGTATGTTCCTTGATAACGGTTGATATATTTACCAACTCCATATTAAATATGATTTCGGTAAAGTTGAATTAGGCTAATTGAGAATTATAGAAAATAAAGGAGATTATTCATGTAAAACACAAAAGTCTCTAGAACACTAATACATCAACACATTGTACCGAGTTTTTCACCATAATTTGACTCCCCCTTCAACTTTGTTACTAAAAGGGGTACAAAAAAATTTTTTCTACAGAAGTTTCACGAAATCGACTAGTGTTTTTTAAAATGATTCCACAAAATGAAATATTTACCGAGTGAGCAACATATTGATTGCAACTTCATTTTTTCAAATGGAACACCCTGTATATTTTTCTATATTTGTTAGCTCTTTTTCCCCTGACTCTTTTATTGTGAGAACCACAGAGTTTCAAATTCTAAGAACCAACTGGCAAGCTAAGTAATCAATTTTCGAGTGGAAGGCTGCGATAATACAAAATGCTTTTTTTTTAATTATCTTGTAAGGAACGATAATGACATACGTTTTTCACTATAAATTGGAATTGGATGATTTGGATGCAGCTTCATATATTCTCTCCTTGTAGCTTTCTTATTTTTATTGTTCTTCACATAAATATTTCAAATTTTTCCGCTTCTGGGTAGTGAATATTCGATGAATATGAATATGATAAACGAATGTTATATATCGTTGCTTACAAGATAACTCAAAAAAGTCATTTTGTATTATCGCAGCCTTCCACTCGAAAACTGATAGCTTGCTTAAAAAAAAGCTTGAAACTTTGTGGTACTCAGAATAAGAGAGATAGACCAAACATATGTTATATATTCGAAATCAGGGGAAAAAGAGCTAGTCAAATATAGAAAAATATACAGGGTGACAGGGTGTTCTATTTGAAAGAATGAAGTTGCAATCAATATGTTGCCCACTCTGTATATATTTCATTTTTTTTAATTCATTTTAAAAAACACTAGTCGATTTCGTGAAACTTTTGTTGGAAACAGTTTTTTGTACCTCTTTTAGTAACAAAGTTAAAGGGGGGGTCAAATTATGGTGGAAAACCCGGTACATCAGTCGAAAACAGTAGACTTTTTATAATGTTTGAATTAGTGATTGGAAGAAGCGAATATTAGATCGTACATGTTGGCGCAGATAAGCGAGGTGAATTTTAAATAGTCGCCAAATCCTCAATTTTGAAAATATCGGGTTAAAATAAATTTTGTAATATTAGTCATAATGGAAATTCATCGGAGAAAATGTATTCGGTCAATAAGGTGAGATTATGGCCATGTTTTTCTTCCTGGGTGATGCATTCTTGACGATCCTTCACTCATTTGTAAAGGATATGAATCTATAGCTTGACGCTTTATTCAAAAATATAATCAACTTACTACATTATTAACCCCTTAACTGATTTTTGATTGCTGTTATTCAATTAAACCTGTTGTATTATGAATTTTATTCATTTTTTTAAACAGAAAACAACACGCACAATAAAACAAAAAACTACAGGTGATCTTCTAATTGATTACTGATCGTCATCAATGCATCTGGCTATGCTAGGCTACATTGATAATAAAAATTGACAATGACATCAATAATATTGCTTTTCTCCGATTGACAGCAAATATTAATTTTGCAGACACATATCAATCAGCAAAGTATCACTTTTCATGCCTAGGCAGCAAAGTGAAAGTCCCCACTTGCATAGACAGGAAAATGATTATTCTCAATGGGAATAAAATATTTGACTTTTTTTGTAAAATGAATATTATTTGCCACCTCCCTCATTTTTAGAGGAATAAGTCCCACTGTCCATAATATAAATATAACGTTATTTCAGAAATTCCATAAGTTTCAAACAATGTATAATAATTATGGACATATACATTTCCATAGCAAACAACCATTCCAACAATTGCGATATCTATCAAATTTTGTATTAATTTATCACTAAAGGAAAAATAAAAAGATTGTGGGAATTGTAATAATTTGCAAATACAATATCATACATATTTCATCACAAACAATCGGAGAAAAAATTAAATGTGAAAAGTAGATTGACTGCCTTAGCTGTATTCCTCGCTACGCTCGGCTATGAACTATCATACGCGGCAGTCATTCTACTACTTTGCTGCCTAGTAAAAAAATAACTATTTTCTATGCAATGTATTTCTGTCGAGAAAAGTTTCAGATTTTAAATTACCCACTTGTAACAGGGTTGCTTCCTATAAATTTGAAATTCTATTTCGAATATTCTATCTGAGAATATCGAGGTAAGATGAACCATTCACAAAGAGAATGATTTTAATAAATTCATATTCCATTGTTATTCCCTTTCCACAGAAATACAATATTGCCATCGATAGTGCAACGGAATGCAACGGATATGTAATCAGTATAAATATGGACCTGATATACTCAAAGAAAGTAAGGAAAGAATTTCACGTCAACATTCGAGCTAGGTAACTATATAACCTCTAAATCTTCAATTATTTCCTTGAAACAAGAAAAAATTTGATTAATTGATTGTTTTTCACTACTCAGTATCAGTTTCGCGATTGTTTGTTATTATTTATTGTAATGAATGCAATTTTGATAAGAGAAGAATTAATCGATTAACGGATATCGAACTAATAATTAGTAGGAGATTTATCAATACCCATTCAAGGATGGGTATTGTTTCCGAGTCTAATTGTGGAAGTTGAGCCTTTCTGCACGTTTGCAATTAAAAAAATGTGTTGCCTTCATTTCCAAATTTTCACACGCAAAATGTCTGGTGATCCATCAGTATGTCAATCTGAGCACATCCTTGTAACAGCCTCACCTTGAATGTATGGACTTTCAGTTCAGACCGTAAATGGTCCCACACAAATTTCAGATATAAAGGGTGTTTTTTTTAGAGCTATAGAACTTTAAATTGCAATAAAACAACGATGGACTATTCGATTGACATGAATTTTATTTATCCGCAAGATAATCTTGTGGCATTACATTTTAAATATGATTTCTGGCATATGACCGCCACGGCTGGCTCGGATGTAGTCCAATCTGGACGTCCAATTTTCGGTGACTTTTTCCAACATTTGTGGCCGTATATCGGCAATAACACGGCGAATGTTGTCTTCCAAATGGTCAAGGGTTTGTGGCTTATCCGCATAGACCAATGGTTTCACATAGCCCCACAGAAAGTAGTCTAGCGGTGTTAAATCACAAGATCTTGGAGGCCAATTCACAGGTCCAAAACGTGAAATTGGGCGGTCACCAAACGTCTTTCAATAAATCGATTGTGGCACGAGCTGTGTGACATGTTGCTCCGTCTTGTTGGAACCACAGCTCCTGGACATCATGGTTGTTCAATTCAGGAATGAAAACGTTAGTAATCATGGCTCTATACCGATCACCATTGACTGTAACGTTCTGGCCATCATCGTTTTTGAAGAAGTACGGACCAATGATTCCACCAGCCCATAAAGCGGACCAAACAGTCAGTTTTTCTGGATATAACGGTGTTTCGACATACACTTGAGGATTAGCTTCACTCCAAATGCGACAGTTTTGTTTGTTGACGTAGCCATTCAACCAGAAGTGCGCTTCATCGCTAAACAAAATAAAATGGATGTAGTGCGCGATACGTATTCCGCACAGAACCATTATTTTCGAAATAAAATTGCACTATTTGCAAGCGTTGTTCAGGCGTGAGCCTATTCAAAATGAATTGCCAAACCAAACTGAGAATAAATCACTTGACAGCTGTTGAATCGGTCGCCATCGTGAACAGTAATGCCAACTTAAAGTTATATACCTCGAAAAAAAACACCCTATATAAAGAATGCGCTGATATTTTTGGGAGACAAAAACGAGAAAGTAGAGTATCACATCCACTCGCAAAGAATTTTTCTCTAATTATTAAATGACATCACGAATTTAAGTACTGTAATTCACTCTCATTCTTCATTTTTATGTTGAATGAATAGAACAGCAACATCTCTATGGAAGAACCTTTAACTATTACAAAAATTTCCAATCCAATCTCCAATTCGGTTAATCATATGGTATATTTCCTCAAACTCAAGTCAAAATTACAGATCTTTAGAACAATAGTTAAACTAAGGAAAAACTCCCTCTTCTTCAAACGTGTTTTTTCAATCTACCAATCCGAGATTACCCCCGTTCAGCCTTGAACTGACCAAATTATTTAAATTACAGCTATGGTTATGTTTACCCTTGCTACGGTGCCCTCTTCTCTGTGAGATTCACTCCAAATCCTATCCTAAAAGGAAACTATGGTAAATACTTGGAGCAACTAAAGATCCATCGAGCAGTCTTGGTTAATAGGCATTACGTAGATGACTTGATAGTGACGCCCTACAGTATGCCATCTACCTGTCTCCTCCTCATATCCGTGAATCTAATCAAGTACGATCTTCCTGGTAAAATATCAGCAGTGCCTCTTTCAGAGTGGGAGATTTCAAGAAACGACTTCCGCTGCAAGGACGCTTCCACTCAAACAATTCACAATAACGAGTTAGAGCTGTACAAGAAAGCTTTGGAAAACTTCTCCAACTCAATCTGGCACTACAAGGAAGACACTGACAATGATTCCAGGATTTTAAGCCAATTCTTAAGCGACAATGAGCAAGAAAAATCAGGAAAATCTTTTCCTTTGGGTATTGACAATCCAGAACAATACGATAGACAGTTTCCGGACATGACAAACAAAACCAATGGAAAACTTTCAAAACATCCAATAAGAGAGGATTCTATCCCAAAGCCTATCCTAGCACCATCTATTCAAGTCAACATCAACCAATCGAAGTGTCAAAATTTTCAAGGCTTTGGGAAGGCGCAGCTCCCAAATTTCGAGGAGGCCTTTCAAACTTGCCAGTATTTCGCGAAACCTCAATCTACCAGAAGAAAACGAGGACGGCCTAAGGCCTTTCGTTATGACGTTTCAAGGTCATTGAACGCCGTTTTGAACACTAAAAAACCAGTAGTTGCAACTACGATTGCTTCGATATCACCTCCATCTTCTGAGAACCTAACCACAGAATCTTCCATTGAACAAGTGCATTCTAGTTCCGAAGAAGAAAAACCTGTCAAAGTGGTAGATAGCCAGAGCTTGGCTGAGTTTGATGAAATAGTGAAGCAGGTCAATGAAAAGTGTAAATATTTCGGAGATGAAGATTACGAGAATGAACTGGATTTGATCAATCAGCTGATTACAGAAAAAATGCAGAATGACATGATTGGAATCTACGGTGAAAAGTCTGATATATTTTAGTTATTCTGAATGCTTCCCATACTATGTAATACAGGGTGGTCCAGATTTTAGTTCAATAACTTTTGCATCGGATAGAAAAACTCTTTTCATGAAAAAGAGTTCATATAAACATATATCCTAACGTTTTCCAGATACAAGGTGTTAATATTTAAAAAAAACTATCAATTTTTTACTTATAACTCTAGTATTATTACATTCATCGTTTTAATTTTTAGGTATTGAAGTCTGAAGATAATGGGCGCGTTCAGCAGGCTCAACAGTTGTGGAACACTTGTCAATATTCTATGAATTTTCTGCTGAACGCATTCTATCAGTTTCCGAGAGCGGTCGCCATCTTTGGTAGCGAATTTATTTCATGCTACTTTTTGGTAACATGTTGAGTAACTGACATTAGTGACAGTTGTGACAGTGATTTGGGGATGACATTTAAATTTCAATTATAGCAATATTAGAAACTGAAACCTATACGTTTATTAACATTCTAAAATGTTACTCTGAATAAAGATCCCATATATTGAAGAATAAAATAGTAATAATACCGAAAGCAAACTTGGAAATTAAAATCGATATTATAACAGAAAATTGTCTCTCATCATAACATAACCTTCAAGGAGGACCAACAGAACCTATTACTGTCAAGAAAAGGAGCAACCCTTTCGGCAGAGAATACTAAACCAAACTGATACTTATCGGTGGCGGAGCTACTTACGTTACCGATCTTTCTGCTGAACGCGCCCAATGTAATGTTCCGAATTAGGAACATTGCCAAATTTATTCAGTCGCGGAAATATAGTGGTGCCATGAACCGTTTCCTATTGAAAATCTACATCACAGTCTTATTATTTTTTTTTTGAGAAAATTATTTCTTTTCTGAAATCAACAGAGTTTCACTAAAAAAAGAGTTCTTCGAATTATTTTCATCATTCAAAAAAACTGAAATCTGGACCATCCTGTATAATGATTAAACTTGATGATTGCATTACATGACTACTTAACAAATGAGGAGAAATAAAATGTATCGATTCTCGCTTTCACTAATGATTCTGAAATCCAACAAGCAATGAAATTGGGTGGAACCTCACTAATTGAAATAAAAAAAAAAAATACCTGTCGATCCTTGTTTTTTTTTCGCTCAAGTAACCTTTAATGCCACTTCACAATTGCAATTTTATTGGACAAGCCTCAAAGTAGCTTAGTCCATATTTTATAATGATACTTAAGTGGATCTTACTAAGTTGAATAAAAGGAAATTTTCTGGATCTACAATCGTTAGTTGTCTCGCAAAATAGCTTAAAAATTATTAGAACAAGCAACATTTACCAAGAAAGATCTCCTGATTATCTGTCAAAAAAAACATTTAAATACAAATCAGATATCGAACAGATTAGGCCATACAAAGTTGAGCGCCATTTCATATTAGATAGATATCTTCAAAAATTTCAATAAAATAAATATTTGTCAATATAAAAGAAAGAAATAAGAGATCAGTGAAATACTTCAAACGTTGACTACAATTTATTTCATCAATAACATTGTATATACATAACTTTACATTTATACAATATAACAAAATGGCCTATAAAGAATGCTATTTAGAAATATTCTGATGACTCAACTATTTATGAAAAAAGTAAAAGAATACAAAACAAAGTGTTACTATAAATGTGTAATGTACTTTATCTCAATCAGTCAGATATGTTATCTTCAACAACAAATAGCTAAAACTAGATCAATCTTTTTTGCTTTTTTCTTTGCAACATTATGCTTTTTTCCTTATATATAACTATTTTATTGTCTTTGTATTGTTTGCCATTCTTCTTATATTATAGTCCCTACATACCTATATCAATCAATTGACTAGGATCGTTTGAATGGAAATGTATTTTGTATTTTTTTAAATATATATCCACTTTTCATAACTCATCAAATACCAACAGTTTAGGTTTTTTCGATCTACTTGAGTTGTTTCATCGAATTGGGCATATTTGTTATCCCACGACCAAATGTGTAAAAACACTGTAATATGACAGTGGAGCTTCTCTGAATAGCTTGTCTGAATATATTCATAAGTCTTTCTCTCTGATTTTAAAATTTTTATTCAATTAGAGTTTTACAAAAGTGGATATAAATATTAGAGAAAAATAATTATTTAGTCAAAAAAATCTTATTGAAATATGTTGAAAAACATGAAGGTGTAGAGTTTCGGATTTTAAGATGACCAATATATCTTTCATTATGGACATCCCATCAAAAAAATCTAAATACCACAAAAATAATATCACTGAGGATCAGAAGATATAATTATTGTCAGATGTCGTTTCGGTATTATGAATATAAAATAAATTGAGGAGGTGAATAATTTGTGCTACATATCACATTTCATTAAAATTTAAAATTTTAGCTGAACACCATTCTCAAACCTTCTTTTTGAGGTTTCAATAAGTTCGTAAAATTATTGTCTAGTTCCTGGAATCACAAACAATTGAAGGCCATATTAAACACATCGAAATACTTATAAAACTATTTCAGATCATTATATCTACTCACTTGTTAAAACTACTTAAGTACACATCCATTTATAAGTATATATTTCTGAAAATGACAACTCAAAAATGAAAATAAATATTGCAGTTTTCACTTTACATTGACTTTTCATACATGCGTTGAAAAAATTTGTCGAATGATATGCTCCATATTTTTTCAATAATATTTTATTGCATTGCAGGTAGTTCCGTTTATATCCACATTAATTTTTGCGTTTTTTTTTTCCTTTTTTTGCCTCGTATCTAATCTTCCTAATTTAGAGAATCATATAGGACAGTGAAAATCATTTTGACTTCACAACAAATACTTTTCTTGTATTGGAAACTGTATTCTTCATCAAGAAAAATGAAAGTTGTCAGTTTCATTAGATATGTCAATTGAGGATTCAAAATTACAAAATCAAGGAGTATTTGTCCCAAACTGATATTCGTTAAGATATGTGAATCAACATCGATATGTAATCATGAATGATTAAAGCAATAGTTATCAATATAACTCCGTTTACAAATCGTCGAAATCGTCAGGAGCTGTAGCGCAACAGAATCCTTCAGAACCATCAGGCCTTATGCAGAATAAAAGTTGCTCAGCAGGGGTGGGTTCATGAGGCATGATGCCATGGAAATCTTTCAGTTCATCTGCAGGGAACCAAGCCTTTTCTGAATCATCCACCACAACGATTCCAAATAATCTGAAAATTAAGTCAATGAAATTCGGTAACGATACAGTAGAAAAGATCAGAAATAAAGATGGATTGGTTATAGAGCGGCCTATCGAAACTACTATCGTTTTATTTTGCGTCCTTACCCTGCTTAACAGTTACCAAGGAAATCGTCAATCATATTGGCAAATCTGGCAACGTGTTTAAGAGCATTGTGTTGAGCCAGCACATTACTTATTGCTTATGACGTTAAGAAACTACCCAAACTGTTTATGTTCTGCATTAACTCAAAGCTCAGCTCATGGCATCTGCATGAGCTTCTTTGTAAAGTACGGAGAAAATTCCATATATGTTTGTGCTACCATAAATCTGGAATTATTCTTTCAGAGGTATCTATTATGTCGGAATTTTTGAACTGCTACCCAATAGTTATTTTTTTCAAGCCTAGAACACAAATCAGGTCTAGCGGTTACTACTACTACTACTACTTTAATTAATCCACTTGTTCATTGTCTTCGGTACCACTATGATTTGGTTTTTTATAACAGAATAACTCTATTGGCTCTAGCTAGCTATTTCAGGTCAGCAAAGAGCTTTGGTTTTGTGTATTCAAGATTCTTAGCATGATCTGACAGTTCATTGTGGTGTAAATGTATGTATAATCTTGACCAGACATAGGAGCAACTAGGGTTTATGTCTCACAGAAAAACCCTCTGGAGAAACACTCCGGGTCTTGCTCAGGCAAAGAAATTTGTGGTGCTTTCACCGACCTATACCAGGAAGCTTCTGAAGCTACCACGAGCTGAGCTTCGGGCAATGGTGGGACTGCTGATAGGACACTGTTGATGCAAATATCTTTTATACCGCATTGTTAAGTCAGCAGATGCAAATATCTTTTATACCGCATTGGTAAGTCAGCAGATGAGATCTGCAGGGTCTAAGGAAATGGGGTAGAAACAGCCGAACACATGGTGTCCAAAAGAAATGAAAAATAAACCTGTTCTGATAAGAACAAAAACAGTGAATGCATGAAAAAAACAAAACTTTCGATGACGACAATTTCTCTTTCACCATCAACATAGATTTCCGCCACTCATATACCTAATTACTGAATACTCTACTCAATATTTCACTTGATAAAGTAAATAATAAGTGAAAATTACCTCGCAATGGCAACACCAGGTATCCAAAGGGTAGAAGCGAGTAAAAGTACCAATATCAAAACTATAGCCCAAGAAGGCCATTGATGCCATTCAGTTTCACCTTTAATGGATGACCAAGCAGAATATCCTGACCCCTTTGTAGCTATTTCAATAATACTCGCCACCAAAATTGAAATCATAGCTAGAGGAGAAAGGTACTTCCAGCAGAGCATCCAGTAAAAGCCTGGCCGTGAGCCTGTCATCATTTCTATATCATCAGCAAATCTGGAAAATAAAATCATCATTGTTACAAAGGTTAAGTAAGGTTAGGTGCGGAAAGTGACTCTTTATGACTTGAAATGCGTGTGTAATGAGAATTGAAAGCGCACGCTTGTCGAAAAATACATTATAGTCGAATCTTGGCATTGAAATGGCATGATAAAACGTTTTCCAGCATCGTTGCCAAACCACGATTTTTTTCCTAGTTTGATCATAAAATCATCATCAACAAATTTTTGCCAGACTATTCCCAGGTTTTGAAGTTTTTATGATTGTTTGATTTCGAAAAACTGAGGTAATTGCAATTTCGAAATAAATGAATTAAAAACATCAGAATGACACACTGCCAAAATATCACTAGGTGTGACGTCATTTCATACCTAAATTAAATAGACCATATAACATAATTTACTCACTTATTGAGTCCATAGATGTAGGAGACTGAGATGCATTCGAAGAATGCTATTATGAGCAAGGGAAAGTTTCCAGCAAAATTATCGAACAGAACAAACACGTAGCTACCAGCACCATGGGCGAATATCATGGATAACACGCAACATACTCCACATATCGCCCCTGTGAGCTGCTGCTTCGACATATTAGGGAATAACTTCATGTCCGATACTGACGAAACTACTCCTTCCAAAGTACCAAACTGCGAATCGATTCCAAGCGTGAAGAGCATCAAGAAGAAGAGGATGGCCCACAATGGGGCGCCAGGAAATTGGTTGATGGCTTCCGTGAAAATTATGAAGGCCAGTCCTGTACCTGATGCTGACTGAAATAAAAATCAATGCATGAAAATTAAACCAATCAATTGATTTTTTGTAAATCTATACATTTTTGATGGTAACTCTATGATGAAGCACCATCTCGAGCCAACGTATTTCACTATAAGATCGTCATGTTACATAAATCAGTTACATGTTACATATCAGTTTGCAACTCACATTATCCAATTCTCGTTCCAAGTCGCACACCTCCAACTCTGGCATCATCAACGACTTCGTGACATTTTTAACGGTCACGTTGATGAAAGATCCAGCTGGTGGCAAGTCTCTCTCATTGTAATCAGGACCGAAAAGATTGGTTAAGGTGGTGTTCCTCAGATCCAAGCACTTATCGTAAATCATGGTAGCCTTGAATCCAATTATAGAGAACACCACTATCCCAGCAAACATGGAAGTGAAACAGTTTGTCAGCGACACGGTGATAGCGTCTCTGAAGCAGTTATTGTTTACTGGATTGTAAGAGGAGAAGGCTATAAGACCTCCAAAAGCCAATCCGAGAGAGAAGAATATTTGAGTTCCGGCTTCTAACCAAACTACAGGGTCCAGTAAGGTGTGCCACTTGGGAGTGAACAAGTGGTGCAGTCCATCATAAGCTCCCTTCAAAGTTATGCCTCTAAAGAAGAATATGATGAGCACCATGTAAGGGAATGTTGCTGTGATGTAAACGATTAGGTTGGAGGATGCTATGCCCTTCATCATGCAGAGGTACACCAATGTCCAAGAGAGGACTAGGGCCAAAGCTATTTTCCAGTTGAAAACTTCTGGGGTACTGATGTCCTCAGACACCATCAGGGTGGTTCTATACCAAAAGTGTTGCGTTGGACTGCTCACCTGGAAAATATAGTTTTATGTGAATTTAGTGGATTTCGTCATTTTATAAAAGCTGGAAGGTTTCCTGTTCATGTCTCCTACACAGGTGAACACGACCAGTAACTACAAAGTTTGAGTTTTGGTTACTTTGACAGTAAACTTTCAGCTCTTATAAAATGACGAAGATCTGACCGTCTTGAATTCTTCCTCTATAATTACCTACCATACATTCAGGATCCAGTATGTAGGTTCCGTTAGGAAAATGAACCTTTGGGCACTCAGACCAAGGAAGTTCAGACTGAAAACTCTGAGCAAAGTAGAACAAACACCAAGCTATGATAGTATTGTAGTATAATGCAACGTTGAAGGATACCACAGCACTGCTGATGCCAATACCTGAAAATTGAATTAAGACGGTGAAGATGCAATTCAGAGATTCTGATTCTTAGTCTGAAATTCTGCAGTAATTGGTTTAAATAAAATTTCAAAGTTCCTCATCGTTTGGATTCATCATTTCTCATGATAATCCTTTGGAATTTCAAAGAAAAATTCCCCTGAAACATATTTCTTCCGACTCGATCGCAGATAAAGAAGAGTTTTTTAATCGTATTGAAAACCACAGAACCCTTCTAACTAAATTTAATTGATAGCAGACTCTTATTATCTCATCTTCAATAGCAATGGACAACCAGTCTTTGAGATTATGAAGTAACTAAAAACTTAATACCTAAAAAGCATTTCAACATCTCTCGCGAAAGCGCCTCAAACATAATATATGATGCTCACTGGAAAAATAGCGTATGTTAAGATTTTTATCACGTCATATTTTCAAGTCCTCATGACTTTTCAGATTTATCATCTTTTCCACGCATATGGTGCTGAAGCTCACACATTAAAAATGTTATGCGATAAAAAGGAATGGTTTTGTGTCTCAGAACACAAGATAGGTATTGTGGCGTTTTCTGTCAGAATTATGTCAGTATTCTTCGCAGAGACATGCTGAAGCTGGAATACCGATTTATTTTCCGTTTCAATGCAGAAGCGAGAGAAATGAAGTGGAAACGAGAAAAACGAACTTGGGTTAACGGTTCACGAAACATGAATGTTCAATATAAGGATATTTCGATGTCGAATGCTAGCAACTGAACTGGAAAATTTTAATAGATGCAATTGAATTGCAGGGAGATTATGATTGCCAATGGAGATATTATAATTGACTAAGGATAGGGAAAATGCCATTTTTGTACGAAACTTCATGCAAATAGATGTGATAGTTCTTGGAATAACTCTGAGCAATAAACAGAAGATGAATAATGGCAATAGAAGCTCCTTTCAAAGCGAGCTACCTATTTGACATCAATTTAAATATTACCTGCTTTTAGATATTATTTACGAGGCAGCTAATAATTGAATATTAGCTATTAATAAAGTACAGTCATTATTACATACTAAATATCTAAAAGTATAATCGATATTGGTAATAAATTTATCGAACTCGTTAATCTCTTCAATAATCGCCTTTCGAAAGTGTCAAAATACCTACCTTCAATGAATGAATATTTTTTTCAATAGCAAATTGTTATTTTTCATTTCGTTATTATTGCAATGTTGTAGTTTTTTACGTATATATTTTGTTGGATGCAGATGTCAAGCAAAGTGCTCAGTGATTCCCAAGAGAATTCCAAATTCATGCAAATATGTATACAGAAAACCAGTATAATTTTTCGGTCCATCTAGAGTTATGTGGTTTGGTAGATGAGTAGTTTGGCACCTTCGCTTGTACTACCGGAATAGTTAAACATGGCACACATTTTCAAAGTCAGAATTCAAGTCACATCTCACCAGGAATTAATATGTCAATGATTGATTAAACATAAAGTCAGTCGGTTCAGAAAATGCAGAGTAAAGATTAAAGGAAACAAGAGTCAAGCAATTATGTTTCAATACAGAAACAATAAAGAAAACTCAGGAAGAAAAGTAAAATAGATCAAAGAATATCTGTATCCACTCATCAACAGGAGAAGCAAACTAGGCAAGACATTGAAAGTAAGGCTATACAAGTCAATTACTAGACTGACCATGGCATACGGCAGTGAAATTATCATTAGGAACAAAAACAAAATTAACATTTCGGACACAAAACAAAGCCAAACACTGAAAAAAGTGTTAGACGCTCCTTGTATACAAAAAACGAAGAAATACGTCAGGCCACAGAGACACCAACAATTAAGGATAACATAGGCGGAAAACTAGTGTGAACTGAGAAGAAAATGAGAAGGGGAAAGCAATGAAGCCAAAAACGAGGTTGGAAGAATACCTGAAAGAAACTTAGGAATACGACTGAGGCAAAATGAAAATGAAAACATAAAAATCAAACAGAGCATGAAACTGACGACAGCAGCAGGTGAACTTAGTTTTAGTCTGCGAATACCAATACAAATTACTTAGTTGTCATTATTGGTTGACTTGTGCGATACAAATGAGCTCTAAGAAGACTGAAACCGGTCTATCGTTGCCAACCTCTGATTGCAGCTCATTTCCTTGAGGTTATTTCTTGATATTGATCTTTTAACACTCTGATACTTCTTTTTTTTTTGTATACTTACCTCCTAAATACGGCGATACTTGGCTCCATACTCCAATAGCACCCTTCCTGAGTCTCTGCCCGATCGCCAACTCCAAATAGAAAATTGGAATGCCCTCTATGGCCAGCATGACGAAATAAGGAATTAGAAAGGCACCTCCTCCATTCTTCTGCGCCAAATACGGAAATCTCCAAACATTCCCCAAACCCACTGCATATCCAATGGTCGCCAACAAAAACGTCAGTTTATTATCCCAAGACTCTCTCTCATCTTCTCCTCCCTCAGGCTTGAAAATAGGCTTGCCATCTATTGAAGGTCTTTTGCTGCTCAGCGTAGATTTTATCTTGGTATTGGGACTGGTGTCTTCGAAAGCCATGTTGGTGGCGCCATAGGCAGGTCCTGTATTCCCGTTCTCAACGACCAGACGACCCTTCATCTCCTTGAGTTCCAATCGATCTATAGAACGCTGGACATGGAGGTCCCGGGAACTCTGTCGTCTGACCAAGTGGGCTGTGTTGGCCATTTTGGTGGTGTTGGTTTAGATAAGTTGAGTGAATATTTACCTCTTATTGTCCTGCATGTTTATTTTGGGATTCTGAAAAAAATAAAATACTATTATTATTGGTAGTATTATCTCACGACTTATATATACAACTACTATTTTCACCGAAATCATCCATTATTGCCTTCAGGATTTTTCATTAATGTATGATTGTAATAACCAACCGAACATAGAAGTATTCAGCATCAATTCGAATGATGTAACAGCTCTATTGTAATGTGTTTGATATTTTCAATAGACATTTCAATATTGGATTGAATGGAGTAATCTATTTTGTGGTTCCGAAAG
This sequence comes from Harmonia axyridis, assembly GCF_914767665.1. Taxonomy (NCBI): domain Eukaryota; kingdom Metazoa; phylum Arthropoda; class Insecta; order Coleoptera; family Coccinellidae; genus Harmonia; species Harmonia axyridis. Next base: position 12,720,123 of record NC_059502.1, on the reverse strand, counting down.
TAAGTAGAATATCGATCAATTTATATTTCAATATAATTCTTTGGACCATTATATGTGAAATAGAACATCATTCAAATGTCCTCCGCGTAATCACTGACAGGTCTGGATCTTTATGAGGTAATATTCCGATGACTCACCGCCATATTTCGAGCAATATCTCACCAATAACCTGACGGGTGTTGGTTTTCAAATCTTCAAAAGTCTGAGAATTATCACAAGATCTTGGTGGATAATTCACATTGCCGAAAGGAGGAATTACTAGTCCTAAGAATTTTTCTTGTAATAAAGCCAAAACAGCTACATGAGGATTTTCACTGCCTCAGATGCAACAATTCGCTTGTTAACGTAGCCACCAAGTGAGAAATGTAACCCAAAAGTTGTTATTCAAGCAGCCCATTGGCATATCTTCTAAGCATTCCATGATCAGCTTGCTTTAGTTCTTATGTCAACTGATCCTTATAAGGATGGAGATGCAAATCCATCAGATACAAAATACGCCATAGGGTGCCGTATAAGAGGCCCAAATATTGTGCGCGCCGAGTAATTGATAAATTTGGATCTTCTTCATCATACAAAAGCAATATTTTCTGCTTTAACATGATATATCGTTTTTCGCGAAACATTTTGATTTTCAGAAAGTCGAACTACAGTAAGGTGCAAATAAACGCAACAAATTGCTATTTGGTAAAGCTTAAAGTCTCATAATTTTCTGATTTTCAGCGCAATTTTTGAAAATCTTTCAGTTAACTGTAGATAAAATTATTAATTCGAACTTGCATATTCAATATTTTGTTGAATATTGGCTTATTAGTTACTATACAGGCAGGGCCTGCATTAGGGGTGAAACAGTGAAACGATTGTTTCAGGCGTCTCTATTCGAGGGGCGGCAATTTAGCCCAGTTTGTGGCCGCCTTTTCATATTTCTGAAAAAATATAGTCTTGGTTCTTAAAAACAACATGAGGTTGGTCCGCTCCACTGCGTTTATCAACATTCCCTGCAATACAAATCTCCAAACCGTCTTTACTAAGCCGCATGTTCAATAAATAACACATGGCAACCCAACCAATATAAGCAGCATTACCTATTACCCTAATTGAAAGAGGGATGAAAAGTATTTCACAAAGACGAAAAACAACACTATCTTCGCTTCCGAATTATGTGGAAGTTGTTTACACTTTCAACATATGGAAAATTCCTACGATTTTGCATTCGAAACTAGTTAAATGCCAAATGTTTTCAGCGAAACACATGTTTTTAATCTCATTTAGTTTTCGAAGCTTTGCATCCCCTACCGCCCTTTGTATCTTGTATTGTGATAGGTATTCTTTCATCTATCGTACGCTGTGTCTTGTGAATGTGAAAATCAGATATATTACTTACGCATTATTCATCGGCGTCGAAAAAATCCAGGAATAAATCAAGATACCTACAGCATAAGTAGCTCTTTCATTCAATTAAAAAACTTTAAAAAACCCGGTGTGATATTATATATTGAAAAATTCTAATGTTCTTCATTCACTAGAATTTAATTCTTGATCGGGGGTAGAATGTTCTGTATTATCATCGAAACAGGTGATGCTTTACGGTTGGTGGGCGCAAAAAATTCCTTGCTTCAGGCGCCAAAATTGCTCGCGCCGGCCCTGTATACAGGGTTTATCAAAAGTTTGTTGTTATACCCTAATTTGGAAATTGAGCTAAAAATAAGAAAACTATGAGACTTCAAATTTTACTAAATATCAACTTGGTGCATTTTTTTGCACCTGAGTGTATTTGAGCTTTAGGCATCTATCCAACTAAAATATAAACACATTTCCTATTTTTGAGATAGGTACTTTATAATATACTATTAATTAAACTTCACAATTAGACAAAACCGTGAAAATACATCCTAATATTCCCCAAGTTCATTTATAAGCCGTCTTTATATCACTTCAAGGCGTGAAATTCTGATCGATTAAAAGGTTTCCTCTTTAATTACTTCAAATAACACGGATTTATCGTCATCTGATACTCAGAACGAAAATTCTAAAATTATGTAGGTCACCCAATTAATGCTTGCTTCGCATGAGAAAAATGGATTAGTTATCAAGTTAACTAAATGTATGGAGTTATCGTTAATGAAAATTTATTCCACCTACTATGTAGAGTAGTCGGTTTTCTTATTCATATGAGATTGTCACCGAAATGATTGATGCTATAGTATTTTTAATTTGCTCGACACAATGAAAAGCTTCGAGGGAAATAATCGGGAAAACCACTCACAATTTGAACACCCAGTAACATCAAACACTTTACCAATAAGTCCCGTGCCTTTCGAGTAAAAATATATTCTTTTTAGAGAATCGACTTCTTTGGTCAACCTTCAAGCAGGGCGTTAGGGGTGAAACAGTGAAGTGACTCTTTCAGGCGCCTCTCTTTGAAGAGCGGCAATTCGGCCCAGTTTGCTGGTCACCCTTTCATATTTCATCCTTATAAAATTCTTAAGAAAAACATAAGATTGTTCCACTCCGCTGCATTTGTCAACATTCCCTGCAATAAAATCCCCAAATCTTCTTTACTAAGCCGCCTGTATAATAATTATATACAATATAAACAAAATTCCATTGAACCTTCCTTCAAAGAGGAATGATGTATTTCTTTCTATAATAAACAAAATTAAAAAAATTGTGACAGATATAGGAATTTCAGAATATTGTTAATTTCTTATGTTAAGGATCTTTATAACATTTACAAGTGAACATTGTATATTAATATTTGTTTGTTTCATCAGCCTGATTGAGGAAATGTGAAAATAAATAAGCTTTTTGAGAAATTGCAGCCTAGTGTAGATTTTCAAATACGTACCTATTTCTTAGAAGTTTTTCATAAGAAGTTAAACTCAAAATCAATTTTTTCTCTATAAAATACTCGTAGTTGAATATATTCAATTGAAAAACCTCAAATCTGCTCGAAGTTCCCAACTATTTAAGATTCAGGATGCGTTTCACTATAAAAGGGACGTGAGAAGATTTCGAAGTGAAATTATTAAAATAAAATAAGCTGGAAAATTTAATGAAAATGTACGTTTAAGCCGATGAACCTGCCAGTTTGAATTTTAACATACTTTTATTTTAATGGTCAATTTACAGGGGAGAATTTTTACGGTTGGAATAACCTTCAAATGGAATTTTATACCAAATTGAATAAACTAAAGTGCATCAATTTGAAATACCTCATTTTTTAATGTTTTTTTTTCACATGGTTTATCATAAGTAATTGGGTTTTTAAATGAAGCAGTTTAAGCAGAAAATATGAACATTAACCCAAATCAACTAAATAAGTTGTTTCTCACGTCTGAAAAACAGAGTGTTTTATTTCAAAATTTATGAATTATTAGTGACTTGTACACTCAAATCATTCCACATATAATTTTATATTCTCAAAAAAGAGAAAACTATTCTATTAACTTAACAAGTACAAATTCTCAACGATTCAGACAATTATAGTAATAAGATTTAAAAAATTTCAAAAATTACTAATACCTATATGAAATCCAAATTTGATTATGATTACTCCTGGATATTAAATGCCTATTCTACAAATACACCCCATCTGCAAATATTAATTCTCATAAATCATTTAATGTCGTTCAATAAAATCTATACATGCGATGTTCATTCAACAATGCCATCAATATTGGAACTATAAAATGAGAAAATCCGTATTAACAACTTAATAATGAATATAAAATCCACTTGGATTGAATCTTCATATGATGTGTTAAAAATGCCGGCAAATTAAACGATCTAATTAATGACCATAAATATTTTTAATTAATGCTTATCGGATGAGAAAACCTGAAATATTTGTCATTTATGAAATTGAAAACCTATGAAGGCGTCGAAAAAGTTCTTTTTCTTAAAATGCACCATCTTGAACTGTTGCCTCCTGTTAAGATCAGAGTTGAATGACTCAAAAATGTTCATATAACGCTTCCTAATAAATATCCTTTCAGATACCTATATCGATGATTTTCTTCAGATATATTGTATCAAAATCATCGTTTACCGCCATCCAGAAAGGATGTCAGTTATCGCAAGTGTTATTTCTGTAATTTCCCTCCAAAAAGGATAATATTATTTCACATCTGAAACACGTACCTGAGAGTCGTAAGGCCGTTGAACAGAAACACATCCCACTACAAAGCCTCACAACAAGCAACTCACTGTTTCGAGTGAATCAATACTGACGCAAGCGCATCCGCCATTTCGTTTCCTCGCTACTAATGTTCTTTCGGAAAGTAGGATTGAGGAGTCACATGATTCCATGAGGGGATAAGAGAGGGATATTGTTCTTATCCTTTAATGATTGCTCCGGATGATAATAAAATAACGTTGGAGCTGTTATATAGGCTGTAAAAATAGGGAAATAAAAATGTTTTATTCTGAAAACTTACAAAACAACACAAAGTTTTGCTAATTATTGCTTCAAAAAAGTTTTTAGTGATAGAAAAGGATTAAAAAGTAGTATTTCCTTCAATATATTCTGAAGGCCAAAGTACAGATTCATTAAAAAAACTCTTATTACCATTAGTTATTTATTCCTTATATGTTTTATATACAAGGTGTCTCAATAGGGCAGTAGCTAGGGGGAGGCAAGGTAGGCGGTCGTCTAAGGCGTCAAAATTAATTGGCGGCATTTCAAGCTTGATCAACAGAAACACAAACTGCTTGGTTACCGAAAAAGATTTAATTCGTTCAGAAGCAACAGGAAGGAATATCGACCAATTCATTAACATAATGTATTATAGGTACGAGGCGTGTATTTAAAGTAAGGTCTCCAAGGCCATTGTATCGCCACAAGTAGCGCTAGATGAAATCCGGCAACACTGTTGTATACGTTATGCCCCCCTCCATCAATCGACACCTGGTGGAGCTCATTAGGACGCTCAGTCTTGACGTAGCAGCCATTTGCAATGGAAGTGCCGGTTGTCTCTCCCGCCAGGTGCTAGTTTTTTTTTTTCGGCCCTGAGGTAGGGGGAATCTAATGCCTTTTCCGCAGCGGACCTTGTGTTGCTGTTTGGCACATTCCATGTCTGCTGTGGATTTGTGTGGGACTCTCACCTCACTAAAACACCCTCCTCGTTTCCCGAGTATCGTCGCTACCTGGAAATAGGCTTTAAGCCTGTCCTCCGGTGCGTAACTCGGTGTGATCTGATCTCTATCTTGTCTCCTGTTGTTTTTTCCTATCCTCTATCTCTTTCTTCCTCATTAAGGTGCGAGTTACGTTCAGTCATTAAGTTTTTGCACTCAAAAAAAACTCCACCTATAGAAATTCATCGTCAATTGGAAGAAGTGTATGGTGGGAAATGTATGGACGTGAAAACGTTCGAAAATGGTGTAGAGAATTTTCTGCTGGCCGACTAAACGTTCAGGTGCGCAGAGGCAGGCCGTCACACTCGGACGAAACAGTGCGGAAAGTTGAGGCGCTTGTGCTGAAAGATCGCAGGTTGACTCTCAATAGCTGCTTCCCAGTCAGGTGCGTGTCACCCCGAGGCTCGGCGCACTAGAGCTTCGAGCCCTTGCTGTGAGTGGAACGCGCCAAAACGAAACTGTCAAATTCAACATAAACAAACCAGCTGTCTCGTACTTTATGCGAAGTAACGGTCTTCTTTCTCTCTCACACCTGTCAGGGCTCGAAGCCCCGCAAATGCGGGGGGTGCTTCAGGGGAAAGGGGAAGGTAACGCGAGGGCTCCACGCCCTGTTTACTGGAACACTACAAGTCCGCTTCGGTACTCTTCGGAGCTGTACCGAGGAACTCCTGACGTTGGCTGGAAAGCACCTAATGAATTGACCATATTCACCGTCGCCATATTGTTATGCGACAATACCAACTACCCAGTGTTCCCAACGAAGAAATATTGAGTTTACTAGAAAAATTCCACAATATAAAGTTTATATGTGAAGTTTATGTGTACCTCTTCTGGCTGCTACGCCAGATAGGCTTGTTTGGGACAATATTTCGCAAATATTTCACCTTTTGGAAATAGAAACATTAGTGAAAGGTGGTTTTCTGAACAAATTAATTGTGGCCGAGTGTATAAATGAAGGCTTCGCTTCATTTTTGGAAATAGTCAGTGGAAGAATAGTCTCTATGGCTGATAGTATTTTTGATATTGGCGGTAATAGCAAATTGGCTTGCTGACTTTGTTGTCATTCCAGCACATATTCTTAATACATGGGCAACGCCTTGATTATCATTACATTCCTGACGGGATCCAGCCCTTCAAAGTGAAAATTATGTTCAATCGGAATTCTGAATAGATAAATCATCACAAACCTATATATAATTGATACTCTAGTGATTGGAGAATTGTTTTCTGCAGATGTGACGAGTACACCATTTACAGTTGAATTATTAACTTCATAATCACATACTCCACCAATTGGTTTTACATTTGCTGCGGAAGCAAATGATCTGTTCTGAAATGAAAATTTGGGTAGGTAAGAGTTTACATAACAGGTCAACGAGTCATAATTTTCCATTTACATATCAACTTCAAGAATACCTTTAACCTACCGTAATTGTACGAAGTAAGGGTACTTTTGTTATATTGCAAGCCATCTTTCTCAAGAAACTAATTTTTATTCTTTCTTATAAGAATTTAATTTACTGTTCTGAACCCTTGTAACAAATCATAGATTACGTATTGACAGAAGCACAGAATAGGGATGGGCAATAAATATCGATATATGGAAATATCGTTATTTTTTCAGAAAATTTCCGATAAATATCATCGATATTTTCAATTTCGATACTATCGATTGTCGATATTTTCAACCGATATTATCGATATATTTATATAGATTTCACAGTATCAAATTCGATATTTTTTTATATTTCACATTATGATTTCGACTTCACGAATCATATTATACTCTAGTTCCATTAGTCGAAAATCCTGATTTATCGGACTATAAAATAAATATCCAATATTTTCGACATATTTACTTTAGTTTACTTTATTGAATTCAAAAAAATTTTTCCCACACTAAAATATTACAGCGATATATATCGATATTTTTACTCTAACATATTTCGATAGTGTCAGAAAATATCGATACAATATATATCGATAGTTTTCTGTCCCTTGCCCATCCCTAGCACAGAAGCATCGGATCATAGAGTACACACATGTTCTTTGCACCGAGCATTTTGGGCAATCAGCAATTTAGTATAGAGCACAGAACATTAAATATAATAATCATAGAGCATATCCTCTAATGATAGTTTTGACTTTTATTTCTTATAGAAATGTTTATGGTTTACATTAGAAAAACAAGAGCTTGTAATATAACTTCAAAACTCATTGCGATAAAAAACAAATAATACCTAACGCCAATGGATCCCACTGAAAAAGTGTACCAGTACCAGTACCTAATAAAGAAGTTATGAGAAAGTTTCATTGCAAGCCATTCAGCAATTTTTTCTTATAGCTTGAAAACAGTTGAATTCATCAGGTTGCGGTTTCCACCAAATTAATTTCCGATACATACATATGTGTGAAATAAATTACTCGAATATTCATGCCTCATTCGAAGATCATTTCATGAGAACCCGGCGTCAACTAGATAAACTAACCGACAAAAAATACTTTATAATGAATCATATCGTTTATTCATCTTAGCAATGAAATTACTCCATAAAATGCTTTCTAGAATCGCTAGTAGAATGTTAATTTTACCATAAAAACAACATCAACAAATTGGTTGATTTTTCTGGTTGGAGGATTGGAGGAATCCAGCGTCTAAAGTTACAATTTAAGAGCTAGAAACCTCTGAAAATGATTATCGCTTTAGTAAGCGCAGTTTAACCATCAAATCAACATAATAATTTGTTGTCAAAATGTTTTTATGCTTTGAAATTTTGAACATTCAACTGATTGAAATAAATTATTTTTTGCAACGACTAAAATAAATTTTCCAAACGAAAACAAACCAAGTTTGAAAGTATAGGATTGTGAGTTGGGTCGTTATTCAATAATGATATTTTCATTTTCATTATTTATGCAAAGTCTGCAGAAGTCAAAATAAATATGGAAGGTAGAGATTAGGAGAATAACATCTCATATGGTAGAACCAGAGATAACCGGCCCCTTAGAAGAAGATAGAGAGATTTTGTTACTAAATAAAAAATACTTCTTGCTTTCCGATTTATCACGAAATTTTTGTAGATCGCTGATTATAACTTTTTCAAAATCACTTCAAGCAGTTTTCCTGAAGAAACAAATCCTAAAAAATATGCCTTCATTTTCATAAATATTTGTTCAACATTGTTCGCGAAATGATGAGAATAAAAATAGTGCCTGAAACATCCAGTAGACGCCCCTAATACGTGATAAAATTCGGTAAAATTTATCAGAAAGAAAGTTGACAAGCCTAATGAGTGCATGTGTTTTTAGCGTCAAAAACTCGTGAACACTAACAATAATATGAGGAAGATTACAAGACATCTGGATATTTATGAATACGAGGCGTGTATTTTAAGTAAGTTCTCCATTTATTTTTTTCACATTAAATAACATTTATTTAATAAGTTTTGTACATTGCTGTAAAGCTTGAAATCTAAGCTATTTTTCTATGTAATCGCCATTCACTTCCATGAGCTTCCTCATTCGTACGACAAACTTTTGTATCCCCTCCTCGAACTACGATCCCGCCGCCTCGCACAAGAACGAAATGACCGCTTCATGAACTTCTTCATCGGTATTGCAGGTTATTCACCAAAATTGAATGAATAGAGTCTCTACTGCACACATCTTGGAGTTTTTCGGCCAATTGACCATATTCACCGTCGCCATATTGTTTTGCGAGAATACCAACTACCCAGTGTTCCCAACGGAGAAATTTTGAGTTTACTAGAAAAATACCGCTAATATCAAAAATACTATCAGCCATAGAGACTATTCTTTCACTGACTATTTCCAAAAATGAAGCGAAGCCTTCATTTATACACTCGGCCACAATTAATTTGTTCAGAAAACCACCTTTCACTAATGTTTTTATTTCCAAAAGGTGAAATTTTTGCAAAATATTTTCCCAAACAAGCCTATCTGACGTAGCAGCCAGAAAAGGTACACATAAACTTCACTTAGAAACTTTATATTGTGGAATTTTTCTAGTAAACTCAATATTTCTTCGTTGGGAACACTGGGTAGTTGGTATTGTCGCATAACAATATGGCGACGGTGAATATGGTCAATTGACCATATTCACCGTCGCCATATTGTTATGCGACAATACCAACTACCCAGTGTTCCCAACGGAGAAATTTTGAGTTTACTAGAAAAATTCCACAATATAAAGTTTCTAAGTGAAGTTTATGTGTACCTTTTCTGGCTGCTACGTCAGATAGGCTTGTTTGGGAAAATATTTTGCAAAAATTTCACCTTTTGGAAATAAAAACATTAGTGAAAGGTGGTTTTCTGAACAAATTAATTGTGGCCGAGTGTATAAATGAAGGCTTCGCTTCATTTTTGGAAATAGTCAGTGAAAGAATAGTCTCTATGGCTGATAGTATTTTTGATATTAGCGGTATTTTTCTAGTAAACTCAAAATTTCTCCGTTGGGAACACTGGGTAGTTGGTATTCTCGCAAAACAATATGGCGACGGTGAATATGGTCAATTGGCCGAAAAACTCCAAGATGTGTGCAGTAGAGACTCTATTCATTCAATTTTGGTGAATAACCTGCAATACCGATGAAGAAGTTCATGAAGCGGTCATTTCGTTCTTGTGCGAGGCGGCGGGATCGTAGTTCGAGGAGGGGATACAAAAGTTTGTCGTACGAATGAGGAAGCTCATGGAAGTGAATGGCGATTACATAGAAAAATAGCTTAGATTTCAAGCTTTACAGCAATGTACAAAACTTATTAAATAAATGTTATTTAATGTGAAAAAAATAAATGGAGAACTTACTTAAAATACACGCCTCGTATTCATAAATATCCAGATGTCTTGTAATCTTCCTCATATTATTGTTAGTGTTCACGAGTTTTTGACGCTAAAAACACATGCACTCATTAGGCTTGTCAACTTTCTTTCTGATAAATTTTACCGAATTTTATCACGTATTAGGGGCGTCTACTGGATGTTTCAGGCACTATTTTTATTCTCATCATTTCGCGAACAATGTTGAACAAATATTTATGAAAATGAAGGCATATTTTTTAGGATTTGTTTCTTCAGGAAAACTGCTTGAAGTGATTTTGAAAAAGTTATAATCAGCGATCTACAAAAATTTCGTGATAAATCGGAAAGCAAGAAGTATTTTTTATTTAGTAACAAAATCTCTCTATCTTCTTCTAAGGGGCCGGTTATCTCTGGTTCTACCATATGAGATGTTATTCTCCTAATCTCTACCTTCCATATTTATTTTGACTTCTGCAGACTTTGCATAAATAATGAAAATGAAAATATCATTATTGAATAACGACCCAACTCACAATCCTATACTTTCAAACTTGGTTTGTTTTCGTTTGGAAAATTTATTTTAGTCGTTGCAAAAAATAATTTATTTCAATCAGTTGAATGTTCAAAATTTCAAAGCATAAAAACATTTTGACAACAAATTATTATGTTGATTTGATGGTTAAACTGCGCTTACTAAAGCGATAATCATTTTCAGAGGTTTCTAGCTCTTAAATTGTAACTTTAGACGCTGGATTCCTCCAATCCTCCAACCAGAAAAATCAACCAATTTGTTGATGTTGTTTTTATGGTAAAATTAACATTCTACTAGCGATTCTAGAAAGCATTTTATGGAGTAATTTCATTGCTAAGATGAATAAACGATATGATTCATTATAAAGTATTTTTTGTCGGTTAGTTTATCTAGTTGACGCCGGGTTCTCATGAAATGATCTTCGAATGAGGCATGAATATTCGAGTAATTTATTTCACACATATGTATGTATCGGAAATTAATTTGGTGGAAACCGCAACCTGATGAATTCAACTGTTTTCAAGCTATAAGAAAAAATTGCTGAATGGCTTGCAATGAAACTTTCTCATAACTTCTTTATTAGGTACTGGTACTGGTACACTTTTTCAGTGGGATCCATTGGCGTTAGGTATTATTTGTTTTTTATCGCAATGAGTTTTGAAGTTATATTACAAGCTCTTGTTTTTCTAATGTAAACCATAAACATTTCTATAAGAAATAAAAGTCAAAACTATCATTAGAGGATATGCTCTATGATTATTATATTTAATGTTCTGTGCTCTATACTAAATTGCTGATTGCCCAAAATGCTCGGTGCAAAGAACATGTGTGTACTCTATGATCCGATGCTTCTGTGCTAGGGATGGGCAAGGGACAGAAAACTATCGATATATATTGTATCGATATTTTCTGACACTATCGAAATATGTTAGAGTAAAAATATCGATATATATCGCTGTAATATTTTAGTGTGGGAAAAATTTTTTTGAATTCAATAAAGTAAACTAAAGTAAATATGTCGAAAATATTGGATATTTATTTTATAGTCCGATAAATCAGGATTTTCGACTAATGGAACTAGAGTATAATATGATTCGTGAAGTCGAAATCATAATGTGAAATATAAAAAAATATCGAATTTGATACTGTGAAATCTATATAAATATATCGATAATATCGGTTGAAAATATCGACAATCGATAGTATCGAAATTGAAAATATCGATGATATTTATCGGAAATTTTCTGAAAAAATAACGATATTTCCATATATCGATATTTATTGCCCATCCCTATTCTGTGCTTCTGTCAATACGTAATCTATGATTTGTTACAAGGGTTCAGAACAGTAAATTAAATTCTTATAAGAAAGAATAAAAATTAGTTTCTTGAGAAAGATGGCTTGCAATATAACAAAAGTACCCTTACTTCGTACAATTACGGTAGGTTAAAGGTATTCTTGAAGTTGATATGTAAATGGAAAATTATGACTCGTTGACCTGTTATGTAAACTCTTACCTACCCAAATTTTCATTTCAGAACAGATCATTTGCTTCCGCAGCAAATGTAAAACCAATTGGTGGAGTATGTGATTATGAAGTTAATAATTCAACTGTAAATGGTGTACTCGTCACATCTGCAGAAAACAATTCTCCAATCACTAGAGTATCAATTATATATAGGTTTGTGATGATTTATCTATTCAGAATTCCGATTGAACATAATTTTCACTTTGAAGGGCTGGATCCCGTCAGGAATGTAATGATAATCAAGGCGTTGCCCATGTATTAAGAATATGTGCTGGAATGACAACAAAGTCAGCAAGCCAATTTGCTATTACACGCAATATACAACAAGTTGGAGCAAGTTTACACTGTACACTTGATCGAGAAACAATTTCTTATACTCTCGAAGGAACAAGAAGTGCAGTTGAACAGGTTTTACCATTCCTTTCTTCTGTTGCTACAGAACAAGAATTCAGACCATGGGAAATTGCTGATAATATTGGTAGGTTACGGTTGGAACTAGCTACACGTCCACCACAGGTAATTATATTCGTTTACTGTGAATCTATAATATAATAGGGGTTTGGATTTTCTATTTTTTTTAGAATCATTTAATCTCTAATGATTGACTCTATTGATTTAATCTGCAATTGGCAGTATAACACATATATTAATTGTTTCAGTTGAGGACTGTTGATCTCCTACATAAAGCAGCCTACCGAACTGCCCTAGGAAATTCTCTTTTTATTGCCAAATATAACCTTGAAAAAGTTGGCCCTGAAACTTTACAACATTTTGTGAATTGCAATCTTACTGCTGACAAAGCCACTGTTGTTGGACTCGGCATAGATGCTAAGGAATTGTCATATTTCGTTGAAAAGGTCAAATTCCGTGAATCTTCAGGTACAGCAATAAATCCTTCGCCATATAAAGGTGGTGAAGTAAGGTAAATGAATTTTTCTTTTATTTGAATCTAATAAAAAAATTATCTTAAATCCATGGTATTTTTCTAGTAATTTTCAGTACTATAGTTGTTTTATCTTTTGAATTCAACAACCAAATTTCAATATCTTTGAAAATAATCATAATTTTTCATTCTTTCACAAAGTATTATGAAATAACATTTTTAGATGTGATAAAGGAGGCGATTTGGCTTATGTAGCCATTGTTGGAGAAGGTGCTGGTCATAACAACATGAAAGAAGCTGCAGCTTGTGCAGTATTGCAGAAAATATTTGGAACAGGTTCTTCTGCTCCATATTCAGTTGATCATGGTTTGTTGAGGAGTTCCATCAAAGTAACAGATTCCTATGCTATCAGTGGTCTGAATGCTAATTATGCTGATACTGGTCTTATGGGAGCAATGTTTGTTGCACCTTACGGTGTAGCTGGACAGATCGCAGAAAATGTTGTCGACATTTTGAAGAATGGTAGAGTGACTGATGAATGGGTTAATAAAGGTTCGTATTATTGAAATCCTACTCAAGTATCTCTGCCACAGATCTAAATATTCTTATTTTTTTCACTATATAATTTGCCTTATTCAAAATTACCCTCACCTGAATTTCACTCGTATATGCACAGGAGTACATTTCAAGACATTTTTCATAGTTCAACCTCTTCAATAGGCAATATGATTGTATAACATTGTCCTATTTGTTGACATTCTCATTAATTAGACTTAAAAGGAAGATCTACATCAATTTGACAAAAAACTGTTATGGAATATGAAGAATGCTCCAAAAACTCAAATATATAATTAATACTCATTATCTTTAATGAGAAACCAACTGGATAGGTGGAGTAAATGATAATTGTGTTTTGGAAATATCATTTTTTCATTGAAATCCAAACAGTCATCATAAAATATTAAATTTCTTGAATCGTGAAAAAATCTGTGATAGTTGACAAATTAATATTGTTTTTAGGAAAAAATCAACTCAAAGTAGCAGTACTTCTTGCTAGTGAAAATGGCAAAAGTGTTGTTAGAAAGTTAGGACAGACAGGTGCTCTGACTGGAAGTGGAATATCACCAATTCAATATGTCAACTTGGTGGATTCTGTTACAACTCAAGATGTAAACAATGTAAGTAGTAAACTTGAGGTTTATGACAAACATTTAATTAAATTCTGTTCCTTGCAGGTACTACAGAAACTTGGAAGCAAATTAAGTATCTCCTCATTTGGAAATCTGACATGCGTTCCATACTTAGCTGACCTCAATTAAAATTCTACTATATAGATTATCATACTGTTGATATATTTCGTTTAAAGACCTGGAAATAAGAGTCACATTTCCTTGAATTTTGTTAATTAATTTTACCCCTCACAACCTGAAAACTTAGTCTATAGCTACTCACGTCCAATGGGAACACATTTCTATGTGGTTTACTTTCAATTTAGATTTCTACCAGTCCGATATTTTTGATTGATTTTTTAATTTCACAGAAGTGAAACTTGTTTGAATAAAAAACAAATCTTAAACTTTCCTTCCATGAAACTTTCTAAGTTGAATAGATTGTATGGAACCGAATTGAATAAAAAATCTTCAAATTTGCTTAATGTTTTATTATTATCACAACAATACTCTACTCTGAATAGGTGCAGGCATTCAAGAATTATTTTGAGGCTAATTAATTGATTGATCTCATATTTTTGAGGCTTCATTTCCCATTCTACATATTATTTAACATCTGCAGCAAAAATGATATATCATCAGAAGCAATTAAATTAGCCTCGAAATACCTTTTGAATGCTTGCACTGATTCCCTGTTTTTCACATTGAGATTACTAAATAAATGAAAAATGTTTTCAGAATGTTCTATAAAAGTTGTTCTGTAAATGCGACAATACATTAATAATTCCTTCAATGGTGGTTGGATGGTACTTCCACAAATGACTTTTGACTTTGATGTCCAATCCAACCATGTAGTGGATTCCTCTAATTTGTCAATTTTATTCTTTGCTTCATTGTCAACTCGTTTAAGATTAGTTCTGAAAAATAAAAGTAATGCCTTACCCTTTTTTTTTATATCCTATAGATCATTTTGTATTTGATGCAATTTCAGATAAATAATCATATTGCCAAATTTGATACAAACATAAATTTTTGTTCCATTTATTAAATAAATTCAGTGGGTGTACTTACATTTTATCCTTCAGCTGACAGAATGTCCTATCTATTTCTCGGTCAATACAGACAATTAATTCACTTTGAATTTGGCGTAAATAATCATCATTCGAACTGTTTACACTAAAAGCAAAAAATACAATCATTTTATCAAACTAAATAATTCTAAATATATTAATGAATAATTTTATGGTTAAGTAACGAATTACCAAAAATTTTGAATTCCTACCTTTCGACATGTATGATTTCTTCACTTTGATTGGTTAATATTGGAAGAAGAGTTTTAATTTCTTGCAACAATTTTTCCCACGTCCTTTTATGTTCAGGAAGAAATTCTTTCAATATAGTGATGTCTTTCTGAATTTTTTTTTCTATTTCGCCCATCATCTGAATACACACACAAGGTGAAGAGAATGCCTATCATCAAGTAATAAATACTGCCTATAGTTTCAAATAGTCCCTGATAAGTGTTCAGTTGGTTGTTTATTATTAGTATTCTGTGGTTGTTTCATCAACGGAAAATAAAAAAATATCAAAACATAAACATTAAGTGATTTCGACCTAACCAGCGTTGCCAACCCAAAATCTTGAGATTACCGTATCAGGGACGAGAAATTACCGTATTTGGGACACTTTTACCGTACACAGAACCACAGAAGTACATAGAGAAAGAGATAAACAATTCTTTCTATTCTATGGCCATACCTAACCTACAAATTGTAATTTAAACTTGTCAAAATTTAACTAAGCCCTAAATCAAAGATTAGGGAGAGAAAGAAAAAATGCTTTGTCAAATTAGTGGAATTTTTAATTCAATTGAATAAACATAATAAAATGTACAGAAGAATATATACATGAAAATAAGTAATATATAAGTAATCTTAAATGTGAATCATTATTCATTGCATAGATTTCTTAGTTTTTGATTTTTTGTATTCACTTAACAAGCTTAACAAGCACATTTCTTTCAAGTCATCATCATATCTTCTGTTGAATTTATTAACAAAGTTTGCTTTCAACTCATTAGCAAAAATAATATGAGCATCTTTGGAAAGGTATCGTTTTGATTCACATATCAATCTTGAGATATTTCGAAGACTTAAGAATGAAGAGAGAGGTTAACAGATGATTTTTACAGGTTGTTATTTTACATGAACATAGAATGTAGTGCTATTACACAGAAATAAAACTTCTTTTTATCGATACATTACAATTTCAAAAGCCACTATTACAATGAGCTCAAAAAAAAAATCGCAATTGAAATTACGAAATTACCGTATTTCGGCGTACGGTAGCCCATTCGGACCGTATACCGTATTTGGCATCAATTTACCGTACAAATACGGTAATTACCGTACGGTTGGCAACGCTGGACCTAACCTAACCTGGTTATGATCATAGAGAAATGAAATTATATGTCTATGGTTTCATTCAATCATTCTTTCTCGCTTATTGGGCTCAACCTTTGGTTATGTACCCAGTCACAAATTTGTTGGATTTCTCCTAATTTTCCCACATGTATTACATATAATTCACACTCGCATTCATCCTTATGTCAACATACATTTTTTATTATTTCTCAAAGACTTGAACAACCACTAAACATCCATGCCCTCACCGCTTAGAACATTAATAATAATCTATCTATATTCTATGTCTAAAGCCAGAACAAAATGACAGAATACCCGAATGCACGTTGCCACATCGACAATTTATCTGAATTGTCGGAAAAATTTTGATATTCTTCTTCGTTCATTCCTTCGTAATTTCGTACTGAAAATAGAGCTGGCAACGTTTTCAATTCGGCTAGCTCAATTGTGATTGGCGCGTCTAAGCTTTCACTCTCTTGTATTCGGGATCGGGTTCAAATGTTTATTTTCCGTTCCTTCTATCTATATTCTAAGCCTAACCGGGATTCGAACCCGGACCTTCGGTGCCGCAGTCGAGATCTCTGTCGACCACGCCACAGAGGCGGCATTTGTCTATGGTTATGATTGGTAATTACCTTAGAACATTAATAATCTATATTCTGAGGTAATTACCATAGAGTAAAAACCACAGAATACTAAATATAAAAACTAAGATGCATAGAATACCTGGTGTGTTTACTGATTCGATTTTGTTTCAGACTTTTTGAGAGACCCACCTGTTGCTTTGGTGGTCTGCTTCACCAGAGTGCTGTAAGGTGGCGCTCTTTAAAATTTTTCGAATTCCCGCATCTGCCTGGTGCCGTTTAAAAAGGAAATACTGATTTTAGACACTGCAAACATTCACAATAAATTACAATTCAGTTCATATCGAATTTTTACTCAAATGAATGGAATATAATGACAGACCATAGAATATAAAATATTATTGTTCTATACTCAAAGTTCACGACAAGAGCGTAGAAATAGGGGGATACTGGGGGTTATTACACGGTGCTCCTAAATTGAAGATACAAATGAAAATGACAGATTTCCGGATCATTTTAAGAAAAAAAAAGTCCTATAACATGAGTCCCCAAACATTTTGTTTTGAGATACATGTGTTGAAGTTCAAGTTATTTTCTCGTATAACCTTCCCTTCACAAGATATTTAATATGAATTGGCCATAGATATTTCAGTTTAAAGTTTTCACTATGTGATATGCTAATTTTGAATGCAAATCTACAGGGTGATATATTTTCTGGAAGGATTCCTGCTTCCTTCCTCCAAAACTATATTTTGGTGAATGGCTGTTAGTTTAGAAAAATGTAGAAAAAAAACTCTGGTCCAGTACTACACTTTTTGGTTTGTTATAGTTTTCTCGTATCTGCTATCGATTTCGAGGAAAATCTCTAGTAATCCTCAGGAAAATTCAAATTATTATAAAGATCCAGCTAGTAAGCTCTAATGAATGCATTAATTATAAGTTTTGGTATTTATTCACCTAATCTGTAGCGAAGATTAATAAATATTTGATAAACTGTACGACACACTAGAAACAACCTGTATATTGAAAGCGAAGCCTTTGTGGGCTCATATTCATGAAACTGTTTTTTCTCAAAATTATCCAAGTAATTTCTCATTTTCCTTCGTAACTCTTATTTGAGAACAAGGTAAGAACAACCGAATTAGTAACAACAAAAATTATTTCGAGTAATTTGGTTCAAACTTCATTATCAGACTTCTTTTTCTAACATTACAGATATGAATAAAAGTTGTCGTCAAAAATTTTTTTTTCGATTATCCCTCCCCAAGAAAAAAAAGATCTACGCCCTTGGTTCACAAGAGTCGAGAATTGAGAGAAATGTCAAATGTAAACGATGTATGCGCCATCTGAAAAGCCCGCGATCCCTCGAAATCAAGTATGTAGGTATAAATCCGAAAAATCTCCCGTTTTGTCTGAAAGTTTTACAGGTATAAGTAGACACACCAGGTATTCTATGCATCTTAATAAAAACCGACCCCTCTATGACTATAACCACAGAACACATATTAACTATAGATTCTGTGCTCCATAATTCTAGATTCTGTGTTCCGTAGTAAATATTTCATGGTTGTAGACTGATAGAGATTAAATATATTAATATTATATTTCCACGCGCTTTCTTCATATTATTATAATGCATATTATCTTTGGTGCCGTTGTAATGATGATTTTTTCAAATAGATAATTAAATTAGAAATATGTATACTTCTATGTTTCAGTCAATGACAACTGTCATTCTGTCAAACGTGACAACATCACTGTAATAGCATAATAATTAAATCGTCCTCAAATTATTTTTCCTTATGTTTTACTTTGGTCAATTGGTGTTAATTATATAGTATTGGAAAGCTTAAACATCAATCATTGAAGAATTATAATACATTATGCAGCACCAGTATTGGGTCACGAAAAAAAGTGTTCAAAGGAAATTGGGTAGAAAAGAAGATGAATGTGTTATCTCTTCTGATGCGGAGTTGGACGCTAAATTAGAATTATTCAAATCAATAAATGATAGTTGTCTTCAGTTACAACGTTTTATAGACATGTATAAAGAAAGGTTGTGTTATTTAGCTCAAGAAGAACATACACTTGGAAGATATTTGAAAGAATGTGGTAAAAATGAAAAAAATGATAGTGCAAGCAAAATAATGGTTACTGCAGGAAAATCACTAGCATATATTGGTCACCAAAGACTGACTATACGACCTCCTTTGCTAAGATTACATCATGAAGTAGATACATTTACAGGGAGAGCAGTTGTAGATACTAAGATAACGGTAGATGAAATGGAAAAATGTCGTACTGAATATAGAGCTGCCTTAAGTTGGATGAAATCTGTTTCTCAGCAACTTGACCCTGATACTGGTCATGGTGTTGACAAATTTCGTAAAGCTCAGGGTTATGTGAGATTAACAAAAAATAAATTTGATAAATACACATTGGCATGTCTTCAAAAAGTTGACTTATTAGCTGCTGCTCGATGTAATATGTTTTCTCATGCATTAATTCCCTACATAAATGCCTTATCCACCTTTGCAACTAAGGCAACTGAAGTTCTAAGCACAGCTGGTGAACACTTGGATAAGGTAGAGCCTTATGATTTTCATATAACTGCCGAATTAGCCATTCCAAATGAAGATAAAGATAAGGAAACATTCTTTAATGCAGAATATTCTGATAAAAATGAGGATCCTAAGAAAGGTGGAAAAGAAAGCAGTGAAGGAAGGTATAAAGAATGCCTCTTAAATATAAGCTTGAAATCTTGTAGTCACTGCATTTTGCTTTTATTTTGCACTGAAAATATTGTGATCGATAAATTTTGGATATCTACTTCATTGGCGGTTATTCATTAGGAAGGGTGAAAGATATCCTCTTTTTCTGTCGTTTCAGATCATTATGTGGATAGATTTTCCTTCCTTTGAGAAATTATACTGAAAATTAATGAATGACTGACCTGAAGTCAGGACTTTTGAGCTCTTGCTCATACTTATATTCATGTCATTTTTTCAAGAAATTTTGCTTGTAGATTTGCTTCATATCCTTTATTCAGTATCTGAAGTCAAAACGTCCTGGTCTATAAGACAAGAAAATATAAAATGACTTGATACCTCAACTATCATTTATGACTTTTGAAATAATTTTCTTGATAATACAAAAAAGGTATATGAGAATAATACTTTTGATGTATGCAATAATTTATCAGCACCAAATTAAGGCAGAAAACATTTCATATTCAAATTTGTCTATTTCAGAAGGAAGTGATTTTTATCGAAATTTACAAATTAAAAAAAATATGTTGTTTCTTGTGCCTTTTTGCACTATCTGAGAATAACAGCCTTCTATCAAAAGAAATTCTGTGGTTCAGCGAATTATCAGATCAGAAAAACTTGATTATTATCCCATGTATATTTTTCAATTATTGAGTAACCAAAATTCTATATGGGTATAACTCTGACCTTAAACATTTTTGGAAAAAGCCAAATAGAACATGTCTAGTACTACATTGAGAGAAGGATACAAGCCTTCAAGCAGTAGATCTGCAACAAATACAAAATGTTTTAATTGAAGGGTGGGGCAAATTGGAACAGGGCTATACTGGATGATCCATTTTAAGGGATCCACTGAACTCCTTAGGAAGAGACTGCAACAAAAATTATTTCAAATGAAAGTTTCTTAGTCTTCAGAGGGACATTCAATGTAACCTTGTTGTTTTATTTCAAGAGCAAGTAGATTTTTTGAATAGGGAATAATCATTTTTCTTTGCAGAATCTCATTCATCGTTAAAAAAACTATGATTGCATTTCAATAAAACACTTAATTTTTTAATTACATTAAAAGTGTTTATATTTATTTTCATCAAATCAACGTGAATTTCCAACAAGGACTGAATCCAAGATTTCATATTGTGTGGGACCAAGCATTAAAGGATATTCCAATTCTCATAAATTTTGCTACAGCTGAATATTCTGATTCTTTTTAACCGATTATAATGTTATGGAAAACTTTTCTGGCGAAAAGTATTTTAGTTAGGAAGTCTCCTGTTTAATGAACTAGAAATATTTCTACACTAATATTACAAGAATTAATTTTTCCACATGAGCACAAATTTTTCTTATTTTGCATTGAAATCTAATTCTTGATTGTAATCAATCCATGAAAAATGGGAGTGGACGATTAAAAGGCTAAAGGATAGAAATAATTCTTGAAAATTTTTTATATCGGTCTATACAAGATAATCTCAGAAACTAGTAAGTAATAATTACTTACTAGCTTTCACTAAACTCAATTGTTTCAGAGATTATCTTGTATAGACCGATATTCAAAATTTTCGAGAATTATTTTGTCCTTTCGCTCTTTTTATCGTCCACTCCCATTTTTCATTGATTTATTCAATGTACATACACTTTCTACTGCTTCATTTTATTTATAAACAATATTATTTGCCTGCTGTTTCTAGAGCTTTTATGTATGTAGACAATACTAGGAAACATTTTATTGTGACAAACATTTTTTAGTAAAACTCAAGATGAGGTGAATGATGTGATGAATCTTCTTGGTGATGACTTTTCATCACAAGAAACATCAACCCATAACATCAGTGAGAATTTGACTACAATTAATTCAAATCCATCACTTCTGGATTTAACTGAAGATGAGAACAATTCTGATCTTCTTTCAAAGGACTTCTTCATGCCTTCAAATTTGATGCAAGGCGGCTTCAATTTTACCAATGATGATCTCGAAAAATTGGAGAAAACAGGTACAGATAAAGATCTCCAGAAAAAAAGTGACACAGCAAAACAAGATGCACAGATGTCATGGCTTAGTTTATTTGAAGAGTTAGATCCTTTGTCTAACAAAAACTTATCGAATAGAAATGGAGACCAACTGTAATATCACTTCTCTATTTTATTCTGGGATGACAGAACATTGCGTTTTTTTACTATTGAACTGAAAAATAGCTAGAGTATATTATATAATTTAGTTACAAAATTGAAGATTTGTTGGAGGTAATTGTGATTCAGAAATGAAGTGGCAATTTTGTCAACAGAACTGAGATGAAAAATATTATACACTTTCTTGTGTAATTTCTATATAATTGTATTTTATCTCCATATGTATAGAAAGGCGTATAAATATGAAACTATGTATCTAGCTCAAATGTTGATTTGATAATGGAAAAATACATATTGTATCAAACAATGGGGTCTTCACAGTTTTTTGAAAGAGATACCACATCATCTCTTATAATACTTTTTCGTGGGTACTAAATGTTGAGTATTATGTCTTTTTTCCAGAAGCAGTATTTTATATGAAGAACAACTTATCATTAACTTTTATTATCTCAGATTCAATACAAATTTCTAAGATTTTTCAAGAAATACAAGGATATTGTAAATACACATTAAAATATTCCAAAGAAGTAATACCATTTGCACATCCAGGGATTAGTGATAGTGTTAAGTTATAAATTAAAAATTAGCTAAATGAATGAACAGAAAAATAATATAATGCCCCATTATTATTATGAAGTATTTAATCTTTTTTGGTGTCTGTATTATATTATTTCTCTTTCAATATTCATTCTAATTAGACCAACCAAAATAATATATTTTTTTGCATTATCAGCAAAGTATTTACAACTCTCATTACATATGTACAGGAATTCCCTTGATAACTGAAAATCACTTGCCTAAGTTTTTTTTTTATATCTACTATTATCTGATACCTCTACATCAACTATAATTTTATAATAAATTTGGCACTTAATATTTACGTCTCTATTTTAAAGATTGGACAAATTCAGTATATTTTTATATAGCAACCAAACATTTATTATTTAATTTTCAAACCAACTAAATTCATGTCACTTGAATTGAAAATTAATGTAATATATAACCAAGTCACTATAGTATTCAGGATTAATCATTATGAGTGATTTATAATATGTTTTATGAGATATTATATTTTTACCTCTTGTCCCATAAAAATTGCATTAATTCATAATCTTATTGAACCTTCAAGGTCACTGTACATACATTTCATAAAAAGGATTATGGTGAATCATTGAATTCAATGATACACAATATATAAATTCTGCAATTTGCTAATTAAGAATATCAGATTCGAATAAGTGTTTATATCATAAAGTACTATATTAATCTCAAAGACTTTGAAATTTGCCTCAGTACATTTTTAACATCAAATTTCTAGTCTTTCATTTTGAAGTTATTTCATTTTTCATAGTTTATAAAGTATATTGTGGTTTCATTCGTATGAAATATAAATTTCATATTAAATTCTTTATTAATTCCCCTACTCCTTTATAATTTCCTATTGTTTTTCAAATAATTCTTTTTCTATTATAATGGTAGAAATCATGAAACTCCACCAATTGGCGTGGCACAATAATTATGCTTCCTTCTTCTTCTCCTAAAAGCTGCATAATGACCATAAGGTGTATTTATAACGTTATTTTTGGTCTTGCAAAAATATTATCTCCTGAAAAGTTTTAATTGTTCAACACACGCCCTATACATATATTCATCAAACTAAAATTCCTGTGGTAGAAGAATGCGAAATGTATTCCAATTTTACGCTTAAGATAGATGCACCTCTATTATCCAAAAGAGTTAAAGCTTTTATAAAACCACATTTAGTACCATCATTCAAAATTATTTTATTATTGAAGATAAAAACAGCTAATGGTGATTCGATTTCAATGAAGCAACAACGAAATATTCGAATATCCATACCAACTTTGGAATTAATATAGAAGTCTTAAAACACTCCATTCAGAGTTTATTATTAGCGAGAAAAAATTATGAATTACTTCAAAAGAAATACTCGTATATTTTCAATTGAAAGCAGGAATTATAAAATTATGAATTACTTCAAAAGAAATACTCGTTTATTTTCAATTAAAAGCAGGAATTATAAAATATAGTAAATTAGTCAAATGTTAAAACATTCATAATTGGCGCCAAGCATGCGCATCGAAATTTTACCATTCCCAGGTATTAGATAGCACAAGAAATAGTAGTTCGTGACCATCGTCCTCCATTCTATGAGTAATGAGTTTGTTTTGTTGCTAAATTTGTAGTAGTTATTATATAAATATTTTTCAAATTCATGTGAAATTGACGAAATCATTCCTGGACGTAATTTTAACATGGACAACTCAAATTCGGAGGGTGTCGTCCTACCGGACATTTCCGAAGCCGAACAATTAGCGAGTGAGCACGATGGCGGAGATGATGGCGTTTCTGTTGTTCCGAAAACCGAGAAGGTTCCGGTCACTCTTTCTGTGCGACATGGTGGTGTTCCGGTATCTTTACCAGTCGGTTCTCTTATTGCTAGTTCCTTCAATGTTATTACACAAGAACAACTTTCTCAATTCAAACCAATGTTATGTGTTGATAACAATGGATACTTAGCTACTGACCCCACTAGTGGTGAATTGAAAACAATTGTAATTCAACAAGAAGAAGTTGGATCGAATAATGCCTCTTCCAATTCCAATACACCAAGTATTGTTGGATCATGGAGTGAAGCAGCTAGTTTACCAGTTTTGCCTGTAAGGTGCAAAAATACATCGGCAGTATTACATAAAAATCGATTTGGTTCAGGTGGCAGAGGGCGTTGCATAAAATCAGGTAATCAGTGGTACACACCGAGCGAATTTGAAGCAGTTTGTGGTAGAGCATCTAGTAAAGATTGGAAAAGAAGTATTCGTTTCGGGGGACGAAGTCTCCAAACCCTAATTGACGAAGGTATGATACTTGTTTGATGCACTTTTAAATTTCATTTTGTATTAGGTTAGATCTAGATTGTTTTGAGTTGTAACCGAAAAACCAATTTTTCCCGCATTTTCTTAAAAATAATCATGAGTTGTTCTGTTGCTTTTTTATGCAGTCAAGCTTTATTATTTGTTTTGATACAATTACTGCTATAATTAATTGCTTTGATATACAAATAGATAGGTTCCTATTCTTGCAGAAGTCTTATGAAATTAATTGAATTTATTCTTTTCTTAGGTATCATCTTACCGCATGCTACCAGCTGTACATGTGCAGCTTGTTGTGATGACGAGTCGGCAACTGGTCCTGTACGACTATTTACCCCTTATAAAAGAAAGCGTAAAAGGGAACATGAAATTGGCGGCAAAATGAGAGACCAGAATGGGCTTAGTGATAGTCAACAGTCGAAAGAAGAAGCTTGGCAAAACTTAGCTGAAGGACTCGATTCAACTGATTATCAGCTTATGGATTCAGTGACTTTAGTTGATCCAGTATTATCATTGAGAAAATTAGAAGATATTGCAAATCAAATTAATCGTTTGTCTTCTGAATTTCGAAGAGGATTAGATGAACTCAAAGAAACTATAAATAGACAAAATGATAAATTCCAAAGAGATAAAGAAGAAGCTATTTTGGCAGCCAGAGTTGAAGCACAAGTAGCTGTATTACAACCAGATGGAACTACAGATTCAATATTGCAGCCATCAATTGACAATGAAAATCACAAAAAAGTAAGTAAAGTGAATAAAAACATAATGAGCAATAGAATATTCAA
The DNA here is from genome assembly GCF_914767665.1 of Harmonia axyridis. Taxonomy (NCBI): domain Eukaryota; kingdom Metazoa; phylum Arthropoda; class Insecta; order Coleoptera; family Coccinellidae; genus Harmonia; species Harmonia axyridis. Next base: position 12,694,479 of record NC_059502.1, on the reverse strand, counting down.
GATGAATACATATGTTAAATGACTTGAGATATCAATATTAATCAGGAATATAAAGTTATTTTGTTGTAGTATTGAGTCATAGTGTCAGCTTATACAGGGTAAAAATATTCAAAGTTTGATATATTCAAGTGGGTCAAACTGAAAATAATTTCTCATCTTTGAAAACTCTAGTTTTCAAGTTCGGCAGATTAAAGCAGGAGGAAGTTTGGGTTTTTTATATTGATGGTAATGATTGCTAATCATTGCTAATAATATTTGTTATTTTCAGTGTGCAAATTGCAACAGGGAAGCAAATGCAGAGTGTTCACTTTGTAGAAGAACCCCGTACTGTTCACAGTTCTGTCAGAGAAAAGACTGGGCATCTCATCAAGTCGAATGTGTAAGAGGAGTAACAACAGAAGCTGGTTCCCAGCAGTCCATCATGCTCATTGTTGAAAGCACTGATCAACAATGAAAGTATATTTTCTTAAGGAATAATTATCCATTTTCTGGATATTGTATATTTTTCTGTATTGTAAATATTTGCATATATATATTTATAGTTAATTCATATCATACTTTATTATGGAATTTTCTCCCTCTGACCACTTGTGATATTGATTGATACAGAAGAGGATAAGAACTTTTCAAAATGAAATGTAAAAAAATTTTTACAAAGAAACCAAAATGTAATTGTGTAAATCATGACCAAAGTAATTGATCATAATAGCAATGTTATATACCTAATATTTTGACAAGCACTTCATTCATTGTTTCTGGTGTGGAAGTTATGGAACAAATTTGGTGAGGAATTCAATAGTTAGTTTTTGTATTAAGAAGAATAGTATTTTTTTTTTCTATGACTTGAGAATGAATAATATTGAATTTGAAATCAACTAGCAATAATCTTCTTTTTAAGTAATTTTATGGTTTGTTTGAATCATTCTATTCACTTTTGGGTCTGTCTCAAATCGAATTTTACTGTTATGTGAAGGCTTACAGCTGATATAAATTTTTAAAATTAAGGTAAAAATCATCTGTACTAGCTCAAGAAAAATTTTAATTTTTAGATCTAGGAATTCATTGGGAAGTCGTTATTTAATTTCTGGTCATTTTTTAATATCGTTATATTTTCAATAAATACTTACTCTTTCTTTGTTCAGTAATTTCAATAATAAACCTTCAGAATTGACAAGTTTCTTTCAATCCCTAATATTTCCTTCTTCAACATTTCAAATCCTCGAGTCGAAATTGCATAACATAAGGTAATTTGTTTTTCCAGAGTTCAGAACTTTCTACGATAACGTAAAAGCTATTTCTATTAATTTTCTGATAAAAAAGGATGCTTGAGAACAAGATCAATCAAGTTTTTATTTGTTTTCATTTCAAAAAATTAATTGACATTCACTCAGAAGATGATTTTTTTAATGTCACTTAATGTTTATGACATTCAATAAAGTCCACATAGGTGTATATATAATAAGTCTTTAGAATATAGATAGATAATAATATTCTAAGAATAATTCTGAAATAATTTAGGTCTTTAACCTAAAACAAAATAAGTTGTCAGAATGACGTCTTAGATTTCTTCTTTACCCACACACAATCTGTCAGTTAACTCGTATACCGCTGTCACTTGTCCGTTGTGACTGTTCGTAGAAAAATGGTTCATACTTCGTTTCATTTTATTTATTGAGATCGAGATGTAGTGTTGATTATTTGTTAATTTTGTGGAAGAAATATTTTTTTAATATGGGTGACTTTCATATAGACATTTCCACTCTCCCAGAGGATGTGAGAGAAAAATTAGCTGAACTTGATTTGGAATTATCTGAAGGTAAGAACTTGCTTTGGTCTCTTCCCATATCCTACAAGATTTGTTGATTGTCAACATTGCAATCGATACTAGTATCATTGAGGAATACTTCTAAGTATTCAGGAAATTTTATTACTTTCACGAAATTAACGGAAGTATTTTTATTGCAAATGAACTAACAATATAATTTATACCTGCTCCTTTCTTAAAATGAACCCATACAGTGATTTAGGACAACCACTTTTTTTATGTACTAACCCCAAAAATTAATTACTTCCTCAACATTTTCATGATATGTCTTTCAGTTGTTAAGTGTGCAAAACTGAAAAACTATATGTTCTATCAGAATGTCAGGTCCTTACGACAAATCTTAACACATTTATTACGCGAATTACATTGAAATTGAAATAATTAATATGTTTTTTTACCATTATTCGCCAATTGAATTTTATTTACCATGACTCATAGGTCATCGCAGCAGGTGCTGTCATACATATATAACTGTACAGTTAGACGTATACCTATTCCAAAGCACAAGCTATGGAATTATTATTGCCAATTTCAGAACCTCACAATAACCGAATAATACTGAAAATGTTCTCTGAGAAGAAAAACAATATGTGATTACTCCAATTATGTGGTTAATTGATAAAACTTCAATAATCAAGTGATTATGGTACCTACCTGTGAAAATAATTATTTGTTGATAATAAAATCTCCAATGAATAGCTGAATGTATATGAGTATTTGAATTTCAATAGATTATTAGATTAAATTGTCATTATCTCGCTCTCGTTTGTAATTTTCGATATTTATTGGTTAAGTACGTATGTTGTTCTCTATATTATTTTTCTATAATTTTGTTTATTATTATCACAATTTCGATGATTTATCTTTGTGTCACTGATAATAAATATATTCAATGAACTCGAATCGCTCCCTAGAAGACTTATTAAGTTCATGGAATAGTTTCTTGTTTTTTGTCTTCTATTATATGGTTTGAAATTATCTCTATCACCCCATAATCATATTATTATAATTATGACTACGTAATGAATAAATAGGTAAGAATAAGTAGCACGTACATAAATATATTATTATGAATGAATCAGGATATGACTAGTTTCAGTATTAGAAATAGATTGTTTGCGAACAATAATTTGTGATTTATTGTTTCCCATGTAAAAATCGCCGTTGTTTATTATAAACAAGTTGCCTTTGTATATAAACAGTTTATATACAAAGGCAACTTGTCTCAAGCAGCTAGAATTGTCAGATGTGAATAGGTCAGGAAAAATCTAACGCTTGACTCATTTTCACTAGTATGGTATGGTGCTTTAGGTACATGGTTTTCGTTAAGTCAGTCGCTTACGGGCAAGTAGAGTTGTTTTCCTATTAGATTAGATTTTACCCTGAACTGTGCAACTGTTTTTTTCGGCTGGGCCCGAAAAGATGATTAAAAATAGTAATTTACGTAACAAGTCCGGAAAATAGGGTGTTTTTTTGGACGAATAGACAAAATTCCAGGACGAGCGTAAGCGAGTCCTGGAAGTCTGTGAGTCCAAAAAAACCATTTTCGGGCGTGTTGCGTACAATATTTTTTCGGCAACCATGTAAAATAACACTATCGCTGCTGCTTTCCATATTTTATTGCGATTGCGATAAAAAAACATGCAAATTTTTGACAACTAATTTCATATGAACTGTCAGCCGTTATCTCGGTTGATATGGATTCTATGATTCTTTTCCGGCCTAGTCCGGGAAGTACGTACTTTCCGGACTAGGCCGGGAAATGCTACTTTCTCAGAGAAAAAGCGTCCGGGAAGTGAGCACTTCCCGGACGGTTGCCGAAAAAAATAATTTATGAGATTGTGGGTGTTTTGAGTGACAACTTGTTTTGAAGGCAATCCGATGGCTTTCAAGAATATCTACTTAAATCAATTAAAGATAAGACAAATCAAATAAATCATGGAAATTGGAAATATTCAAAAACATTCATTTTGACAAAATGAAATGGAGACCACGTGAGGAAACAGAAACGTCTGAAGTTTGAAATGACTCATCATTATTTACCGCTCAAATGATCTGCTCAGATGCCTACAAATTTTTTCAATAATTTCTATGTGTACCGCAGGCATAACAAGGAATAGACAAGTCAAAAAAAATAATAAAGGAGAATAGTGTCATAGAACAATATGCAGGCGTGGTCGAGGTTCTTCTCGAAGAAGACGTTGCAAAGATGAGGTTGGAGAACCGACGAGATCACTATTTCTTCTTGCCCACCGTCCTTATTGCCACGATCGACAGGACCGGCTTTGGCTCTAGGCGAAATTGTGGAAATTCAATAAAAGAAAATGTTATTCGAACATGTATTTGTATTATTGGTGTATCATCTGTGTCGTCAAACACAAATTGATTTTTTTAAATTATTCGAGAAACGGTTTTTTGATACAGGAAGCAGCAGTAGTACCTATTTGAGTTGTAAAAATTTTAGAGGCTTTTAAAATCTTCTACTTTCAGCTCTGAGAGATAAAGATGAATAAGCCAACAAAGGTTTCGATAATCATGAACTGAATAATAAAAATCCGTAGCATCCGTGATTATAAAAAAAACCCAGGATAATCAAAAATCCACCGATACGATACAAAACCTTACTTCTTACCTTACGATTGAGGAGTCAAACCCCGAGCTGGAATATTTTTTCGGGTTTCAGGGGGGATTGTAACAGTACCGTTCCTAATATAGCTTAGGGAAACAGTAACAAAGCTTTAACAGAACACACTCGACAACACATAAGTTACTGCGAAGAAAAATAACAAAATTCAAAGCAAGCATATTCGTTTTAGTCAAAGAATCATCTATACCGAAAATTAATCCCTGTAAAACTTTTCTATTTATGACATATGAATTCTTGAAATATAAAGCAATATTTCCAAAGACTTGAAAGACGGAATCATAGAAATTATAAGTAGGGTTAACGACTCAGACATATGAAATCACCAGAAACATTAATGAAATATAATATAATGGAAGAATTATATTTCACATTTCATCTAAACCCTACATCACTGCTTTCTTGGTAAATATTTCCTCTTCATTTCATATTTTGATCTAAATCCGTCCATGACAGCTGTTAAAAGATAATCTCAAATTACTACGCCGTTGCGTAATTTGATATAATCATAAAATTCCATTCAAAAAATTGATTTCAATCATTTTAACGAAAAATTGAAAAAAAGCAGTGATGTTGAGTTAGCTCGTTCATTCAAGCCTACAGAAATGTACATATGAATTATGCATAGCGTTATAAACATAGATAGAGTAGGTATACGTAATTTTTACATGTCACCAACATGGTTAGATTACGTTGTCGTATTATGATATATTTTCAAATCCACAATTTTACTATATCGTTATGAATGTATATTATATTGAATGAAATATATTTATTTGAGTGATTCCCGATTAAATATGCAAATTTGAATATTTGGAATCCGCTATTTTTTCTAATTGTCGAATTTATAATAAGCAGAATATTTATTGTTTTCTGTATCTACCTGCTGAAATCCAATATTTGGCAACTTTTGCTCTCCTAGCGTCATCAGTTGTTTCACGTCGTTTTGAGCGCTTGAAGTTTGTTTTCTGAATTTCTGATATACATTTACGTATTTATTTCAATATATTTTGAGTTAATATGAAACGTTGATTCTCTATGGGACATAAGAAATGCGTTCTTTGTGGAGAAACTCGCGAATTGAGTGAAATATCGTATCACTGATATGTTTTCATTACCGCGCGCTTCATGTCAAATTTGAAAGTTCATGTTGTTTTACGTAGGTGAAATTGTGGTTTTTTAGCGAAGTGATTAAGTTTGGGATTCGCTGGATTCGGCAAAAAATTTGCGAATTGTAGGCATTCTGAAAAAAAAAAAATCGCAAAAAGAAATTTACAATTTTATTGTATCCTAACGAGCTAAGCTATTTAATGGAATTCATAGACTCTTGTGGTAGGTTTTTCGGGGTAAAGTAAGTTTAAATATGCTAATGGCCTTGCAGAATCTAATGGTTATCTCAACGAATTCTCCTCCAGCTTCCATAAAGCCACTGTGGAGGAAATAAAACTGTTAATTGAAAATTATCCCTTTGTGGGTCGTATGGTGTTTCTGCAGGTAGCACCTAAGTGTTTGACAAGAAAATGAACTCTAGGTTAACTTCTATTCGAGTTCACGTATACATCGGGCCATGCAAATATTTGCACAGCGTAAACGTGGATGCGATCGGAAGTTTGAAAATTGAATTATTTATGGGTAATTTTGCGCGATGTACCATGGGAAATTATTTATGGTTTTTTGCGCGTAAATTGAAATCCGTCCGTCGAAAGGTTTTGCACGGGAAGGGTAATTTGCATGAAATTCGTTGCTGAAATTGATTCTCATACTCGACTGTCACTCATAAGTTCAGGATGGTTCGAATTCGATGTCATATTTTTTGTTCTTTTTTGGAGATATGAACGTTGGAATTTTAAATTTTCATCAAACCATCATAACTTTCACATTCTTGAAGATGATGAGCTCTGTGAAAAGAAATATAATCGTAGTAAAACTTCCCATAACATCTGATGGTTATGCAATGAGAACTAAAAAGGTTTTTCCGAGGGTTTTTCGAAACAAACTTTCGCTGCACAAATATTCAAAATAATATGAGTTCATTCACCATTCTTTTCTTTCATATGAAACCCATTAACTCATGAAAAAATCGATGAAATTCCCAAGGCTGCAACTTCTCCTGGACAATGAAACCTCAATATGTTTCAGATCAGAACTCGATGTTAAAAAATTTATAATAATTTAGGATTTTTGGATGGAAATTCAATTTCTTTCAAAATTTCGATTTCGAATTTCCTCAAAACTGTGAGGTCTACGCAAAATCGGTGAGCGGTGCAATAATTGAGGATTCCTGATTAGCCGAATTTCGATCCCACCTGAAAAATTTTTTATCGAAAAATTCTCTTAAAATTTTCCATACCTTTAGAAAATTGAAAAAAATTCAAAGTTCCTTCATGGGACTATTGTACCATTTATTGATTGTTTCCACTATGTAGATCATGAAAATGCTTGCAGTTTGGCGATTAGTACATTATTCTAGAAATTATAGGTAAAAATCTGAAATTATCGAAAAAAAAAATGGATGAAATTTCCGAGGCTGCAACTTCTCCTGGACGTAAGCTACGCCCTTGAAACCTCACTATGTTTCAGATCAGAACCCAATGTTCAAAAAACGTTGTTATTGGGGGGGTCTGTGACGAATAATTTAGGAGATATAACGATTTTTGGATGGAAATTCAATTTCTTTCAAAATTTCGATATCGAATCTCCTCAAAACTGTGAGGTCTACGCAAAATTGGTGAGCGATGCAATAATTGAGGATCCCTGATTAGCCGAATTTCGATCTCACCTGAAAAATTTTCGTAAAATTTTCCATACCTAACCCTCAGAAAATTGAAAAAAATTTATAGTTCTTTCATGGGACTATTGTACCAATTTATTGATTGATTCGACTATGTAGATCACGAAAATGCTTGCAGTTTGGCGATTAGTACATTATTCCAGAAATTATAGGAAAAATCTGAAATTTTCGAAAAAATGGATGAAATTCCAGATGCTGCAACTTCTCTAGCTACGCCCTTGAAACCTCACTATGTTTCAGATCAGAACGCGATGTTCAAAAAACGTTTTCATTTGAGGGGTCTGTGATGAATAATTTAGGAGATATAACGATTTTTCGAAGGAAATTCAATTTTTTCCCAAATTTCAAGTTTGAATTTCTTCAAAACTGTTAGATCTACGCAAAATCGGTGAGTGTTGCAATAATTGACGATCCCTGATTAGCCGAATTTCGATTTCACCTGAAAAATTTTTTGTCGAAAAATATTCCTAAAATTTTCCATACCTAACCCTCAGAAAATTGAAAAAAAAATATTGTTCCTTCATGGGACTATTGTGCCAATTTATTGATTGATTCGACCATGTAGATCACGAAAATGCTTGCAGTTTGGCGATTAGTACCTTATTTTCAGAAATTATAGGAAAAATCTGAAATTTTCGAAAAAAAATGGATGAAATTCCAGAGGCTGCAACTTCTCCTGGACGTAAGCTAGTCAATCAAAGAAGTTAGCTGAAACACACTGTATAATTGACCAAATGTAACAACCCCAAAGAACAATGCTTTTAATAGTATCTCATATTAATGACTGTTGATTATTCAGAAAAGTGGTGATTATCCAGGATAACGTTTTATATTGTTTAACAATGGAGAACAAATAAGAGTTTTCAGGGGCTTCTATCGTCAAAACTAGTCTATATAAACTTTTGCCTATGGAACTTTTTATTTGGAACTAGCTGACCCGGCGAACTTCGTACCGCCCTATAATCAAGAAATATCTGTTACCTTTTTATCTGAATTAAGTTAATTTCTTTATTAAGTATTGCTGTTGGAATATTAATAAATCAAAATTATTCCAAAAACAAAGTGTTTATTATTCTTAGGCCCAGTTTCACCAAACAGCACTTGATCCCAGATTGATTAAACTCCGCTTGTTACTAAAGCAGGCTTAACAGTGTTTTCTGTTTCACCATGCATCAACCCGTCCGAAGATGATCGCGATTAACCAAATCGCGATTAAATAGTCAAACCATTTGGCAACGTTGTGAACAAAAAGTTATATAGTGTTCTGTATCGTATTAGCAGTGATGACCACCATTGGCGCTAGGTGTCAGGTGTCATTCATTCATAACTCATAACATTTCAAAACATTTGTCATCTTGTAAACAAAAAACAAAGTTAATTTTTGCCGAAAATGTCGAGTGATGTGCTTCGAAATGTCGGAAACTTGCAGAAGTTAAAAAGAAATTATCCCATTTCACAAAACCACATATTCTGGAAAAAAAACTATATAAGTAATTTTATTAACTTATTTATTTTTATTAACAAGTTTAACTGCTTCTCAAATAATATTTCAATCAAACATATCAATAAATTATTCTTTGCAATAAATTTCATAAAACACAAAAACAAAGTTTACGTGTATTTTAAATGGGAAATATTGAGCCTATACATATAGTCATATTTTGATAAAATTAGAAATTTCCGGAAAAATAATTACATAGACAAGAGTTCCATACTGATAAATAATTATTAATCTCAACTTGAAAGGTTGTAATCCTCCAGAAATGGCCGATTAGTGCTAAATCGCGATTGGTCGATTAAATGGCGCTTTGGAATGTGGTGAAACGCTACATTGCATTAATCGTGATCTAAGGCCTCACTTAAGAGCCAAGTCAAGATTAAAGCATTTGGTGAAACTGGGCCTTAATGCTTTATGATGCACAATATTCTTAGTTTTATTTTCTGGCGCGTATATAAATAATGTTGTTGGTATTCCACACTGGAACAGGCGACATATAACTGGCCAAGTGAAAAACATGAATTTTCAAGATCTCATTTTCAAACTTAAATGCCTTGCAATATTGAAAAACAACGTTCATTGGTCCAAAAGCAACGATATGCAGTGTACTGTAGTCAATTTCTTTGTTATAATTAAATGCAGCTCTATAGGGGTTAAACGCAACACTTCTATTTTGTTGGTTCCGGTTCCATCGATTCCGTTCAACTTCATTCCGCGTTTCACGTTGCTCATCAGTTTGACTTGCTCTTGTATTTCTTTGACCTGCAGCATTACGGGTTCTGCGACTTGAGTTTGTACGTCTAATTGCTGGTATTTTCAGAAACAAAAATTCAACTGAAAATAAAAAAAAATCTATAGTACCTATTCTTCTGTAAAAGTATGAAAATGGTCTATCAACTTTCCAACACTATATTAATTTGACTAACCTTGTTGAACAAACACTGCTAAAAAAAAAACACACTACAAATTATCCTGTAAAAACTAATGTGAAAAATACACTAAGAAATGGTAAATGAATTATGTAGGTATCTTGTTATTATAACTCCGACCACAGATCAACTCTGACCGATATTCATTCATTCATTTTTTTCTCGCTTGTTGGGCTCAACCTTTTGTTATGTACCCAGTCACAAATTTGTTGGGTTTACCCCTAATTTTCCCACATGTATTACATATAATTCACATTCGCATTCATCTTTATGTCAACATACAATATTTATTTTTTCTCAAAGACTTGAACAACCACAAAAATTCAGCCAATTTGACAGGAGTCCACTTTCCCTATTAAAGTGTGCGGTGTTCTTCCTGACAAGACAACGTTTGTTGGTTCGCTAGTTATTATATTAATCTCAATAATCTCTACGAATGTCTCTCACTATCTCGTGGGAGTGCCTAAAATACGAGAGGAGTTCAGATTACCCGAAGCTGGAAATTTCAATTAGAGCACTTCAGAATCTTGTTATGGTCTCGGAGACGTCCACTCGATCGTACCCTGGGCATACGGAACATCTCAAAGATTCGTGACTATCGGATTTCATGCATTCGTTCCATTTCATCCTCACCTACTTCAGTAAAACTGATCAACTATATTGCCAGGTTGTGAACATCGTGTGGAATTAATAGAAGTCATATTGAAGAATAGATGACAATAATATTCTTATAAACAAATCCTCAAAAAGCGGCATATTTCGCAAAACGGCGTTATAATTCTTTACAAATGTCCGCAATTTGTAGAAAAAAAATTTTTTCTCTAATTCTGTGGTTATTCCGTTCATTCTTCCACATCTTGTAGAACAAAATCGTGCGAGAATATATCAGAAACGCACAGTTTTCATGGTTATAATTTATTATTCTATGTTGGCACTCCGAACTTTCCGCCACGGCTTTATCTGTCAATTCATCAATTTGCCTCAAAGAAATCAGTTCTGCCAACCAACATTTTTCAATGCAAAAAGCACTAAATTATATTTATGGAAATATTTCATTAATTTCGATGACAATGCAATGAATTAGAGAAAATAATGTATAATACTCGTACAGAAGGCTCATTCTACCACTCGTTCATTCCAAAACTCGCCACTTCGTGGCTCGTTTTTGAATTTTGAACTCGTGGAAGAATATCAATGCCTTCTGGACTTGTATTATAAATAACTATTCAAGTTAGGTTCCTGGTCTTAAAAATATTGAATATGGAATTTAGGGCGTTCGTTCCCAAACATAGCATAGAAAAAATCTAAGGTTGTTAAATCAGGTGACCTTGGTGGGCATCGAATATTTTAATTATCTGAAGATTACAGATTATCATAGGTAAGCACATGGTTCATTTGCCGTGTGAAACTGAAACTTTTGATGATTTTTATAGTTTGGTAAGAAATTTATCTACAATGTTATATATTAATTTGTATTATAACCTCCAAACTAATAGCAATAAAAAACAATATAACAAAGAATATATTTGTTTCATGATTATAGCATCAGTAATAAAGAGATAAACTTTTCATTTCCCGCCAATTTTTTCTCCTATAGATTGAAAATAGTTAAATTTATGTTGCGGTTTTCAGCAAATTCTCTGTAAAATCGAGCTCGAAAATAATTTTTTTTCTAGCTCGAAGGGATTCTAAGATCCTTCCACTAAACAAAGAATTTGGGACACTTGATACAGTATTAATCTTGAATTTTCAAAAATAGGTTTATGATTTACTAGGCAGCAAAGTAGTACGTTGCTGCCAAGTTGAATATATAATTTTTTCTTCGATTGTTCATAATGATACATGTAGGATACTGTATTAACAAATTATTACAATCCCCGCAATCTTTTTATTTTTCCTGTAGTGATAAGTTGAAACGAAATTTGATAGAAATCGCAATTGTTGGAATGGCTGATTGCTATGGAAATTTATATGTCCATGATGAATATAGTTTGACAACTCACAGTTTTTTGGAAAAATTTCAGATATATTCATATTATGGACAGTGATAGCGACTTAGAAGTACTTACTTCTCCAAAAATAAGGAAGGTGGCAAAAAAATATAGATTGTCAGAAAATGTCAAATGTTTTATTCGCATTGAGAATAATCACTTTGCTGCTTAGGCAGGAATAGTAATACTCTGCTGATTGATATGTGTCTGCAAAATCAATATTTGCTGTCAATACTCTCTATTAGTGAGACGTCACACACCGCCATTTTTGCTTCTCCTGTCAGTGTTCGGAATCCAAACAAATAAATTGTCATTCAAATTAGTATGGTGTCGTTGAGGGAATTGGCTTTTTTCATAAATAAGAGTATTTGAGGAACGATTTCAGTATTAATTGATAGACGGAAGGAACGAGGTTAATACCTGTAAATTTGAATCCTGTATCATTCCCCAGATTTTGTAAAAAGCCGTGTTTATTAGTTGAACTTCAAGTTCAAGTTGTTTGTTTGGATTCCGAACAGTGACAGGAGAACTAAAATGGCGGTGTGTGAAGTCATCACTAATAGAGCGCTTCGGAGAAATGTGTTTTTACTGGTTAAGCCTAGGACTTATTGAGTCAAGTGTTACACCACTTTATTAATTGACTGTTCGATGCAATTAAAACGTTGCACGAATTCAGTTCCCAATCAAAAATCTTATCGACCCGTCCGAATCGCTCCAATCAGTTTTAATCTCATCCTCACCGTCCGCCAGTACCTCCTAAGAAGAAGCAGAGAAGAGGAGAGTACCGAGTACCGTTCCCCGAGATCTTGTACCGACCCTGCCCGCTCCGGCACGCCGCGTCTTGAGAGTCTGCCCCCCAAACCTCGTCCTCTACGTCTAAGGTACTTAGAACCGCTCCAAACGCAATCGCGGCCGGGTCCATTGCCGCACCGGCAACATCATCATCCTACTCTCTACCACTCCAACCCACGTTTTTCTTATCCACACGCCGCGGACTTGGCCAAGTGACCGCCGAGGCAGTTCCCCATCAGGTGCCCAAACACCGCGTTAGACGGTCCCAGCCGCGTCTTCGTCGTTTTTTTTCGCGATACGCCAAGTACCGGCGTTTCAGTGGCGTTTTTGGTCCTTCGACTCGGATAACGAAAAGAGTGCCGTCCCGTTATCGAAAAGTGCCGGCGGTAACGACGTGCCGTTTGGATTTTGTGTTTCGATATGCAAGTTTATTGACCGCCGCTTGGTGTACTGGTGGTACGACATCTGTGCAATCTCTCTGTGCGCGTTTTGTGCCCGCTGTTATAGATAGGCTCGTTTTTCGGATTAAAGAGGATCGTGCCGTTTCTAAGGCGGCTCTTGCCGAACATGTAGGTAGTGCGTCTTGTTTGGTTGGTTTTTGGATTTGGTCCTGTGCGCCACCTGAATGTTTGGGAGTTGTTTTGATTGTTGGTTGAGCGGTACCGGTGGTTCTTTCGGGAAATTTTCCTCCAGGCAATTTAAAGTTCCGGGAGGAAAAGTATCCGAATGAGATTGCTTTATTATTCGGCAATTGAATTTTGAATATGCGAAACGTACCTGAAATAAACACTGATTGGTACTACTTGAGGAAGCTTCTCTTTTTGTATTTTTGGGGTGGAAACGTTGCGTAGGTTTATTGAATCGCCCTGTAGAGCCTCAGCGTGTTTTGTTGTTCGTTCAGTTTTGAATTATAACAAATGTGCAGTTTTGTGTGGTTCCATGTTGGCAGTTTTCGTTATTAATCCTTGTTTCCTAATCTTTAACGTAATTCCAAGACTGAAAGTTTTAATGAATATTGGTCTGTGAATGTAAGGTTTACATATAGTTGCAGCTTGTTGAAATGTTGTATTTTTGGGGTGTGAACGTTGCTGAGATTGATTGAATCGCCCTGTAGAGCCTCAGCGTTTTTTTTTTTATTCATTCAATTTTCAATTATAAAAATATGTTGTTTTGTGTGGTTCTAGGTTGGGCAGTTTTTTTCGTTATAAATCCTTGTTTCCTAATCTTCAACGTAATTCCAAGACAGAAAGTTCTGATGAATTTAGGTCTGTGCATGCAGGGTTTACATATAGGTGCAGCGTGTTGAAATTCGAAGAAAGAAATTAGCAATGTCCAAAAAGATGTAATTACCAAATACACGCTAAATCAATTAAATAATTAACGTTGACAGCAGTCAAGTTGATTTCCCAATGCTGTAACAATTCTTTCCACTTGATTGAAAGTAATTATAGATATACCTATATTGAGAATCGTAATCCTAAAAATACTGCAAATTTCGCACTGAGGTTTGTTATTTGTTCTTTCGAAGCAAAATATCTCGACACGTGATAAATTTCTTTTTAAATTATCAATGTGAAAAACAATTTCAATGAGTTTTCCGATTATTTGTTGTCAATTTTCTGGAAAATGAAGAATGAACTTGATTTCCATGATTTTTGCCTGAAAAATTAATTGGTCGCCTTCTCGAGTTAGGAGGAACAATTTTTTTTTCACTAAATTTCGTACCAATAGATTTTATAGTTTCCCAGAAATGCTTGAAAATTTCGGAGGTCAATATTTTTTTTCTTCGTCGAACGATTCCAGGGTCTAAAATTAAAAAAAATTAACTAAAAGCGTGTGAAACCTCATGCTCCAAAAACAACATGTTTCAAATGTTACTATGTAATAACTTTTCATTTTGAGTCCTGATTCATAGCAATAACTACTCATATTTTTTATATGTACCTACACCAATTTGAGGATTTTGCCATTTTGATTTTTCATCTTCAAATTCAATAATAATAATTTCTTTTATTTCAAGCATTTTTATGGAAGTTATTATTGTAGGAATAATAAAAAACGTCATATAATTCACTTGTATAAGTGCATTTTTTTACGTCCTGCCCTCAATGGCGTTTCACTTGCTATAGACTCACTTGTACACCTGTATCACTAATCTTTAATCGAATATTTGAACTCTTAATCATTCAAGGGAAATAAGTTGAGATAATTTATCATGAAATACGAAAATAATATTCGTTGGAAAAAACTATTGGCATGCCATTTTTTGTGTGTGTTGTTTTCTAGGGTGCAAAATTTCTTTTTTCTTTTAACGATTACCAAAGTCCATTATTCGAAACGAAATCCATTCATTTGTTTCAAAACAAAAAGAGATGTAGTAAACCAGATCTACATAGTCTGTATGAAACCTGTTATGTAACAGTTTCGACAAGATTTATTAACGAACTTTCTATTTTGATAATTCACGTACCTATTTTTTATCCGTTAGCAAAGATTCAATTCGTTTAAATGTATCTATCATCAGAAACAATTCAGTAATTTTTTATATTACACCGATTATGTCACAATTGTAGAAAATGTGATGGTATTCAAAGTCTCGTTAAAACTTAATACTTCCTAAAATGTTGGAAGTGAAAACGTAATTTCCTGAACTGACTATTACGGATTATGAGAATATTTTCATTACGACTGAATACATAATGTCGAGTCAATCAAAGAACGGATGTGATTGTGAATGAGAAAGATATTAGCAATTTTTGAAACGGCTTTGGTTTACTATTTCGAATTATCAATATTTC
Source organism: Harmonia axyridis (assembly GCF_914767665.1). Taxonomy (NCBI): domain Eukaryota; kingdom Metazoa; phylum Arthropoda; class Insecta; order Coleoptera; family Coccinellidae; genus Harmonia; species Harmonia axyridis. The sequence goes on along the minus strand of NC_059502.1, from coordinate 12,679,211 downwards.
CAATCGTTTTGGTCAGCATAGAATCCAAATCGGCGTGAAAAAATGAATTTACAACTTATTGATTTATTAAATCCAATTGTTAACCTCTGAATGAAAATGTTTATGTGAAATTTGCAGTGGTACGATCTGTTACTGTTATACGTTGAATAGAGTATCAAGTTATCTATGGAGCAGATGCTTCTGCTGAATCAATTTGCATATCTGAATTTCAGATGACTTCGCCTTATATCGTTCAATCTATTCCAATAGTATGTATATGGTTTTCCAATTGGAATAAAACAGTTTAGTACGGTTTTAATGGCAACACTGTAGTACATTTTTTTTTGGCATTAATTATATCATTTGTGCTCAGTAGGTTATGCCAATCATGGAAAGATACATGCTTCGACAACGTTAAGAAATTGCTAAATTATTTTATCAAAATCATTGGTTGTTTGGGAATACTCAGAAATTAAAGAATTCATGGATAAATAAACGTATCGAAGTTACTGAGTAACGCTCAGTACTTGGTACTGTTACTTTGTCAAATTTGTCTACGAATGGTGATTTCATTAACTGAATGTCATGCATGAATTCTTCTTCATTATCTCTCAGTATTCACATATGAGCTCTGATTTAGGAAAATAATTGAACGATTTTTGAAAGTCATTGAAGCGTGTATCTTTCCATGATTCCATGATAAATGACATTAGAAATGTCAAGATTACAGTGTTATCTTTAAAACGATTTCGAATTGTATTGTTTCTAATGCAAAACCCTATATTACTTCGATGCATCCAAAAAAAACCTGCCCTAACAAAATTCTGCCTGGAACCAATTAATCTGTGAAACTTTTCTCAGTATTTCTAGTGGAACTAAAAAATTCCCCCGTCTATTATATTTTATGAGTGTTTTAAATCCTCTAAGAACTTCAGGAGGATATGTCCGATTTTTTGAATGACCTGACATTTCGTTGTTGCAATTGTTAAAATTGTACTACCTCCTACTCAAACGAAATGGCGAATGAACAGATGTTACATGTAAATTATGTTGTGTTGGCATTTGGCAATACATTTGGATGACCCTTGAATATTGTCTGTTATTTAGGAACATCAATATTCTGTCCAAGGGTATTCGAGATCAGAATACGATTTACAAAGAGAAGTTTCCTCAAGTAAATCATAAGTTTAGTAAATTAAGATATTGAGGAGAAATTTTAGAGAAGTTCAGGTGGCGCATGAGAATATTCAACCTGTTTTTGAAATCTTGATCAGGGTTGTTGGTTCGATGAATTGAACAGTCAAAATGGGTCATATTCATCAACAGAAATAAAACAGATGTGTTAAAATAGTGTATGTAAAGTCTTGTTGACTTTGCTAGACCAAAACTGTCGATAAGTGATTTTACCGAATTCCAAATTACTGAAATCTTCATAATAATACATTCAATTTCCCAAAAATTTGTTCCGAAAATTATTAACAAAAATACTTGCAAACATTGAATATAAAGGTGTAGTATAATTTGTGATGTTTTGGTTGACTTTTTTGTGAGTAATTTCATGGAAATTAATTAATTCAAATCAGGAAAATTTATGGGATTATGCTAAAAGTGAAAAAATATTAAGAACTTTCTTTCTTGATTTTTTTTACCTAAAATCTAAATCTATTCAACTATTTGAAAAACTTCCAGTTACACTGTTGTGCTTTTATCTATGAACCGACAGTCTCACTCATTTTTATCATGTTCTCCATTCGTTGAACATTGTAGAGAACAATCTCTATAAAACTTCCTTTTCGAGTTAGTCAAACTGACTCGAGATACAGCAGGTATCGTTATTTCTCATAAACAAACTTCCTTTATCTAACTATATTAAGATGAATTATGAAGGAATAACAAACAAGTTTTTATCATGACGTCCTTATCGTTCCAACAACCCTGTTCAAGTTATTCTCATCAAATTCCAGGATTTTAACAAGTGCAGTAAATATCCACTACGTGACACACGTGCTATACATCCATGTTTACTTAAAAACATTGATGCGAAACGGTAATAGTCATTATTGTAATTCAGAGTGCACAACGTTCGACAGTTCCGAAATTTATTCTACAGGAAAGATGGCATTATATTGTGATTTGATACAACTTTCAATTTCGACCATTATGTATATTTCGTCATTATTTTTGGTACGTTGCCCTCAAGGACGGGAAGTCCCATGTGGGTCAATTCTAACATGAAGCCAGCGTCTTCTCTTGGATGTAAATTTTCTGATTCTGAGTAAAAATAAAACTAAGTTTTCATGATCTGGAAGATAAGCGGTGTTCGAAGAGTTCAGTACTTGGATTGGTGACCGGTATAATTCGTATTCGTAAGGAATATGTTCATTTTATAATTTTTCTAAAACTGTTTGAGATTGTAGAATACGCTCTATTAGTGATGACGTCACACACCGACATTTTAGTTCTCCTGTCAGTGTTCGGAATCCAAACAAACAAATTGTCATTCAAATTAGTACGTTGTCGTTGAAGAAATTGGTTTATTTTAATAAATAAGATTATTTAAGGAACGATTTTACTATTAAATGATAGACAGAAGGATCGAGATTAATGCCAGTAAGTTCGAACTTGAAGTTCAACTAATAAACACTGCTTTTTACAAAATCTAGGGAATGATACAGGATTCAAACTTACTGGAATTAACCTCGTTCCTTCTGTCTATCAATTAATACTGAAATCGTTACTCAAATACTCTTATTTATGGAAATAAGCCAATTCCTTCAACGACACCGTACTAATTTGAATGACAATTTATTTGTTTGGATTCCGAACACTGACAGAAGAACCAAAAATGGCTGTGTGTGACGTCACACTAATAGAGCGTATTGTTGCCATTGGGTTCAAGTGCAGTTTCGAAATTTACTGTGGCAGAACAGAACAGTACGCTTCAACAACATTTGGTTATGATCCAGTTCCATGAAAATATTCGTTCTTTTGTTTAAACTAGACACGATTGCGTGAGTGAAGATAATGGCCCACATAATCGTCGACTCGTTGAAAAATTTCGGACAAGTTTCACGCCACATGATATATAAGACAACTGAACTCGAGAAACCGAAAGATTAACGACGGTGTAAAGATCTACACAGGCATAAGATGTAGATTTTTTCAATAAAACGAGTTTCGTCATATAAAGGGCGTTTTTTTAAAGCTATAGAACTTTAAATTGCAATAGAACAACGATAGATTATTCGATTGACATGAATTTTATTTATCCGCAAGATAATCTTGTGGCATTACATTTTAAATATGATTTCTGGCATATGACCGCCACGGCTGGCTCGGATGTAGTCCAATCTGGACGTCCAATTTTCGATTACTTTTTTCAACATTTGTGGCCGTATATCGGCAATAACACGGCGAATGTTGTCTTCCAAATGGTCAAGGGTTTGCGGCTTATCCGCATAGACCAATGACTTTACATAGCCCCACAGAAAGTAGTCTAGCGGTTTAAATCACAAGATCTTGGAGGCCAATTCACAGGTCCAAAACGTGAAATTAGGCGGTCACCAAACGTGTCTTTCAATAAATCGATTGTGGCACGAGCTGTGTGACATGCTGCGCCATCTTGTTGGAACCACAGCTCCTGGACATCATGGTTGTTCAATTTAGGAATGAAAAAGTTAGTAATCATGGCTCTATACCGATCACCATTGACTGTAACGTTCTGGCCATCATCGTTTTTGAAGAATGGACCAATGATTCCACCAGCACATAAAGCGCACCAGTCAGTTTTTCTGGATGTAACGGTGTTTCGACATACACTTGAGGATTAGCTTCACTCCAAATGCGGCAGTTTTGTTTGTTGACGTAGCCATTCAACCTGAAGTGCGCTTCATCGCTAAACAAAATAAAATGGACGTAGTGCTCAATACGTATTCCGCACAGAACCATTATTTTCGAAATGAAATTGCACTATTTGCAAGCGTTGTTCAGGCGTGAGTCTATTCATGATAAATTGCCAAACCAAACTGAGAATAAATCACTTGACAGCTGTTAAATCGGTCGCCATCTTGAACAGTAATGCCAACTTGAAGTTATATACCTCGAAAAAAAACACCCTTTAGTTATCAAAATGGGCAACCTTGGATGAGGTCAGTAAATGGATGGGTGACCGCTAGGTTGAACAAATATAACTTTCTTAAAAAACAAGAGCGCGAACGCACATGACTGCTAATAGGATATGTCTTTTTTGGTGTGAAATTATGAAAATGAAGATAGAATGATAGGATATGTCTTTTTTGGTGTGAAAATTATGAAAATGAAGATAGAATGTTTTTCCACACATTTTTCACCCAATTTGCAAATGTATTTATTTGGAGAAATTTCTGGTAAACCTTTGTAAACCTCAGATTAGAAGTGTTAATTGGCCTACAAGAAGTTGTAGGATTTCTTATGCCTACTTATGCGTTTCGTCCCTGGCACACACACCGGACTCATCAGTGTGACTTTGGTATAATTGTGTGTGCCGTGTCACAGACGCTTGGGGAATTTATTATTACCGGGAGCCGCCGGGATTCGAACCCGGGACCTTTTGTCGTATCTCGGTGCGTGAGTCTACCTCTTAACGTCTAGGCTACCGAATGCTGTGTATATATTGTTGTTATGTGGAGCTTTTATGAGAAGCCGCCACATGACTCCCTCCCCAGTGACGGAGGAACGAAACTTATGCGTGTTACGAGGTCATCGGTGCAGCCGGGTGATTGCCGCCTAATCAGAGCTGCACCTCGCGGCATCGTACGGACGGGGAATGCCGCCTATTCACGTCCGGCATACCGCGGCAGACCAAGGAGCACGTATTGCACGTCATGGGAATGGGCGTCTAGAGTTTCGTTGGAAATTGCAGATGAATGGGAGCTATGCATCGACCTTCTGCTTTCCAGGACACATCGTTAAGATGGCCATTCCCATCACGTCGGGCTTGCATGCTGTGACGACGGAAGCACGAGGCTCGGCGTGCCATCGGCTCTAGTGTCCGATGGACACCCCAGTAGCCGTAACGTTGAGCGGGGCAGTGAGTCGCCTCTGCGCTCCAACGCCGCAGTTTTCCGCCATCACGTCGGGGTCACCAATGTAGGATTTCTTATGCCTACTTATGCGTTTCGTCCCTGGCACACACACCGGACTCATCAGTGTGACTTTGGTATAATTGTGTGTGCCGTGTCACAGACGCTTGGGGAATTTATTATTACCGGGAGCCGCCGGGATTCGAACCCGGGACCTTTTGTCGTATCTCGGTGCGTGAGTCTACCTCTTAACGTCTAGGCTACCGAATGCTGTGTATATATTGTTGTTATGTGGAGCTTTTATGAGAAGCCGCCACAAAGTTATAAGTTGAATCTTCGTATTTTGTTTTGAAGACACTTTCGAATTCAAATATCACCTGATCCGATGTGAGAAGTAACAACCATTTATTAAATTCAGTAAAATCCCGAATGAAATATTATTCGAAACGCAATTGTGGTGAATTATTCTTTGAAATGTCAAATATTCCATTCTATCCAATTTCACAAACATATGGATTATTGGAAAATCCATTACCCGTATGGTTGATGTCGTGGCAATTAAAATATTTCATTGATTTGTATTTTTCGTTATCCATCAATTACAGGATGTATTAAATATAAATGATTGATTTTGAATTCAGTTGACTCTGCTGCGAGGAATCTGAATTTTAAATTAAGTTGTTGCTCGTTACGAAATTGAAAATTCGATTAAAACATTGTTCGTATGTAATATGTAACATTCTTGTTATTATTTTTTTTCGTTCGAAATCAATTCGCCATATAATTACTTCATAATGAATCGAGGCAATTATGCTTTTTAGATTGATTCATTCAAACTATATTAGGTAGATTTACATCATATATTATAAAGTATTTTGCAATAGGAACCATAAAATTATAAAATGGTTATAGTGGTGAAACTATTATTTTTTATAGTTTCATAGCAGAATTTCTGGATAACTCACTTCACCTTTGATCTTCATACAAATACTTATTTTCAGTGAATATGGTATTGATTCTGAGATAATATATTTTAATTCGAAAAATTTTGTTCCCAACATGAACTATCAAATTTGACATCAAGCGCGCGGAATTTGAAACATATCAGTGATACGATATTTCACTGAATTTGCGAGTTTCTCCACAAAGAACGCTCTTCTTATGTCTCATAGTGAATCAACTTTTAATATCAACTCAAAATATATTGAGATGAATACCTAAATATATCAGAAATTCTGAAAACAAACTTCAAGCGTGCTAAACGACGTGAGACAACCGATGACACTAGGAGAGCAAAAGTTGCCAAACCTTGGATTTCAGCAGGTAGATACAGAAAATAATAAATATTCTGCTTATAATAAATTCGACAATTAGGAAAAATATCGGATTCCAAATATTCAAATTTGCATATTCAATCGGGAATCATTCAAATAAATATATATCATTCAATATATTATACATTCATAACGATCGAGTAAAATTGTGGATTTGAAAATATATCACAATCCGACAACGTAATCTAACTATGTTGGGTACATGTAAAAATTGCGTATACTCCCTCTATCTATGTTTATTACTTTATGGTATTTCTCAAGTGACATCTAAATTTCCGTACAATAGGATGTGTATTTCTTCAATTATTGAAGTAACAAAATTTGATAGGGTTATAACTCGGTAAACATTGAACGGATTTCACGCAAAAAAACGAGTCAGGAACCTGAACTTCCGTCCATATTTATATGTTTGGCTATCACGCTCAAACCTCGGACATTCGCCCAAAATTAATGAGACGTTAAAAAAATCATTCTTTTCGAACCGAAGTGGCGAATAAATCAACTGGGAAAAATGCGGCTTTAAGTCACGTTCAAAGCTTTTCCTTCAAATCGAGTTTTTTCATAAGTTATTCCAGAACACGTTCCGGCGGAGCACATTCCTAAATCAGGGCCAAAGCCCAATTTGAATGACAGCTGCGGAAAGTATTGTTTTCGGGCCGTTTCCACCGGGGCGTGAAATTGGTTTCAAGGCCGTTTGGTTTCTTCTATTTCGTATGAATATTCCACGAACTAGTGCGTGGAACCGACAACAACGAAATTCCCACCGGCTTGTCATTGAGGAATATGCAAAATTCGGTTAAAATGCTTTTAAAGCTGCCTTGAGGTGGATCGAATTACGGAACAGTAATTAACGGATCCAGTTTGTTGCGCTCTTGAACTTGACATTGTCGATTCTATCGAATCGATCCTCGAAAATGTGTCTTCGAGTCAATGTCACCGATTCTTGTATAATCCAGAAAGGAACCTCAGGGCAATAAGCATAGATAGAGGGAGCATATGTCGTTTTCAGTATGCAAATTTTGTCCCCAACATGAACTATCAAATTTGAAATGGAGCGCGCGGAATTGAAAACATATCAGTGATACGATATTTCACTCAATTTGCGGGTTTCTCCACAAAGAACGCACTTCTTATGTACCATAGTGAATCAACGTTCCATATTGACTCAAATTATATCGAAATAAATACCAAAATATATCAGATATTCAGAAAACAAACTTCAAGCGCGCCAAACGACGTGAAACAACCGATGACACTAGGGGAGCAAAAGTTGCCAAACCTTGGATTTCAGCAGGTAGATACAGAAAATAAAAAATATTCGGCTCACTATAAATTTGACAATTAGGAAAAATATCGGATTCCAAATATTTTTGCATATTTAATAGGGAATCTCTCAAATAAATATATTTCATCCAATAATATGTATGTATGTACATTCATAATGATAAAGTAAAATTGTGGATTTGAAAATATATCACAATCCGACAACTTAATCTAACCATGTTGGTGACATGTAAAAACTGCTCATACTTCCTCTATTTATGTTTATTACTCTATGGAAGACACAAACATATTTCTATGGAGAGTTAGGAAACAGTTCTAAATTAAACTGAACAAGGTCTAATCGATTTCGAACTAGTTATGAACGCAGTGAGAAGCTAATTCATAAACTATTAGAATACTAAAGAAACCTGCACATATTCAAAGTCACTCAACTATGTGAAATCAATCTTACAAAATCAATACTTCCGAAAATAATAAAGAATAAAATAAACCCGCACACAATCACAGTTACTAAATTAAGTTAAAGGCGATTCTGCAGTCAAATGAGCTGGTCGAGTCGGTTCTCGAAAGAATTCACCGAACTTGAACCAGGAATTGATTATCAATTTGATTAAGATGTAGCAATAGGAAAGTTCCGTAGAGCAAGTTGAAACTCAGATCTTTTTGGATTTAGAATATTTTTTGCTGTCGCGTTTTTATCACTCCTCTTTGTTCTTGTAGAATTTCCAAGCAATCTAGTGCTCCTACATAATTAAATTTCATGTGATGAAAAAAGATCTTGTGCTTTTACCATCATAGTTATTCCCTATTAGGAAAAAGTCAAGTTGGAGAAATTATTCTGTGTGCAACACCTCCAATTCCACCGAGTATGTCTGCTTATGAGATTAATCTGAATCCATGTAACTTAAATTATGGTGATTCGGCTATCCTTCTTCCATTGTGGCATTACATAAGGATATATTCCCTCGCACTCATGTTATCCAAATGTTATTAATGTAATGAAACCGTGTTTGCTATGCCTGTTGAAAATTCATGAATGAATGATTAATGAAATGACTGATTCGAATTCAATGGTAACTATTGATATATTTTGGGAGCTCCTTTACCCCTACGTAGATAATGAAATCATTGTATAATAATAATCTGAAGCTGCTACCTACACTCGTCTAGTATACCATGTGAGACAGAAGTTGTTTGAACTTTATTACATATTTTTCCTCTAAACTTTTGCGAGTATGAATATATGTTTCACGAATATTCATTGGAAATAATTCTGGGTACATCGATTCATGAAATGAGGTGTAATAGAAAAATCGCTTCTGTCGGTTCACCGCGTTTCTACCACGACCGTTTTCGCTTGACGTTGTCGTAAGTCATCCACTTTTCATCGCCAGTTACCAACCGCTTCAAGAATGGGTCGATTTTGTTGCAATTCAGCAGCTATTCGCATATGAAAAGAAAACTGTTAAATATAGCGTATTTTCTCTCTGCCAGTGACACGGGTTCAAACTAAACTGAGTCATCTAAACACAAAGCTATCAGAAAAGTTTTTGTAGTACGAAATGTCATCTTTCTTATCTATTGGAAAAATAAAGGATTTTTTTATAAACCTATTAAGTTTATGCTTATTGTATTATGACATCGAATTCTTCATCAAAAGTCATACAATACTCGAAACTAAAATTAAAATATCCAAGGAGTTAAATCGAATTTTTGTCCTCGATTCAATTCGTTGCGCGATGCTCTCATAATACGCAATTAAACGAATATTAATTCGATTAAAATGAAGTTAATAATAAATCCAATATATCCGTTGCGTTTTATGAATATTACCATAATCGTAACTTGTCGGTTCATATAACATACAAACGGAATCGAGTCCAGAAATGAAGTTGTATTACTTATCCCCGTTAAATTCACCTTTGTTACGGTTTGCTGAAGACGGCGCACTTCTTATATTGCAATCATGTTATCCGTTACTCCTTGCCTAATTATATTACATTGGTTTCGTTACCAACTTTTTTTTTCTCTAGCCTCGAAAAAAATTTCTCGCTCGATTTTCGGCTTAGCGCAGTACCTGCGGATTTCTAGTTGGATTGGACCATTTCGAAATTCTCGACGTTGTACGTGTCATGACAACATTGTTTCTTCTTTACTATGCGTTTTTGGTAGTTATCGCGAATGAAGAAAAATCAATTGAAATTTCATTGCTTGGTTGTCGATCATGTAGAAGTGGTTGTTATGAAACGTGATATTCTTTTTGGTTGACCATTACTTATTTTTACTATTTCGTCCATGTGATGAAGGTTGAAATCAGAGTATAATTTGACAATTTTATGGTTGAAGCTTCATGAAATCCTGAAAACTGCATATTAAATTTTGAAGGAAAGTTTTCTAGGCGCACGAAGGAAACACAGATAGAGGAAGTATACGCAATTTTTACATGTCCCCAACATGGTTAGCTTACGTTGTCGGATTGTGATATATTTTCAAATCCACTATTTTACTATATCGTTATGAATGTATATCATATTGAATGGAATATATTTATTTAAGTGATTCCCGAATAAATATGCCAATTTGAATATTTGGAATCCGATATTTTTCCTAATTGTTGAATAAGCAGAATATTTATTATTTTCTGTACCTACCTGCTGAAATCCAAGGTTTGGCAACTTTTGCTCTCCTAGTGTCATCGATTGTTTCACGTCGTTTGGCGCGCTTGAATTTTGTTTTCAAAATTTCTGATATATTAAGGTATTCATTTCAATATATTTTGAGTTAATATGAAACGTTGATTCACTATGGGACATAAGTAGTGCGTTCTTTGTGGATAAACTCGCGAATTGAGTGAAATATCGTATCATTGATATGTTTTCATTTCCGCGCGATGCATGTCAAATTTGATAGTTCATGTTGGGGACGAAATTTGCTTAGTGAAAATAACATATGCTCCCTCTAACTCTGAGGCAGGAACTCAGTTTATAAATGGATTTTACTACTACTTACAGGGTGTGGCGTAATTAATGGATAATCCTGTACTGGTGAATAGGGGAGGTCATGGCCGACCAGAAAATGTAAAGTTTTGTTCAGTAAAAATATCATAGCTTTCCAGATATCGGACGATTTCATTTTTTTCTAAAAATAAAAACATGAGGATTATCCTACCTTTTTTTTTCTAAATTAAGCAATATGGTAGGAATTTGGTAGTTTATCTCATAGTACAGCTATCTGAGAGTAAAATAAAAACAATGCCCAAAGAAATAACAAGATTTGTGATCACAGCATTCATTTTAGTGAATAAAGGTGCACCTTAAAAAAAAAATGAAAATGTCTGATATCTCGAAATTTTTACTAAACATAACTTTACATTTTCTGGTCGTCCATGACCTCCCCTATTCGCCAGTACAGGATTATCCATTAATTACGCCACACCCTGTATATACTGCCTAATCCATTGATTAGTATGCACTAATACATTCAATACATAATCATTCAGGAATTATAAAATCACTACACGTCGTCTTTCTCTATACTATAGCGGTAAATCTTGTGTATTGAAGTGTTATGTGAAAATATGTTTGAATTCCTCAATTATATTTCTTGTAACGTCGTAATTCGAAAGAGATTCGGAGATGATGGCTTCGATCTGAAAATTCAGAATATATTCAGATAAACATTAACATAAAATGTTTAGTTTATTTCGACATAAAACCATATCAAAACCCCTTCGATTGAAAGAAAATTATTCGACTTAAAGCAGGTAGTAAAACATAGTTGGTTGAACGACTCTCATTTTCAAGAAGCCATCTTAGAGGATCATTAGATAATCCCACCTGATTCAATAGTTTTGAACTTGTCTCTGGAAACCGGTCTAATTTATTCTGTTTTTTTGTTTTCACAAATTATAGTATGTACCAAGGTATAGTTTTTTTGGTATCTATCGGAGCTCAAAATGATGAATCGCTTCTTTGTTGGACGTATATGCTCATTCATTTCCAGTTGGTAGGGATTGGCTTGACGAGAATAATGTTGTTATTGTGAAATAAATATAATTTTTGAATAAGTTATACACTGATATAGAATAAATGTTCTAGGGATTTATTTTTGCGCTTTTATTTCTATCCCTTTTTGTTCGGTTGTTATCGTGTATACGGATGGACAGAATTGAATTTTAGGACGTATTGGTCATCAGTAAGTCGAACGTTTGAGATCGTTGTATTATTTGAATTTTATAGTCTTCTTCGAGAAACAACACCCAAGAAATTTTTTCTAGATTGAAGTTGCCGATTTAATCAATAAATATTGCTGGATTATAAATAATTCACAGCAGATAACTCCTGAACGCCTGAAACTATCGCTTTGCGACCTGCAGGTTTTTTCATGCAAATTTGATGGAATTTCTGTTTCTGTTGAGAAAATCCTATCATTACATTTGAAATTTCGGAGTAAAATGAACAAAACAATGAACTTCTGACTTAGCGCCCCCTATAGAAAGCAGCAAAAACAAATTTATCATGAGTATATTTTGTCCTCAATCAACAAGATATTATCTCTCATACGAGATCTAATTTGCTCAAAAATGTTGAGCCAAACTGAAGTTACAGACATTTCAATCAGACAGATTTCTCTCTTCCCCCTACCCTTATTTGATATCGTAAAATCGAAAGTGACAGTTCAAGAAGATAGAGAATTTTCCAAGGATTACAGTGATAATATTTTTTCTTGAACTTCATATGAATAATTCTCGAGTAAAATTCATTTTTCTACTTGACGATAGCTATTATGCCCCCTAGCGGTACAGGTATGAACTTCAAAACAATTTCCAGTGTGTTTTCTTGTACACTTTTGTGGTAACAATTTTTACCGGAAGTCTCTACGATTAGTGGATCCTGAGATATAGCCGCTCACCTCGCTTATTTGCCCACCCTGTACAGATTTAGCGTCCCGAATATATTTAAAATCAGCTCTAAAAAATCCCAGGTCCTGCGTAATCAACGAAAATGCATTAGGTCTTTTCCTTGACAATTTACTCTAATTGGTTGGTATATTAGGGGTGTAGAAGCCCTAAAACCATGAATCTACCGGTATTTCGAAATAAGAAATACTAATTGTTTATAATTTCTAAACATGAACCTTTGGAACCTACAGAAGAAAAAAACAATTTATCGATATAAAATTGAATTATACAGATTATATTCTATATATTTACCATTAGCGTCGATAAAAAGCGCACTAGGAGAGTCTTATTTATCTATTTAGCCGGTAATAACGATCCCTTTTTCCGTATTAAAACTGACATGAGTAGGCTGATGGAATCGTTTCATGGTTGTATTTATAATAAGCACGGTTATCAAGTGTAATGAATGTTCCTTCTAACATAATTGGATAATAGTCGAGTCCATTAAAAGTTTCCTTGTTTCATTAACCCACAAACAACAAACTTGGCGGATTTCAATGGACATGTTATCACTTTCGATTCCCCCCTGTTTTATTTAAACGCTAACTCGATTCACAGAAACCCTGAGAAACCATTTATATGTTAAATTCGACGGGTTGGCGATCGCTTTCATTCGATGGAAATCTCATTGTATTCCAAAACTTCGGTTTTCATTATGCGTTGTTCAACTGATCTCTTTTTAAGAAGGCAATAAATTCTATGATATCGCTCTTGGAGAAAGCGAAAATTTTTATCAAGTCAGAACTTCAATCCGGAATGAGACCGTTTATTATCCTAGATCTGGAGAGTGGATCTGAAGAAACGTTTTTTTCTGGTTGGAAACTTCTACCTTTGAAGGATGTTTCTGATCTTTTATCAAATGAGTCCCGGACCTTAACGTTGAAAATGAATTTCTTCTTAAAAATTCGACTTTATTCGTGAACATGGTCAATTTTAAGATTGACACATGTACAGGGTGTCTCAAATTGGATGCTCACTGAAAGCATCCCGAAAACTATAAGAGACTAAAAAAAATCTCGCTGGTCAGCCAGGACGTGTGTCATTGATCGAAACAAGTGCGAGCAATGCCATGCAGAAATTCTTTCCGTCGTTGCCTTGCAAGCAGCTGTTCACCCAATTTCCTTGTTTCTGAATCAATCCCATGACTTTCAGGCGTTTTGAAATGACTTGTTGCGTAACTTCCAATGATCATGCCAATTCGTTTGCGTTTGACACGAGTCTTAATCAAGTAATGTCTCCAATTCTGCATATTCGAAAACCTTCTCTTTTCCACCGCCATACTGATCTTCGACGTCAAAATCACCGTTCTTGAAGCGTTGAAACCTTTCTCGGCACGTTCTTTCACTAGTAATGGCCTCGCCATAGTTATTTGAGAGCAGTCGATGAGCCTCAACCGCAGATTTCTTCATATTGAAGCAGAAAATTAAACCCTCCCGAACATGACGAGAATTTGGCTTATAAGCCGGCATGTTTAATCGAGAATAACTTTATGATGCAGACACAAATAGACTAATATTTCGATGGCATTATGTTTACAAATACCTAAGCTTGTATAACATCTACGATCTATTTACGATTACTACTCATCGCTACAGATATCTATTGCAAAGCGGCGGAAGCAAAGTTTCACAATCAAGTAACCAAGTGATGTATAGTGTGTCCCATTTAAAAAACCTAACTCTCCTCTATATGTAGGTATCTCTGAAAAGATCATTATTTTCTAATTGAATATATAGAGCTATGAAAAAAAAAACTAAACAAACCATAAAACTTTAATGGCCAGTTGCACCATTTGCCTAAACATTGATTAAAATTTTTAATTTTTAATCAATGTTTTGATTGAAATTTTAAATTTTTAATCAATGTTTAGGCAAATGGTGCAACTGACCAGAATCTTCTGTAGTTCGGTAACTATGTGCTAATGTGTTTGCGTGCACATGTTTATGGAAAAAAGTATTGAAAATTTCGATATTGAATATTGAAACACCCTGTATAGATCATTAAAAATTCGACTCGTTTGTGTTATTTTATGAAATTTTAAACATGTTGTGCTTCAATCTTCAGAAGTTATACGCTTTTCAATTCATAGGACGAAGATTTTTGATGCGGATATAAAAAAAAATGGAGAAAGCATAAATTTTTTTTAATTGTTGCAGGATACTTTCGAGTAGTATAACATTTCCATGTATAAGAAATCACGGAATCGAGAACGAACAAAACACTTTGACGATCTAGTTTGCACTGATCTACCTGAAAGATAAAACACAGTACTTTCGCGTGTCGACCAGTTTGTAAATAAATATTTCGACTAGCGTAATTGAATATATTGAATGACAAATTTTTCTTCATTCTCCGCTTCAACAAACGCACGCCATCTCTGCACGCAAAGTGGAAGCGCGTCGACATTGTATGCAGTTTTTTCTGTATATGAAATATTATTCAAGGCGAGAGTAAAAACGTCTCAATTTTTTTCAAGAAACTACGACTCGTTGTTATGAAACACAAATTAAACCAAATTACATCATTAAAAATAATAAAGAGCGGTTTTATTCCACATGGGAAAAACCTTGGAACGCGATGAATGGAGCAATTTTCCTACGCCGAGAAATTTTTTCTGGACGATCACAAGTACACAAAAAATGTAGTATTTGTCGGTATAGAAATCTGATCGAATTATCACTTTACTCAATACGTCTCGGCACTAACCAGTAGAAACGCATTTTTTCTCAAAAATTCTACTTCATTTTACTTCGAATTCATTAAGTAAATATGATTGAGATCTTTTTGACAAAGATCGATGCAACGCGTTGTTAAGAGTTTTCATTAATCACTTATGATTAACTGTATAATTTTATAAAAAATTCAAACGATGTTTTAAATAGCCATTCATATTATCTAACAAAATAAATGTAAATGTTATGAGTAATTTTCTAAATAAAACGTTAGTAGAAAATTAGTTTCATTGTTGGTCCGAACTGTCATAATTTTTCAAAAAACCCAATGAACTTTCAATAATTTGTAGTCCTCAAGAAAACATAAAATTCTCAATGAGCCCTCGAAAAAATATAGTATTCCAGTTCAGTTCATCTTTTAGAATTTTGACTTTATTTCATTTCTAGCTCTATCATTGGAGTTATGATTAAGGAATAATTAAGAAATAGAGTATGATACACTTATTTGAGCTCCTTTAAAGTACCTGCAACATTAAGGGCACTCCACTTCATGTAGGTCCCTAAAACTCGTTTCGTCTACTTCAAAAGCTCACTTATATACTTGTATCATAATATACTGTTATAGCATAATTTTCCATCGCATTTCTTGAAAAATAATTATCATGCCTTTTCCTTGCGTCAAGCCATTTTCAACCAGACGACCTAAAGACCCCGCTAAAATTTTTACCTCGAGCTTTTCTTAGTTCAGTCAATATGTCAATATTTCACAGGGAAGTTCTGGGTAGTTTTGATTATTCGGTTTTATATGTTTTTTGGGGTTTGCCACCGAAATTTCTTGACGGAACTTTCAAAAAATGCAAAAAAAGATAAAAAAGTTCATTTTTTTAGCGTTTCATTTCTGCATATAACTCGGAAAATATCAATTTTTCGTAAATGTCCTTCTTATACAAAAAAGAAGTAAATAAAATTTCCTTTTCTCTTAAGGTTTTTTGTCTAATGAACTGATCTGGCTCGAACGATAGTTGAAAATTGCTGTATAACAAAAACCCAATCTTTTTTACTCCGAAACTTATGATTAATGGCATGTCATCTACTTAATAATATCTTCTTCCAATGCAATCCTGATGGGTTTAACCTCAGAGTAATAAACATAGACAGAGGTAGCATGTCATTTTGAGTAAGCAAATTTTGTCCCCAACATGAACTATCAAATTTGACATGAAGCGAGCGGAAATGAAAACTTATCAGTGATACTATATTTCACTCAATTCGCGAGTTTCTTCACAAAGAACACACTTCTTATGTTCCATAGTAAATAAACGTGTCATATTAACTCTAAATATATTGAAATGAATACCAAAATATATCAGAAATTCAGAAAACAAACTTCAAGCGCGCCAAACGACGTGAAACAACCGATGACACTAGGAGAGCAAAAGTTGCCAAACCTTGGATTTCAGCTGGTAGATACAGAAAATAATGAATATTCTGCTTATTATAAATTCGACAATTGGGAACAATATCGGATTCCAAGTATTCAAATTTGCACATTTAATCTGGAATCATTCAAATAAATATATTTCATTCAAAATAACACACATTCATAACGATATAGTAAAATTGTGGATTTGAAAATATATCATAATACGACAACGTAATCTTACCATGTTGAGGACATGTAAAAATTGCGTGTACTCCCTCTATGTTTATTACTCTACGCTTTTACTCAATGTTTTCTTCTTCCTATACAATCCAGATGGATTTAATCTATGAAGCCAGTTCTTTATATTGATTTCAATGGACATATTGAGGAAATAATACCATCGGAGTATTTATACAATAGAGTACGTAGTCAAAGTCAAATTTTAGTACAGGAAGTTCATTCACGGAAAATTTGAAATTTTTTTATGCAAAAAACCGCCAAAAATTTTTTTTTATTTTTTTTTGGATTTTTTTTAATGTTCCGTCACGAAATTTCAGTGACAAACCCCAGATTCAGCTTCGGCACCTAAAGAAACATATAAAATCGAAGAAATCAAAACCACCCCAAAACATTCCCATGAGTGACACTTATGAGCACAAATCGACCGGACCATCTCCCGACGATTCCAACTCGAAACCTGCCGTGTCGAAACTTCCGACCGGCCAAGACGATTAATTTTATTCGCGGGGATTGTGCATATCGCGTTCAGGTGCTCGCGCGCGTCAGATTTGACGAAGATTGGATCGACGCGCGAATTGGGTCAGAAGGGATCGATCCGACCGTTTCGCGGTCCCGTAGGACCCCCCTGGTTATATTGGATTCTGGCGGAGAATTCCACGGATATCGGCCCCGATCCGAATGCTGGATGTTATGTTACGATGAATTATGGGGGCATTCTGGTCCGTGAACCTGACGGTGTCGACACTCCGGCATGCGGTGTACATTACGGTATATACAGTGATTATTTTGTCAATATTGAGAAACCGAGAGTACGGTTCATTGGGAGGTGGGAGTGTGGTGCTTGAGTACGTCGATCTCTTGGATTTTGAGATGTGTCCAGTTTTCCCACTTGCATGGAATATCCCCTTTTTAGAGAATTTTGGCACCCAAAAGGGAAGAGGGATTTTTTTTTATGAATTCACAGTATTGTGGGAATTTTCAAAATAAAATTTGTAACACAATTTTGGATTTGCTAGATAACACTTTTGTCTCCCGAGAATTTCAAATTAAGGATATGCAATGGGCAATGTTAATTCGAAAGAGTTGAAAGACTTTTCATTTCGAACCTATAAAATATTTAATCAAAATGCGAATAATAGAACGCGCAAAATCAAGGTTCCAGAGTTATTGAATCTAGAATTAGATCTTTGGATCCACTGTGGGACATAAGTGGATCCAGAGTTACGGAATCTAGAATTAGATCTTTGGATCCACTGTGGGACATAAGTGGATCCAAAGTTCCACTTAAGACCCACTGTGTGTTCAAAGTTCTACTTATGGCGCGATACCAAATCACATGCTGAATTTCATCAATATTGGATTAATAGCACGTGAAATATTGGTGCTTCGAGATTTTCACGCATGATGAGCAAGGCATTGTGAAGGGTGTTTTTTTTAAAGCTATAGAAATTTAAATTGCAATAAAACAACGATGGATTATTCGATTGACATGAATTTTATTTATCCGCAAGATAATCTTGTGGCATTACATTTTAAATATGATTTCTGGCATATGTCCGCTACGGCTGGCTCGGATGTAGTCCAATCTGGACGTCCAATTTTCGATGACTTTTTCCAACATTTGTGGCCGTATATCGGCAATAACACGGCGAATGTTGTCTTCCAAATGGTCAAGGGTTTGTGGCTTATCCGCATAAACCAATGACTTTACATAGCCCCACAGAAAGTTGTCTACCGGTGTTAAATCACAAGATCTTGGAGGCCAATTCAGAGGTCCAAAACGTGAAATTAGGCGGTCACCAAACGTGTCTTTCAATAAATCGATATTGGCACGAGCTGTGTGACATGTTACGCCGTCTTGTTGGAACCACAGCTCCTGGACATCATGGTTGTTCAATTCAGGAATGAAAAAGTTAGTAATCATGGCTCTATACCGATCACCATTGACTGTAACGTTCTGGCCATCATCGTTTTTGAAGAAGTACGGACCAATGATTCCACCAGTCCATAAAGCGCACCAAACAGTCAGTTTTTCTGGATGTAACGGTGTTTCGACATACACTTGAGGATTAGCTTCACTCCAAATGCGGCAGTTTTGTTTGTTGACGTGGCCATTCAACCAGAAGTGCGCTTCATTGCTAAACAAAATTCGCTTATGAAAATCGGGAACAATGGCAATCTCATTTTGGGCCCATTCGACGAATCTACTCCTTACTTGATGATCGTTTGGCTTCAATTCTTGCACGAGTTGGATTTTGTAAGCACGCAAACCAAGATCCTTCCGCAAAATCTTCCATAAAGTGGATGGACACAGATCCAATTCCTGTGCTCGATGGCGGATAGACTCATTCGGGTCTTCCTTAATGCTACGCTCTACAGCAGCAATAGCTTCTTCTGTACGGCATCTTCGGGGATGCGAGTTATCAATAAGAGTAAACGTGGTGCGAAAACGTTCCATGGTTAATAGAATTAACTGCTCTGATGGACGATTTTGTCGACGATAAAATGGACGTAGGTCGCGATACGTATTCCGCACAGAACCATTATTTTCGAAATAAGATTGCACTATTTGCAAGCGTTGTTCAGGCGTGAGTCTATTCATGATGAATTGCCAAACCAAACTGAGAATAAATCACTTGACAACTGTTAAATCGGTCGCCATCTAGAACAGTAATGACAACTTAAAGTTATATACCTCGAAAAAAAAACACCCTTTATATCCGAAAGAGCTTGATTTCTTTTGGACCACTCTTCACCCAACCCGAATATCCATACAAAATTTCATCAAAATGGTATAATTATAAAGCGAATCTGGAAATATCACGTTTGTGCATGCTGAATACACACCCTATATCTGAAAAAGCTGAAATTGATGTGCGACCATCAACCAACATTCAAATTTCATCAAAATTAGATAAGAATTGTGGAAGTTAAAAGATTCACAGACAGACACAATACCAAAGTTGTTCAGAATTTTATGAAATGGTATGAAATGCATGTATAGTACGAATGGAAATTTCGAAAACAGAGGCCGAAATTGAGATCACATGAAGTTCGCTACAAATGGGTTTTTTCAATTCCTTGATTTGTAGCTTTCAAAATTAATGGATTGTGTACTCATCCTTTCAATTCAATGGAATAAACCCGCATAGTTTCCGATAAAAGTCCTGGGCAACATAAAACGATTTTATATTCGGTTTCAAAATTCTAGACTCCTCGATTTTCGGGGATATCGATAAAATAACTTCCATTCCGAAAGTAATTTATCGGAAATATTAAACCAAAATCACTCGTAATGTTTTGCTACCCTATAAATTCCCAATAAAATCTCTGGACATGCTCGGGCCATTATTGGTTCCGATTAAACTCAGGTTATAAACCCTCTTTACCCTTCCCTCACTCAGAAAAAAAAAGGACACGCCCGACGGACAATAGCCGGGTTCCGAGAAATCCATATTTCAAATTCGATCTCGTTGAACGCGGAGCTAGGTGGGCAGCCCCAAGGTTACGTTTGGGCGCCAACGTTATACAAGATTGGAACTCGGGTGGGCGCTTTTACCGGCAAACTGGTTAACTCCCTACTCGCACTTTCTATGGGCCTATTATGATACCAGCATTCCTGTCTTTCTTTGAATACGCTCGATAAATAAAGGATCGATAGACATCGAAATCATAAAGGAGTCTGGCAAAGTTCTCGGGAGAGTTATGGGACGACAGGGTTGTTTTCTTGGAGGCAGCCTATACGGCCTTAGTTTTTGTTCTCGTTGTTCGGTTCTTATTGGTGAAACTGTTGGATTACACGCAGCTGACAGATAAACTCAATACGTGGGACTTATGAATTAACAATTTGTGTTTATTGTGTTTGATCAGATATATTGTGTGTTTTTAGCTACATGAGAAGTTAAGACGGTTGTTGTCTATGGTTTGACAGTTGAGAACGTCAAACTGTGTTGGCATTTCTATTTAGTTAGGTTTGGCAATACATCAGGGATCGTTTAAAGCCAAAACAATGCTTTCTTATTGTGGAAATTTACCTTGAAAAAAATAAATGACTTAGAAACCAGACAGAAAGAACATGAAATACTGAAATCCTGTAAAATCTCATACGCTATAACTATAACCAGAAGAGTTCAGATTCTTTTGCCATCACTTATGACTAACATTGATTCAGTAGAAATATGTCCCGCACCCTATATCTGGATATTCGTACTTCAATATTGAGATTCTAAAGATCTCTAGACTTCGAATTGTTGTCATAGACCAACAACTTCATATAGTCTCAAAATAACGGAACACAGGTGTGAAATTATTACTTTCTAAAGGCCAATTACCTGTTGAATTTCTGGGGATTACAGACAGAAAAACTTTGCATTCAATTTTAACCGTATATGTTAGCATTGAATTGAAGCGATTAACATTTACTATGTTTATCTTCCTCATGAGGTTTCCGAATCTTCAGCCAAGAAGCAGAAGACACAATCATTTTTTTGTGATTCTCGAATGAATATTACGCGTAGCTCTGATATATTCTTCTGTGTTGAAGAATGATATCGGAAATATACTGAAATCGCAAGACATTTCGAAAACTCGTTATAATTAAAAAACCATCTTTCCTGAAGTGGACAATACGCGTAAGAAGTGCACCTTGGATATTTATTGCTCTTGCCTCCTGGGAACTCTGCATAACACCTATGATTGTCAACTGAATCTTTGTTCGCCCCTCTAGGTAAACTTATAGTGCATCAGCCATATGGGACTCTCAAGAAGCCCCAAAAATCTACCTCCTACCATGAAGAACCGTACGTCGAAGGCTGTGATCATCATAAAGACGGAAGGCACCTGAAATACAAAAATGAGACCCCTATCGTTCGAGAACCTTCGTAGGTTAGTCGGGGGCAAGAAGAAGAAAAAGAAGGATGACTCCGGTTTCAGAAGGAGCGAATCATTCAAGAGGATATCAATACGAAAGAGCTATCTGGATCGCGGCAAGAAAAAGAACTTATCGAAGCTGGAAGTAGCCACGCAAACCGTTCCCGAAGAGGAACTATCCAAAATTTTTGAAGCCACGTGCAAAGTCGACTCCGCCATTCAGGTGGATAGAGATGAGCCGTTCCAAAACACCTATATGGAGCTGCCGAGGAGAAAGCATGTTCTTCCAAGCACCACCAAGAACAACGCTCAACCGGAGAAGTTCAAGGTGAAAGAGCCACCTTTGACGTCGTTCGGTGGTAAGGGTTCTGAGAGGACTGTTATATACGTACCTGCCTCCGACGACAACCTCCCTCCTCCTATTATCGAGGAGATATCTTGCTCCCCAACCCTTAGGAGGAGATCGTCGCATTCCAGCATCCTGGAACGGAAGGAGAGCAACGATTCGGCAGTGGAGATGTTTCCTTGGGGCGATTCCGTAGATATTAAGAAATCCCCCTTGATGAGGGATAAGACGAAACTCAACCGTTTACCTTCGTTGATGCCGACTGATTCCGGCAACGAAGAGATGTGCTCGCTTTCCATCAGTCTGGGTAGGATCTGGATGGACGCCCCTAGGGTAATGTCTCCTAGAAGCCTGGAGATACCGAGGAGTAACGAACGCCAATCGAACCCACCAGCACACAACTCTCTGGACAGCGCGTTGCGAGACATGAAGGACGACAGAGTGATATCCAATCGCCTTCAGAAGAGGCAAGGGTTTTACGTGAGCAGAACCTCCTCTTCCAACAGCAACACCACGAATTCGACTGGTCTTCTTTCTAGCAGGGATTCTGGCTTATCATTTTCTGTGCCGACGTCTCGTTTCTCCGACTTCAATTCACCCTTTAAGATGACCTCGGGGTTCTTCAATAAACAGCCAAAACCGAGACTGTCGGTGAGTCGCGACGGTTACTTCAAGAGGACTACCTTGGCGGAGACCAACAGACGCTCGGTGAAGCGGAAGAGCAGCAGGAAAAAGAAGAACAAGCTGACGAGAGAGGACAAACGGAGGAGCTGCAAGAACGACATCTACCAGGTGGTCGTTGGCAGGCGTCCGCGTCAGCTGAGCTTCCTCAAGCTGGACCCTATGATCTTCGTGCCTCCGGAGAAGAGGAAACCCTCGATGAAGAGGAAGAAGTCCTTCAGGAGTGAGATGTGTGAGATAAGAAACCTGAATCCGACGGAGAGTGTCTACGTGGGCGTCGACACGACTACGGACGAGGATCTGTACGAAAGCCTACCGGGGGATCTGGACCTGGAGCTGTGGGAAGATGGGCGATGCGAGAACGGACACCTTTCTGATGACAGTTCGCAAGACGATGAAGTGAGAGGGTCGGTTTGTGAAGAGACCGCTCGGTTGTTGAGCGATTCCGACGGTGACTCTGTTGATAGTAATAGTGATAGTGAGTGGAAGTATATACCGACGACCTCGGCGAAGGTGGCTCGACCGATCAAGAGGAAGAAGTCGATCGGTATATCGCGTAAGAGGAATGCTACGTTTGTCGTCAGACCGACCATCATAAGGGCGCCGTCCACCTTGAGAAGACCTAACAGAAAATGCGGTAAGTTTCATTGGCTTCATCTAGGATACGAGAAAAACAGGATATTCTTATTTTTTTTTTTAATTTTATGTAAATTTTTTTTCTTGAACTGGACGGGGTAGTGCTAAGGGTCTGTCATATATGCTGAGGAAGCATGTTCTCGCCCTTTTTGATATCATCGCCCAAGCATTATTGCCTTAATTTTCGGTGGTGAGGAATTGTTTCACTAGGTCTCAAATAAGTTTTTTCGAGTACCACAGAGTTTCAAATTCTAAAAACCACCTGGCAAAAGTAATCAATTTTCAAGTGGAAGGCTGCGATAACTCAAAATGTCTTTTTTTGAGTTATCTCGTTGGCAACGATATGACATACGTTTTTCATTATTGGATGCAACTCCATATATTCTCTCCCTGTAGCTTTCTTATTTTTATTGTTCTCCACATAAAGCGAAAATTTTTCGAATTTTTCCGCTTCTGTGTAGTGCATATTCGATGAATAGTTTTATTCAATGACAAACGTATGTTATATATCGTAGCAAACGAGATAACTCAAAAAAAGGCATTCTGAATACCGCAGCTTTCCAATTGAAAACAATTACTTAGCTTGCCAGATGGTTTTTAAAATTTGAAACTCTGTGGTACTCAAAAGAAGATAGGCCAAACATATGTTATATATTCGAAATCAGGGGAAAAAGAGCTAGTCAAATATAGAAGAATATACAGGGTGTTCCATTCGAAAAAATGAAGTTGCAATCAATATTTATCGTTTTGTGAAATCATTTCAAAAAAACACTAGTCAATTTCGTGAAACTTTTGTCAAATTATGGTGAAAAACCCGGTACATGACGGTCAACATCAAACTGAGGTTCACGTCTTTCTCCCCAACGTCGTCTAACCCTTTTCCGGC
The DNA here is from genome assembly GCF_914767665.1 of Harmonia axyridis. Taxonomy (NCBI): domain Eukaryota; kingdom Metazoa; phylum Arthropoda; class Insecta; order Coleoptera; family Coccinellidae; genus Harmonia; species Harmonia axyridis. The sequence goes on along the minus strand of NC_059502.1, from coordinate 12,654,841 downwards.
CATCATGTGCACCCATGTAATGGAAACATATAATATGTTCTTTTATATTTATATTTTATGTTTATTGCTGTTTAAAAGTTTTTGTTCTTCAACAACTTATTTATTATTTCACAACATTGTCGTTATTAGCAGGTTTCTGTTGTGTTAAGTCCTATATTTATGATAATTTTCCACAAATCGTCTTTCCAGTTTTGATCTTTTTCACTCGCTGGCAGGGAGATCAATTTTGTATGTGTTCGGTATATTCAGAACCCCCAGGCCTTGAAAATCCTAAGTTCCTATAGGTATCTTCTTTCGAAAAAGATCGTGGTTTACAGCGTTTCAGCTCAAAGCGCAGGTTAACTAAAATCATCCAAGCCGATATGACAAAATCATAAGTACTCGAACTGACCCTTGAAGAACATCATACGTGTATCACGATTTCCACCATATGGCGACCGAACGAGAGGAAAAATTCGCTGGAAATCCACCCTTCAGGCACGGGTGGTCGTTAACGAGCCCTTGACCGGCGTGCGTATCCTCAAAGATATGAAATTTCCCCATGAATTACATTTCCAATTTCCCACGGACGGAGAGGTCCGGACCAGCTCTCGGCGCTCGTATGAATGGCCAACTGTGACGCAACGGAGAATCGGAAAACCAATTATGTCTCCGTAATTTGGTTATTAATGGACACGGGGGGATTACGTAAGCGACGCAGATTGACTCGGCCTAGAGGACTCTGACCGCGCTAACCGTAGACTGGTTTTTTTTTTCGTTAACTCTCCATCATTGGACGACTCCGATAGCCGCCGATGTGATTGAAGTATCGTTATTGATGTGGCTGGATTTCCATTAGGTACAGGAGGCGGAAAAAGTTGAGTTTTGTTTAGGAGTTTTGAAGGTTTGGTCTTCGGAGTCTTATTTCTCACGTTATGAAACCGCATTTATGATGATATTCCGAATAATCGAACTGAAAGTAATGAACTCATATGTAAAAGCTCATATAGGCTCATAAAAGAATCCACGTTGGTATATGTTATATCTTCATCATTGTTAGGGATGTCTTTGTTTGGTTGGAGTTTTTACAAATGAAGATTATTGAGGTCGAAAGAAAGACTTCTTACCATTTCTTCAGATTCGGCTGGGTTAAAAAATAGAGGCTGTTGAAAATCCATGAAAAATGTAATTTTCAGTTTATATCTAACAGGCCAATTGAAAAGTCTCCGGTCTACTATAGTATAACACTTCCTTTGGCAAGATTCGATTTGATTATTCAACATAGTTGACTTCAAGGGCGCTACAGCGATTATAGCGATCTTCCAACTTTTCGATACCATTTTTGTAGTACGATTTGTCTTTCGCTTCAAAATAGGTCTCAGTTTCGGCGATTACATCTCCATTGGCGCTAAATTTCTTTCCAGCGTGCATTTTTTAGAGGTCTGAGAATAGGAAAAAAACGCTGGGGACCAGATTTGGCGAATACGGTGGATGCAGAAGCAATACGAAGCTCAATTCATGAAATTTTGCCATTTTTTTCATTGATTTGTGACACAGCGCATTGTCTTGATGAAACAGCACCTTTTTTTTTCCTTCAAATGGGACCGTTTTTTAAACGATTTCATCCATAACCTTGCCAGCTGACTGTTGCTTTTTTTCCTCGCTTTGTATTCGGTTCATCGTCTGCAGTCCACCCTGCTGAATGTCGATTGGACTAGGGAGTGAAATGAAGAAGCCATGTTTCATCCATTGTCACATATCGGCGCAAAATTCAGGTTTATTGCACATTTTGCACACAACTTTCTCATGTACAAATGTTCGTGAATGGTATGATGTACACGTTCAGATGATATCTTCGCAATGTCTGCTGTCTCGATCAACTTCACTTTACGGTCATTCAAAATCATTTTGTGAACTTTTATTATTTTTTCGTCGGCGGTAGCCTCTTTTGGGCGTCCACTGCGTTCGCCGTCTTCGGTTCTCATTTCACCACGTTTAAACTTAGCATATCAATCAATGATGATTGATTTTCCTGGTGCAGACCCCGGAAACTCTCCATCAAGCCAATATTCTGCTTCAACTGTAATTTTTCTCTTCAAACAATTATGTGTTATCAGCACACGAAATTCTATTTTTTTTCATCTTTTTTCAAATAACAAAAGTAGCTACACTCACAACCCGATATCTCGCAAACTAATGGTAGGACTGATGTCAAATTTTGACACGTATTATTTGAAGGTTGGTACTAACTGAAAATCATATGGATTTAATACTAGCACCGACATCTGTGCATCACACCGGGGACTTTTCAATTGACCTAATAATCATCTGAATATGTTAAAGTATTATTCCTGAAGATCATTGTATAATGTTCATTTTGGAGAATGCCGAATTAAAGTTGGTTTTTCAAAGGCGCCATTTTATGAATGCTAAATGAAATAAAACTAACTTAATTTCATTTGATAACGAATTTCTATCAAGTAACTACCGAATCCATTAAATATTCTTAATGTGGAAAATATTCTCAATGTTGGACAATATTCTCAATGTTGACAATATTCTGCAAGTTGAAAATATTCCCAAAGCTGACAATATTCAGAATGTTGATAATATTCCAAAAGTTGACAATATTCAGAATGTTGATAATATTCCAAAATATGACAATATTCTGAACGAATCGATTCGAAGAGTACCGCGTTGAACTCGAGGCAAATGGCGTTCCTTGGGTTTTTCTAGCGGCGCATCCGCGCCAAGCAAGTCGTTGAGAACCCACGGTCACAGGCGATTTTAAAGAACCATCGCGAAGAGTCCGAGCTCTCTTGGAGTTGATCATCAGGTGTGGCTCGCACAAGAGATGTTCCCTGCACGCCCTCGACCGCCGTGAACTTTAGAGACCTTTCCGTTCATCCAGACTGCAGCAAGAGAGGCTGCGACTCTGAATAGATAGATAAATCTCCGCTTTCATGTCCAGCGGCGTAGCAAAGCTTCATTTGAATTTCAAATGTTTGTTATAAGGATACTGTCCCTTTTTTTTTTTCCTTTAACGAGGGCCCATTCGTCAAGCTCGGTTCTATTAAACGGAACGGCGAAGAACAAATCTTCCCAACAGTCACGAACTCGAGATAAAAGATTAACAGTAATGAAAATTCGTACAGGAGACAGGCGGTCCCATTGAGAAGGCGAGGTTTCATTGAAATGTACGAGTCGAAAGATGGAATCGCGCGGCTCCAGTTTTCGAGCGGGATATTCTCGATGTCGGAGGTGGTGATCAAAGAATATTCATCTTGGGAGAAACTTAGAGAAACAGAGCCAATTGAAAAGTCTCCGGTCTACTATAGTATAACACTTCCTTTGGCAAGATTCGATTTGATTATTCAACATAGTTGACTTCAAGGGCGCTACAGCGATTATAGCGATCTTCCAACTTTTCGATACCATTTTTGTAGTACGATTTGTCTTTCGCTTCAAAATAGGTCTCAGTTTCGGCGATTACATCTCCATTGGCGCTAAATTTCTTTCCAGCGTGCATTTTTTAGAGGTCTGAGAATAGGAAAAAAACGCTGGGGACCAGATTTGGCGAATACGGTGGATGCAGAAGCAATACGAAGCTCAATTCATGAAATTTTGCCATTTTTTTCATTGATTTGTGACACAGCGCATTGTCTTGATGAAACAGCACCTTTTTTTTTCCTTCAAATGGGACCGTTTTTTAAACGATTTCATCCATAACCTTGCCAGCTGACTGTTGCTTTTTTTCCTCGCTTTGTATTCGGTTCATCGTCTGCAGTCCACCCTGCTGAATGTCGATTGGACTAGGGAGTGAAATGAAGAAGCCATGTTTCATCCATTGTCACATATCGGCGCAAAATTCAGGTTTATTGCACATTTTGCACACAACTTTCTCATGTACAAATGTTCGTGAATGGTATGATGTACACGTTCAGATGATATCTTCGCAATGTCTGCTGTCTCGATCAACTTCACTTTACGGTCATTCAAAATCATTTTGTGAACTTTTATTATTTTTTCGTCGGCGGTAGCCTCTTTTGGGCGTCCACTGCGTTCGCCGTCTTCGGTTCTCATTTCACCACGTTTAAACTTAGCATATCAATCAATGATGATTGATTTTCCTGGTGCAGACCCCGGAAACTCTCCATCAAGCCAATATTCTGCTTCAACTGTAATTTTTCTCTTCAAACAATTATGTGTTATCAGCACACGAAATTCTATTTTTTTTCATCTTTTTTCAAATAACAAAAGTAGCTACACTCACAACCCGATATCTCGCAAACTAATGGTAGGACTGATGTCAAATTTTGACACGTATTATTTGAAGGTTGGTACTAACTGAAAATCATATGGATTTAATACTAGCACCGACATCTGTGCATCACACCGGGGACTTTTCAATTGACCTAATAATCATCTGAATATGTTAAAGTATTATTCCTGAAGATCATTGTATAATGTTCATTTTGGAGAATGCCGAATTAAAGTTGGTTTTTCAAAGGCGCCATTTTATGAATGCTAAATGAAATAAAACTAACTTAATTTCATTTGATAACGAATTTCTATCAAGTAACTACCGAATCCATTAAATATTCTTAATGTGGAAAATATTCTCAATGTTGGACAATATTCTCAATGTTGACAATATTCTGCAAGTTGAAAATATTCCCAAAGCTGACAATATTCAGAATGTTGATAATATTCCAAAAGTTGACAATATTCAGAATGTTGATAATATTCCAAAATATGACAATATTCTGAACGAATCGATTCGAAGAGTACCGCGTTGAACTCGAGGCAAATGGCGTTCCTTGGGTTTTTCTAGCGGCGCATCCGCGCCAAGCAAGTCGTTGAGAACCCACGGTCACAGGCGATTTTAAAGAACCATCGCGAAGAGTCCGAGCTCTCTTGGAGTTGATCATCAGGTGTGGCTCGCACAAGAGATGTTCCCTGCACGCCCTCGACCGCCGTGAACTTTAGAGACCTTTCCGTTCATCCAGACTGCAGCAAGAGAGGCTGCGACTCTGAATAGATAGATAAATCTCCGCTTTCATGTCCAGCGGCGTAGCAAAGCTTCATTTGAATTTCAAATGTTTGTTATAAGGATACTGTCCCTTTTTTTTTTTCCTTTAACGAGGGCCCATTCGTCAAGCTCGGTTCTATTAAACGGAACGGCGAAGAACAAATCTTCCCAACAGTCACGAACTCGAGATAAAAGATTAACAGTAATGAAAATTCGTACAGGAGACAGGCGGTCCCATTGAGAAGGCGAGGTTTCATTGAAATGTACGAGTCGAAAGATGGAATCGCGCGGCTCCAGTTTTCGAGCGGGATATTCTCGATGTCGGAGGTGGTGATCAAAGAATATTCATCTTGGGAGAAACTTAGAGAAACAGAGCATTTCAACAGAGACTTTCTAGCATTTTTATAAATCGTTCGACGAAACTACACTGCGCAAAAAAATTAACGCACATTATGGAAATCTCAAATTATTCTACAACTGAAGGTGTTCTCAATGATAATTATTTTTATCGGAATTATGCATGCATATGTTATCCACTTTCAACGTTTTTCTTCAATACAGATGTTTTTTCCCAGCAGGAATAAAAAAAGATGAGATTATCAGATTTTGAATTTATTGGCTCCATTCTGAAATCAGTTGTTCTCGATCAATTCTAGTGATCAATAGTTTTTCTTTCGTTTGATTTTCTACACTCGATCGCTATGCAACGCGAAACACGCAATTTGACCCAAGAGGAATGTGCCCAAGCGGTAGTTTTGCGAGAAGAAGGGTAGACATATACAAGAATTGCAGAAAGGTTTGGAGTTTCACATACAAGTGTGTCCAGAATGTTGCAGCGATCAAGGGAGACAGGTATGAATGTCCGAAGACCAGGACAGGGTAGACCACGGGTAACAACTGCCATTCAAGAACGTTACTTGAGAGTTTCTTCGTTGGGACAACGGTTTGCAACTGCTCGCCTCCTTCAAAATCAGCTTGAGCAAACTCATGGGGTGCGAATTAGCACTCAGACAATAAGAAATCGCCTCAGAGAATATGATTTAAGGCCTCGTGTCGCGACAAGAGGCCCAGCTCTTACCCCAGCCCATCGAAGGGCGCGTTTGGATTTTGCGAGAGAGCATATCCATTGGGAAGACTTTAATTGGGAAAGAGTTCTCTTCACAGATGAGTCTAGATTCTGCCTCTACCATTGTGATCGACGTTCCCTTGTATACAGACGTCCACATGAAAGATATGCTCAGTGCAATTTCCTGAATAGTACTGGTTTCGGGGGAGGATCGATTATGATATGGGGTGGAATATCTTTGACTGCTCGCACAGACCTAGTGGTCGTTGATAATGGAGCTATGAATGCTGATAGGTATTTAAGGAATATTCTTGAAGAGCATGTAGTGCCATTTGCCCCATACATTGGTGAAAATTTCATTTTTATGGACGATAATGCCAGACCCCATCGTGCATGCATCGTTCAGTACCTCGAAGAGGTGGAAGTCTCTCGAATGGAATGGCCAGCAAGAAGTCCAGATCTCAATCCGATTGAGCAGGTTTGGGACAACCTCAATAGAAGGCTGAGAAGTTCAGAAAATCATCCAGGTACTCTTAATGACTTAGGAATCCAACTCAGGGAAATCTGGGAAGGATTAGATCAGAAAATTTTAATATCACTAATTTTGAGCATGAACCGTCGTTGCCGAGCTGTAATTAACGCAAGGGGTGGAAATACCAAGTATTAAATCACTTATCAGTATTCCAGTATTTTGAAAATTGTTTATTTCTCTTCTTTCACATAAGATTCGGTGAAATCCTGAATTTTTCTTCCATTTAATGTGTCTTGTTTCGTTCAAAACCTTCCTGAGAGAACATAAAAAAATAAGTTATAAAGTCAATGTAGAGTTAATTTTCATTAAAATTGAGATTTCAGAATGTGCGTTAATTTTTTTGCGCAGTGTATATTATATTATTATTTACTTCATCGCATACTGTTCTGAACAAGATGAAATTTTCCAGACTTACCAATTTTGTGAAGTCAATTAACTCTTTTTCGAGTTTTTTTGAAAAATATTTGACAAAAAAAAAACAAATATTCACTAAGGTCACTTCACAACCATCAAAAATAATTTCTAACCTAACCTAACCTTACCTGTTATCTGTTAGGTTAGGAACGATTTTTGGTGGTTGTTGGTGAATATTTGTTGATTTTATAATTTTCTTTTTTAAAAAAGGCGATAAGCGTTTGTTGACTTGTAACGTTACAATTGCCCATGAGACTCTAAAGACTAATTTCTAGGGTTGGTTTGGCTTATTTGGCAAGAAAACTCCCACCCAGGTTTTTACAAATTTAATGAAATTAAAATATACAAAGATCGATCCTTTTCAATCTAAACAAATAATGAAATAACAACTTAACTTAAATCCTTTTTGAATGAGTTACTCTGCTATTAGGATGGAACCTCTTCTGTAAATTATTTTCAGCCTTCTGAACACCAGATCTTATCAGGAAGCTATAGTACTCCAATCCCCATGCAACGAAGTTGATGTGATAATGCCAGGTATTACGCAGGTATTCTTTCAGATTCAGGAACTAAAGTGGTTTAACATACGTACTATTCCAAATTCTGTATCTCAAGGAAGTACTTCTTGATATTTTTCAATCCCAAGAAAGGTTTCTGTTGTTCCAATTCCACGGGAGGTGCTTTGAGAAAATGAACAACGATATTAGAATATGTTTACTCAATTTATAACTCCTTCTCGGATTTCTAACCAAGAAATTACAAAGAAATCATTACATTTATTATCAAATAAACCTGAGAAGGAGTTTTGTTGAAATTGTTTGACACAAAAAGAATCCTACCAAACCTGAAATACGTTTCGACAAGATGGATGACTCTAAAAAAAAACTTAAAAAATTAAATTAATTCGTTCTGGTGAGATTATTACTTGTTGAATACAAATATTCATGTCAACACTTACCGAGAATCCCGACACAATTCTCGCCGATAAATTAGATTCCAAATCTCAAATTAAATTGATAATGACTGAAATCTAAATCTTAGGTACGTATCTTTGCTGAAGTCTCGACAACTATTGAAAATCTCTCAGAAGATTCTCTCTAGATCCGCGCATCCGCGCTCCGACCGATGGTATACGATCAACTGACAAATTACCGCGTCTTCGAAAATTTCAGTAGCGTAATATGGACCGAAGCGTGCAAAATCGTTGCAGACTTCGGATTCATAATCTACACCACAAACTTGGTTTGGAAAATTTCATCAGGTTCAGAGCAGTATGGGATAAAGTGAATAATTACCCAGAAACATCCCAGCCTTTTTATAAATTGTTGAGAACGACACTATAGGATTTTTATTTCAGTGATGGCGGCACGAAAAGCCAATTCCAAGTTGTCAACTGTATCCACCTCAAAAACGAATACAATACCAGGCAATTCCTAAAGTTGTGCTGTCAGCCCTTCATCATGTTTCCGATTCACTTATTCTGATATCCGTATTTATTTCATTCGTAATAGAAGGTTTTGGTTGTTTTCAATTTCATTTTTATCTACTGCGTTTATCTGCATTCGTATAAGATATTGATTCAATATAATTTTGAATGAATCATTAATAATCTTTCAGTATGCAATGAAACGTTAGAAATAATTTCTTGAGCAGTAAAATTATTGTTTAATTGTCTGGCAATGAGATTTTCCTTCAATCCCTGACGTCATGATGTTGCTAATACAAACGAACCATGTCAGTGTTAAAATTCTAGCTCGTCCATAAATTAGAAGAGACTCTTTCGACTCTACATGATGGGCCACGGTCGATGGTACCCTGGATTCTTAAGGAAAACGGAAGGTACAAATTTATTGAAAATTTGTTCTCCTAATTAGGAACCACTGTTCTATCGCAAATTTTACATGTCCCCAACATGGTTAGATTACGTTGTCGGATTGTGATATATTTTCAAATCCACAATTTTACTATATCGTTATGAATGTATATAATATCGAATGAAATATATTTATTTGAGTGATTCTCGATTGAATATGCAAATTTGAATATTTGGAATCCGATATTATTCCTAATTGTCGATTTTATAATAAGCAGAATATTTATTTTTCTGTATCTACCTGCTGAAATCCAAGGTTTGGCAATTTTGCTCTCCTAGTGTCATCGGTTGTTTCACGTCGTTTGGCGCGCTTGAAGTTTGTTTTCCGAATTTCTTATATATTTAGGTACTCATTTCAATATATTTCGAGTTAATTGATTGAATGAATGAAACGTTAATTCACTTTGGGACATAAGAAGTGCGTGTTTTGTGGAGAAACTCGCGAATTGGATGAAATATCGTATCTCTGATATGTTATCATTTCCGTGCGCTTCATGTCAAATTTGATAGTTCATGGTGGGGACAAAATTTGCTTACTGAAAATGACATATGCTTGCTCTATCTATGTTTATTACTGTGATACCCGGAAAATTCACGTTTGTCCATGCTCAACGTCTATCTTTAATCTAGTAAAGCTGACTTTTTTATGGGACCATCTGCGGCTCAAACTGGATGTCCGTGCCAAATTTCATCAATATCGGATAATACTTATAGAATTTAAGACTCTTACAAGGACATGCAGACAGAAACGAAACCAAAATTGTTCAGAATGATCCGAAATACATTTTGGTAGATCAAAAATTATTTCCTGCCCAAAAGCGATCACAACGCTCCCACCATCTTCGGTAGGCTCGGAATCAAAACCAAACGCCGAAGAATAAGAAGAAGAATAGCGGTCTTGTTGGCATCCTCTCATCTCGGCCTCTACGTTATCGAAAACCGCCAGCCACAAAAAGTGGCGTGACAAGTTTCGTTTCGATAATTGACGACTGGTGGATTCTTTGTCGCTAAACACCAGGCCGTAATTAGTCGTTGGTCATGTCGAGAGAGTAATGGCGCGTAGCAGCAGGATCGGACACTGGGTGGAAAGCTTGTGCGTTTGGTGCAGCGCACTGCAGGTTGTAACGGTGCAGAGCCCCAGGTGTTACCGAGGGGCTTGGCGCAGATGGAGAAATTCGCATCGGCCGTGTGAGACGGCCGTGGAAATATTTCGCGAGACGTTGGAGATAGACATTGTCGTCATATTCGCAAGGTTGATCCGGGCTTTAGTGCTAAACAATATCAGCAGACCCTTTCTTTCGAAAATTTTTTAGTTTAGAAGTAATAAAATAACTGTTAAGAATTAAAACCTGGATGGACAACAGCTCAAGAACTACAGCGTCCAAATTATAATTTCATTACTTTTGACACAGATGTTTTCATTGAGATCGTTCCGACAAGATGAAAAGAAGATATTACCTCTTTCGTGGTTTTCAAATGGCTCATATAGATATCACAAATGTCAGCATCACAAAATTATATCAATTCGAAAATAGTATATTGTGCGACAAGTGGGGAAGGTCCAACTTTTCTCAGGAGTGTGGAAGTTTGTGGCACGATCCTTAAAGGCGAGTTCTGCAAACAAACGATTGAGAAAAGGCGTATTCTTCATAGCTTACTCAATTTTTAAACTATGTTTTTCTCATACTATGAGAAATAATATTCCTCACGGTACTTAGCTCACACAACATTTCATAGACCAATGAAAATGGGCTTTTGTAAAGTCGTTTCTATGGAAATGCAAGAAATACATAGGTCTTGTTAATGAAGGCCATTCTGAATTGAATCAGGTACATTACTTGTATTACTCAAATTTGTGCAGTTGTCGAAAATGGTATATCGTGCAACATGTGGTGAAAGTCCAACTTTTCTCACGAGTGTGGAAGTTTGAGTCTGGAACTTTCTCTATATGTGAGAAAAAAAAACTTTTCTTACAGCTGCTATGAAAAGTAGCGTATTCTTCATAATTATTCCAAACTTTTGTATTGCTCATACTGTGAGAAATATTATTCCTCATGGCACTTTGCCCACACCTCGCTAGATATACCAATGAAATCTGGCTTTTGAAAAGCCGTTTCCATGGAAACGCTAGAAATGAAAAGGTACTGTCAACGAAGGTCATTTTGAATTGAATAGTACATTTCTGGTGTTAAATGAATTTGTGCAATTGTAGGAAAATGATAGTGTGAACATGTGGCGAAAGTCCTTTTTCACACTGGTGTGTTTGCGGCTCTCGCCTTTCAGGCTCTTGCCACAAACTTCCTCACTCGTGAGAAAAGTTGAAAATTCCCCGCATGTTGCACAATATACTATTCTCTTGTTGCATACTATACTGTTCCTTCAATTATACAAATTTAAATAATACAAGAAATGTACCCGATTCAATTCAAAATGGCCTTCGTTGACACTACCTATGCGTTTCTTGCGGTTCCATAGAAACGACTTTTCAAAAGTTTCATTGGTCTACCAAGCGAGGTTTCGAATAATATTTCTCACAGTATGAGCAATACATAGTTTTCGAATTTAGTGAACTATGACGAATACGCTACTTTCCATAGCAGTTGTAGGAAAAGTCCTTTTCTCACTCGTTTGTTTGCATCACTCGCCTTTCTGACGATACGCATCTCTCGGGCCAGCAAAATGTGCCAGATAACTTCTTCTTCTCAGAAAAAGTCTAGCTTGTCTCCTACACGGCACCTACTGTCACTACGTCTCTGCTTATGGCTTAATCTTTTTCATTTGAAGGTTTATTGTTTATATCACGTGTTTTCTTTTATTTACAACTTCATCGATCTCCGGTGAATTCCTACCATAACAAATATATTCTAATGTTGGTACACATTCATTCAAGCGTATCCTTCAATGCACTTCTATTTTTACGATAGCTCCACCTTTCTTTCCACGGCCAACCTGTTAAGTGCATCTTTAATGAAGCAATCTTTGAGCAAACGTTTCGAACCTCATTTGCCATTCCATCACATCGAGTATTCCGCGCAGTTCCTCATTTCATGTTATAAACTTCCACACCGGTGATTGCTGGATGATCGGTGAAAAATTAAACTTGCAACTTGCGAAGGAGGATCCACGTCAAACGTTATGAAGTCGTAACATGTCTTCATACCGGGGGTTCTCGTTGTTATTCCACACGAGCACAGCTTAATTCCTACCTTCTACGATTCCGAGAGAGGAAAAAACAGACTCTGAGGGCTTGGTCGTATACGATGGTAAAAACTGCGAAATCCCATTACTCTTGCGTTTGTTTCGCAATATTCAGGAAATGACACTCAACTTGGAATATACAGCCAGACAAATCTCATATAGAATGTGTCTGTTGCCTGAGAGAAATCACCTCTACTCCTATTATTCATGTAGATTTATGAAAGATCCTATAATGAATTATCTGTGTTTTCTTTGTGTCTGTGTTGCGCTTATTTGAAATTACGAGGCGCACTTAGAGACTTTCAGGAAAGTAGTTTGGAATTGTTGCGCGGGAATGGGTATATTCTAAAACTGAGTGGTTGTTGTGCATTATGTCGTAAAATTGTTCGGGTTATGTCTTATGCATCTGTTGTTAGGGTGATTCTGACGTTTCCGATTGATATTGATTTCGCATTCATGCTTTTCATAAGGCTGTATAGAATAGTATATTGTGCAACAAGTGGAAAAAGTCCTTTTTCTCACGAGTGTGAAAGTTAATGGCACCTGAAAGTCGAACGCCGCAAACACACGAGTGAGAGAAAAGACTTTCTCCTCATGTTGCACACTATACTTTTCCTTTTTCTCACGAGTGTGAAAGTTTGTGGCACGAGCCTAAAAGGCGAGTTCAGATAGTACTCACAAGTAATGTACCTGATTTAATTCAAAGTCCTTTTTCTCACGAGCCTGAAAGGCGAGTGCCTCAAACACACGAGTGAGAAAAAAGACTTCGAATTGAATCATGTACATTACTTACGAGTACTATTTGCACTCGCCTTTCAAGCTTATGCCACAAACTGTCAAACTCGTGAGAAAAAGGACTTTGAATTGAATCATGTACATTACTTGTGAGTACTATTTGAACTAGCCTTTCAGGCTCGTGCCACAAACTTTCACACTCGTGAGAAAAAGGACTTTCTCCACATGTTGCACACTATACTTTTCCTACAACTGCATAAATTCAAATAGCACTCACAAGTAATGTACCTCCAATTCAAAGTGGCCCTCGTTGACAGTATCTATGCATTTCTTGCGTTTCCATAGAAACTACTTTTGAAAAGCCCAATTTCATTGGTCTATCAAGCGAGGTGTGGGTAAAGTGCCGTGAGGAATAATATTTCTCACAGTGTGAGCAATATATATAGTTTTGAAATTCAGTAAGTTATGAAGAATACGATACTTTCATAGCAGTTTTGGGAAAACCATTTTTGGATGGAAAAAATGTTATAATTCTGACTAACGTTGTTTGCAACCGATAAATTATTCAATAATAAGTTAAGTTTTGATAATCAGAATGTTAAACAATCAAGCAAAACATTGACAAAAATGCGATATTTTTCTAAGAAATATCAAGATGATTTGAAATTTTATTTTCAATGATAGAGCGCTAAAAGCTTTCTATAAATTAGTGATCAACTCGTATAGTTGAAATGAGTGAAGAGGAAATTTCCAGCAAACATTTTTTTTTTTTTTTTTGGATTGTGACATATTGATATAGGTTAACAGCGCATTCAGTCTGATATGAAAATTATTATCAGTGTTGCATTGCGTACATACATTAGGCAACGGTAGGCAGAAAGTATTCTAAGCTTCATATCACAATAAATTAATGAAAACAACTTTCCTTCCTTATACATTATTTTATTTAAATGCCCCAGTATTCTCTACAGTAGAACAAGTCGACGGTAAACACTGATGGAACGGAAACAGTTACCACTAATCTATCGGTCGTTAAAAACTACTCCTATCTTCACGCATCGTGCGCGCCCGTAATGCGTCTAAACTCGCATTTGAATATCTGAATGCGCATCGTTGACTTTTCAATTTTTTCGCCCCTGATTCGGTCGAAATTGCCGGTGAAAACAATTTCTTCTCGATGGCGCTGCGTATATCCGGTCTGAATGCGAAAATGATTATTGCGGATTGTCTATTAGCGATACGCTCAGGTATGTCCCCTGCGGGAACGCGTCGACGGCAACGCCATCTGTGCGGATTGATTGGCGTCATCCGTTACTAGCCGATTGTTGTTGAGGTGTGGGCATAGGAAGGGCGGCTTTAATTCCGAGAACCGAGGAAGTTCGGCGAACTTATCGACGGTTTAATCTGGATTGGTTTGATATCTTGTTTTTCGATTTCCCGAACGATATCTCTAGAAAGAAATTAGCTGTTGGATCTTTTCCGAACGAACGATAATGGCGACAAAAGAAGTAGTTTCAAAACGTTGAATGATGCTTTCGGTTTTGTCCCCCATCCTTCTCAATTTATACTTGTGTGACATCCCTGTCACCTTACCTGATATTGCTCTTCAGATACTTCAAATGAAAATTAAACAGTTATGGAAAATTATTTTCTTGCTTATCAACAACAAGAGAACAGAAGTTTTTATTTATCAAGGGAAATATAGAAAATCGAAAGTAACTTTCAATTATTTTGTCGTGAATCATAATTATATTCCCAAATATCTTGGACTTAAACTTGATTCTTCTTTGAATTTCAAGGCCCGCTTGAGGAAAATGTGCGTATGAAATCGAGAAATATTATTCTTCAAGAATTAGCTGGTTCTTCATGGCACTCTTCAACGCAGCTGTGTCCTTGGTTTTTTCTGCTGCCGAATACTGTTGCTCTGTTTGGTTCAATAGTGCTCATGTTCATATTATGAGAATTATCACCAATCAACTTTTACATTGGTTACCAGTACTATACTTCCTTCCGCCTCATATTTGTAGAAAGGTTGCAGTCAAGAAATCTTGCGATAAATTTAATTTCTTCCCGAACTTATTTCCAATTAACATCTCAACTCGCAGATACTAGAATTGTAGAATTAAAGTCACGTAAACCTATATGAATCGATTCTTTTCTTCAATCTGATAAAAGTGACAAGGATATTTGGCGCTCGGAATTAAACTCTTGTAATGTCACAACAAAAGTCTAATTGCTGATCCTTCAGAGAAAGTTCTAGGTTTCAATCTTCCCAGGAACATTTGGTGTACTTTATATCGACTAAATCATGGACGTTCAATATTATGCTCTTCAAATGGCATTCTATGTGAAAGCCCACTATGTAAGATTGGCGTGAAACCACTGACCTCTTGGTGAATACTTGTTCAACTTAAGAATTTAATGGTGGTTTCCAAGCTATTGCTGCCCATGAGCTAATCATGGATCATAAAACTGTTTTGAATCATTTGAAGAAGGCTGTATCAAAAAGAAAGCTCGATATTTAGGTGCCACACATTCTGACGCAAAAAACCTCGGATAGTGGCTGGAGATGGCAATATCAAGCGATAGAGCTCTTGGTCGAAAGCCAACGGATTGACCCAGACCTTGACCAAGCCAGAATTGAAGGCCTGGAAAGGTTTGCTGTATCTTTGATGGGATTGGCAGGGAATAATCTACTATGAGCTGCTCTCCTATGGTCAAACTGCCCTTTACTGTGAACAACTCGACCTTTTGAAGCTGGCGATCGAACAAAAGCGGCCAGTATGGGTGAAGAGGAGAGGAATTGTGTTTCTCCAGGACAACGCCAAGCCGCACACATCTCTGATGACGTTCCAGAAGATACAGGAGCTCGAATTGGAAGTTCTTATGCATACACCCTGTTAGTCCGGATCTAGTCACCAAGTGACTAGATCACTAGACCACCTTTTCCTGTCTATGGCCAACATGCTTTGAGGTACAAATCTGGCATAAATAGAGACATGTAGAAATTGGTTGTCCGCGTTTTTTACCAAGAGTTTTTCACAAGATGAAAATTATGGAGTTGGATTCTAGTTGGCAACAAGTTATCGAACAGAACGTCGCAAATTTGACTTGAATTAGATGATTGTAACGTTTTTTATTAAGCATTGAAATAAAGCTAAAAGTACGAAAGTACTCAGGAGTGAATTGTTTGAAATTTCGAACATTCCATCTTCGAGTTCAGGTGATCCTTTGTGTTATGTTCCTCCTTTGGGGATCTATGATAGAAAACGACAGTTTGTATCGGTAGAATGTTTCATTACTCGACTCGTTGCCACCGTGAACTAGTCGCAGA
The DNA here is from genome assembly GCF_914767665.1 of Harmonia axyridis. Lineage (NCBI taxonomy): Eukaryota > Metazoa > Arthropoda > Insecta > Coleoptera > Coccinellidae > Harmonia > Harmonia axyridis. The sequence continues at coordinate 12,638,678 of NC_059502.1, read as the reverse complement.
ACGAACGGGTGTCTCTTGAATATGGAATAAGGACAATTCCATTGTTAACACACTTATTATAAAATACATATATCGGACAAACCGGCTACTTGCATAATATCGGGGATTAGGCGATAAGCCGACCGATAGTTTCGAAACATGTTTCGAATTCATGCCAGAAGATAAAAAAAACTCGCGGTATCTAAAAATAGCTCGTGTTCGTGAGCTCGGTTACGATTCACCAACAACCCCTCTGCTCCCTCCTACGATTAATAAGTACGTACAACAAGCTCGAATTTTATGGTGCTTCGAGATTACCGGCATCAGACCATACCGATAGATGCCTCGGTATCATTACGGACTGCCATCGATGAACGCGATCGAACAGTGGCGGTTCGTTAGGGGTGGAAAGATAGATAAAATTGAATTTTTACTTCTTCTGGCTTTGTTTGTGTCGATTATTGATTACTACGTATCGGGAACCTTCTACCTTCTGTATTGGTTGATTCGATTATGTAGATTGCGAAAATGCTTGCAGTTGGGCGATCATATTTCAGAAATAATAGGTAAAAATCTGAAATTTTCGAAAAAAAATTGATAACATTCCCGAGGCTGCAACTCCTCCTGGACGTGAGCTATGCCCTTGAAACCTCAGTATGTTTTAGATCGGAACTTGATGTTTGAAAAACGTCTGTATTTGAGGGGTCTGTGACGAATAATTCAGGAGATATAACGATTTTTGAAGGGAAATTCAATTTCTTTTTCAAGCTGCTGTCGTTGATGAAAAATTCTTGGCCATTTTGGTCAAGTTTGGAAAGATATTTCTGAAACTACCAATATCTACCAATAGATTTCATAGAAGTCTGAGAAAACTACTAATAAAGTCACACTGGCGAATGCTTCAGTCTCTCGGCGCTCGAGGAATCTCCTTATTTAGTCCAAGCACGCACGAGATCAAGTTCAAGTAAAATCAAGTAGCTTGATTTCAAGTCAAGAAAGAAATATCTAAAGTCAAGCTCAAGTACATAATTTTTCACGTCAAATAGTTGTTTGTAATGTCAAGCTACTTGGCTCGATGAATCCCTACTGTTGGTCACTAAAGAATCATTTCGAAATCACAGAAGGTTGTTATACGTTGAGATTATTTAAACTAGACGAAAAGTTATCTCAGAAATAGAAAGCAATCATCCTCATCAGTGATGAATGCTAATCAGGATTACATGGTGGCCCAGAGTTTTATTTTAGGACCAACACTGTTTATTCTTTATATGAATGATATCACAGGCAATATTTATTAGATAGATATCATCTCAATTAAGGGATGGTGTAGTCTTTTGGGGTACCTCTTTCATTGTTGAGGCTGGTCAACAAGTTTAGAAAAATCCGGTTGCATTCGCATGTAGTAAATGTTATCATGACAAAGGAAACCCGTTTTCCAACTAAAAAAGGAAGGGTATTTAAATGAATATCCATTTGTGGAAGCAAATGACATCCCGGACCATATACTGAAGGTAAGTTCTCCTCGGTCAGTTTCCGTCGACCGCCGCGTTTCGACGTCTTTATCTTACCAATCGTAAGTCAAGCAATCGCGTCGACCGCCGCGTTTCGACGACTATCTATCCAATCACAATCCTAGCAATCGCAAAGCTCCACCCAGCTACGCGATTGCTTGAATTACGATTGGTTAGATAAGGTCGTCTAAGCGTAGCGGTCGACGGAAATTATCCAAGGAAGCTGGAAGACGTACCTTTAGACAGTTATTATTTCGATAATTCATTGCAGTGGGGTTCTCACCGAACTGTTGTTAGTTACCATATTCGGAAATGAATATTAGCCTTACACAGGAAAATTTGCAAAGGTCATACGACGGGTCATCAATTAATTTCTGAGATTTCATTGCCGAGTATTCAACACCCAATACAACCATAGAAACCTGCGATAACATTTCACCAACCCATAGACGAGCCGCCATTGGCGTCCAGCATGCACGACCAATAAATATCGCGTATAGCATGATTATACCCCATCCAAATATGGTACTCGTAAATTCATAACATGTTTATTCCCTATAGCGGGATAGATACCGAGGATCTGAAATTCAACATTTAACACCTATGGATAATCCCCGTGAGCCCGGAATGAAATTATATGTGGAAATGATGGCTGAATTTATCACTCGGGCCGATAACTACAGTAATCCTAATGGTGAAAATGGGTGTATGTCGTGTGAACCTCGCGTTAGATATTTTTAATAGCTGATGGTCGGGTCTTCCTCGTCCATTTGAAAATCGCCGTAGAGAGGGGTAATCTCTGGCGTTCTTCTGGCGGAAATGTTAAATCACAAAAAGGTTCAGTTACACGTCGCCTCGTTTCCTTTTTCCGGTTTCGAGAAATATTTGAGCTTTGTTTCCCTACTCTAGGATAAGGGGGTGTAGATTTTGCAGAAAGGTTTATTGTTTCCGTGTTGAGATATTTTTTCGATTAGTGTTTTTGGTTTGTTTGAGGCGCTAATGTGCGAATAATCGTAGTTTTGATCTACTTTTGAATTATAGATAACTTAGAAGTGGTTTTAAGGAAGATGTGCGTAAAGAGGCCGGAAGGGAAAACCCTTCATTTAGTATATTTTTCGAACATCTCTAATTTTTGTAGACTCTTCTAAATTCAAATCAAATATGAGTGAAATATAGCAAAAGTCCCGCTTTTGATCGTTAACTTTAAAAAGTGTAGGGCAAACAGCACTCAAATGTATATCTATATTTTTTCGAGATGGAGCAATACAAAAATTATCAACTTCAAACACCAAAGCATGTGTAGATGTAATTTCAGTATGAGCAGAGGAAATGTAAACAGGGCATCATACATTTCAACGTATGATACAAGAGAACAGATAACCTCAGCAGAAACTCTGTCTCCCCGTATCGGTGTAGTGACTGTTTTGTGTATACGCTTATAGAATAAACTTATATTGAAGGGCTTCCTCTTCATCCAAAACAAAATTTTCTCCATCCTTTCTCTTCACCAACGGTTGACGACTTTTATGATTGAATCCTAAAACAAAAAAAAAAGAATCAGAAAGGAGTACTAAATATAAGTTTCCATTATATTGATTTGAATATGCGATCCATTCTAAAAAAGAATCTGAAACTGAATGGATAGCTTGGAAACCACCAAGAAATTTATAAATTGGACAACAGTTATTCACCAAGTGGTCAATGGTTTCTTCCACACCGCACTCACATAGTTGGCTATCCATAGAATCCCATTGGAAGAGCCGTGACCAGTCCTAAGTCGATTTAAAATACACGAAATTTTCCTAGGAAGATTGAAACCTAGAACTTTCTCTGAAGGATCAACGATAAGACTTTTGTTGAAGACATTACAAGAACTCCATTCCGAACGTCAAATTTCCTTGTCGCTTTCATTAGACTGAAGGAAGGTATTAATCCATAAAGATTTGCGTGACTTTAATCTAGCAGTTCTAGAAGCTGGAAGGTAAGATACAATTGGAAATAAGTTCGTGTAGAAATGAAATTTATCCCAAGATTTCTTGACTGCAACTTATTTACGAATATGAGGCGGAACTATATGTGATAGCACCGGTAACCAATGTAAAGGTGTCGATCTAATAGTCCCACTAATAATTCTCATAGAAACATTAAGCTGTGCATCAATTTTATGAGCATAAGTACTATTGAACCAAAGAGAACAACAGTATTCAGCAGCTCAAAAAAACCAGACCAAGGCTGCCGTACGAAAAGTGCTGGCATCAGCACCCCATAAATAGTCTGAAACAAATTAATTAAACCTTTTTTTTATAAACCTCTGTTACAAACATGGAACACTCAAATTGGTGCGCCCTTTCTCTTGGCGTATTGGCGATGTTTCATCCCAGGACCACTGATGCAATCATCAGTATGTCCTCTCAGTAGTTCCTGCCTTATACACCTCTCTAGCGAGGAGATATGACTTTGCCGTAGGTAGAACGGTTAGATTTAAACATCTTATTCAAAAGTTCTTCAGGAACTTGACCACTTGTGCTCTTCACTTATTATGGGGGTGAACTGCTGGAACTACAACGAAACAAACTGCAACAAAAAATATTTTTAGCATATCAATAAATCAAATTGCAAAACCTACGAAAGCATGTGTCGATCGACTCCCTTGCTCATTAAGATTATTTGAGGATGTTTCCACCCATTGGCGTTTCACAGACTATTTTATGTGTTCAACATATTGACCAGACAAATAATGCAAATATCCGCGAATTCTTCTATCAATCCAAAATGTGTATTAAGCTAATTAACAAATTAAAACCTGTTAAATTCAATCCAACTCTTTCAATGCAGAACGAATATATTCGTGGGAAAGAAAGTGGTAGATAATAATAAGCCAACTTGTTGTTAGAACGAAAGTAACATTTCACTGTAGCAATGTAAAGCATCGCCAATTACGCCATTACATGATTTGTTGATCCTCGTGTAGTGTTGGGAACCAGATCGCATTTAAAATGCCGACAATTTTAACCGGAATTATTTTGATTTATCGAATTCTTCGGAGAGAATTTTCCAGTCAGATCACGCTATCTGCGCTGTTCATCATCGTATGGACCTGCAGACATGATAGTTAAATCGACAGAATGCAACGGAGAGAAATAATCTGTAGCTTGCAAGTGGACTGTTTTGATTTTTCTTTTACTAGGCTTGAGGCCACTCGCTGTGTCCTTGAACATGCAAGTGCAAGAAAGCGTAATAATGCCTAAGAGTTATTGTTGCTGGAGCAGCTATATTGAAAGCCAATCTAGGTTACCTCAAAGGGATGCCAAAGTCGTAAATTCTCATATAGCATTTAGTTTTGGATTTATTGCTTCATCCTCAGTTCAAAGTGGTTACGATAATCACAATTTGAAGGACTATTCTACTCCTACTATGTTTTTTAAAAATGTCTGATCAACTAGTTACTTTTTTGTTGTAAAAAAAAAGCAAGGTGTTTTATTTTATCTCCGAGAATAGCCTCGACAATTTTCATTTGAAAGAAAAATTTTCTGCTGATTTTTTCATGATTTTATTCAAGTTCGTTACTTTTTGGAAATTTCGTTATAGACAGAAGTTTTTGAACACTCGTTCAATCATGCTCCAATTGCACCCTCCGAGACCGCATAACTGTATACAGGGTGTTCCTAAATTGGAGGTACAAACGAAATTCAGAGAATCTTCCGATAATAATTATAAGAAAAAAGTCTTAAGAAAAAACTCGTTTACTCATCCCAAAAAAGCACTACAAGAAACACCATGTATCTCGAAATAAAAGCGTTTGTAGGCTCAAATCAATAAGCTTTCTTTGTTAAATTATCCAAGGAATTTCTTATTTTCGTTTGTACCTCCAATTTAGAAACAACTTGTTTAGGTATATATGTGATCTCCAAGGGTGGAATGGATTTCTCAAAATAAGTAGAAATCCACTTGAAACAGGATTTGTAACTAACTAATAAACGAAGCATATCATGATATACATGTGTATGACAAACAATTTGAACTGAGGAGATTCTCATCTCATATAACCTGTTCTTTAGTGGTACCTACCTATATCCTTATATTATTATCTCATTATTTTCATCCTGTATTTCCCGATAACATCTATTCAAGCTGCTGTTGAAGCTGTACGTGATAATCCCCCTGAAGATAATACAGACGCATATAGAAATAAATTGTTTTCAACCTAAAGCTAATTTTCGTAATTTGTAATCAAATCAGGCAATCTAAATGCAAAAATACATAGTTGAAAAAAAGTTGTAACACATAAGATTTGCATGTTACATTGAAGAAAACCCATATCGAACTGGTTCAATTGAATTTTTATCGGGAACATTTTCTTAATTTATTTATGTATAACTTGAAATAAATTGGTCATTTAAAAGGGTAAGGCTCTCACATAACTAATACCTCATTTTATTGAAATTATTTAACACATAAATTTTATGTGGTTGAATTTCCGCGATAATAAATTGATAGACTCATGAGAAAAATTCAATCACTTGTGAAATTTTATTAGACTATTTCACAAAGAAAATTTGTCGTTGCATTGTCACATATACAAATGTGAAAACACTGATGACAGTACAATCAGGGTAAAGAATGGTTATCGATAATCCAAAGTTCCTGATTGGTTCATTTAACTTTAAATAGTGTGTGAAATCGGTGCTTACTTATCCCCGAAAATAGGGCACTTTATCAGAAAAACTTTCTATTTTTGTTGATTACTATGTGAAATATCCTGTATTGCACTGTATCTACATGGGAAACAATATCTATACAGGAAACTAATCGATGTCGAAACTAATAGTTTCCCCAGTAAGGTTGATGTCCAATTTCTAATCGTCTCCAGTCCGAGGTTTGCAGAATAATCCTCGGAAAATGATATTTTGATATGATGAGGATCAGTTTCTGTTTGCCACGGATCTTAATCAGCAAACACACGTTGCTTACATTGGTTTAAAAGCTCATCAGGTCTTGAGTTCAAAATATTTTCGTGAAATATGCCAGCCATAATAATTAAATTTACAGCGTCGTAATATTATCCTGTTTTCTTGAGGTTTGTTGTTTTATTGGTGGTTTAATTTTCTGGTAACGGTGATTTTCGGTGTTAAAAATATAGGAAGTATAAATCTTCTTTTAATCATGATCAACTACCAATTTGTAACGGCCGAAACAGTACACTATTTCAAGAACTGGTTAACTCACTATAGAACTGGAGGTGCCATCTGGTGGGCGCCCGATGTTCTAAAAATATATACCGCTTCTAGTAATCTGTTCCAAACACCCATACGAATATTCCACATTTAATTCTTTTGAAACTACAAGGTGCGAGCACTTGGGTTCATATTTCTTTATATTTTTTCAAAATACCTCTTCTCATATTCTACTATGATTCCGAATAAAATTTTATTGAATCTATCAAAACTATTGAACTAAAACTGTTGGAAAGAATATTATAGATATTTATTTACCATCATCATGTTTTGAATAACAGACCAATTGAAAAGTCCCCGGTCTACCATAGTATAAAACACTTTTTTTTTGCAAAATTCGATTTTATTATTCAACATAGTTGCCTTCGAGGACGATACAGAGATTGAAGCGATCTTCTTACTTTGCGGTATCATTTTTGCTGTACGATTTGTCTTTCGCTTCAAAATAGGCCTCAGTTTCGGCGATTACTTCTTCATTGGCGCTAAATTTCTTTCCAGCGAGAAGTTTTTTGAGGTATGACAACAGGAAAAAGTCGCTGGTTGCCATATATGGCGAATACGGTGGATCTAGAAGCAATTTAAAGCCCAATTCATGCAATTTTGCCATTATTTTCAATGCTTTTTGACACAGCGCATTCTCTTGATGAAACAGCACTTTTTTTCTGGTCTTTTTGGAGGTAATCAATGAATGTTATACCTTGTGCATCCCAGAATACTGATGCCATAACCTTGCCATCTGACTTTAATCCGCTTTGTATTCGGTTCATCGTGTGCAGTTCACTCAGCTGACTGTAGATTGGACTCCGGAGTGAAATGATGGAGCCATTTTTCATCCATTGTCACATATCGACGTAAAAACTCAGGTTTATTGCACTCAAACAGCTTCAAACACTGCTCAGAATCATTAACACGTTGTTGCTTTTGATCGATTGTGAGCTCGCGCGGCACCCATTTTGCACACAGCTTTCTCATGTACCAATATTCGTGAATGATATGATGTACACATTCAGATGATATCTTCACAATGTCTGCTATCTCGATCAACTTCGCTTTACGGTCATTCAAAATTATTTTGTGAACTTTTTTGATTTTTTCGTTGGTGACAGCCTATTTTGGGCGTCCACTGCGTTCTCCATCTTCGGGGCTCATTTCACCACGTTTAAACTTAGCATACCAATCAATGATGGTTGATTTTCCTGCTGCAGACCCCGGAAACTCTTCATCAAGCCAAGATTTTGCTTCAACTGTATTTTTTCCCTTCAAAATGCAATATTTCATCAGCACACTATTTTTTTTCCATCTTTTTTCAAATAACAAAAGTAGCTACACTCACAACGCAATATCTCACAAACTAATGATCGGACTGCTGTCAAATTTTGACATGTGTCGTTTGAAGGTTGGTACTAACTAAAAACCATATGGATTTAATACTAGCACCACCAACTGTGCATCAGAGCGGGGACTTTTCAATTGGCCTAATATGTTCCCTCTATCTTTTTTTTTATCTTTCATTCGCATATTAGAAATAGGTATTTACTTTCGTCCATGTAGCTCATTGTTTAAGGAAATTATGTGAAAATTCCATAAAAATCGTTGTTTCGTAAGAAGAAATATATCTAATTTCGTTTTGAACAGACACGTGGTGGTGTTCCCTCTTAACTAGAAGAAGGACTATAGCGATGAAAATATTTAAATCAAAAAGAGTCGAAACCATCATGCCAATTTTCATTACATACATGATAAACCTTTTGTGAAACACCCTTTATATCCCTACCGCGAAAACGAAGTCATGTGGAAATCATAACCATTTTGTATACATTTATTCTAATTGCTTAAAAGTGACGAAATGACCGAGGAAAAGGCACAGCCGGATTAGATCGTAATCGCCCGATGCTATCGCAGTAAATGAGCGCCATTGTGGCAAACCGACCACAATGGATTAATACGAAAACAATTATCAGAACACAGTAGCAGGTTGAGCAATGTAGGTGAATAATCGACGTACAACAACGGATGCCAGGTAATAATTTCCCGCTCAAGTGAGCATTTCAGGACGCGCGCGCCTGCCCGGGAGCGTGCCGCGCTTATCTTTTCGCGTCGGAAGACACGCTTCAAGATGCACACAATCGCGAACGGATGAAACCGAAACCAAAGCCAACTAAATGGCCAGGCTTGTATAACGAGGCCTGATGATGAGCTTGTTAGCGGCCAATTAAAAGTGTCTTCGAATGGTACTGTTTCAATTTTTCACGCGTTTACAATGGTACCTACTTGGTCGTGGGATTTTATTGCTTCCGATTTTCACATTTCTGGTCGAAAAAACCATTTTAAGGATGTTCTGAACAATTTCGAGCCTGCTTGTCGATCTGGAAATCTTCAGACAGCTTCAACTCGTACAATTCCTATCCTATTTTGATGAAAATTAGTATGGATGTCCCTGTTTGGTTCGTTGATTATCCCATACAAATTTCTACTTTTCCAGATTAACGATGTGCGGTGACCATACGCAAACGTGAAATTTCATATCTTCTATTTTGCTGATCCGATTTTGATGAAATTCAGTTCGGATATTGCTACTGGTTCTTCGCGATTTGCTTAAACACAAACGTGGAATTGTATAAATTTCGACGATATCCCTACCGGTTCTGATTTTGCTGAAATTTGCTGCGGTTATTCCGATTGGTATCCGTAAATTCTTTTGGCAGCTTCAACTTATGCAATTCCTATCCGATTTTGATGAAATCTGTTGGTATGGGTATCCTCTTTGGTTAGTAGATGGTCCAATGCAAATGTCTACTTTTCCAGATTTAGGTTGTACGAACGTGAAATTCCATATCCTGTATTCTACAGGTCCGATTTTGATGGAATTTAGTACGGATATTCCGATTGGTTCGTTAGTGGTTTCACCGGAATTTAATATTTTCCAACCAATCGTTGTGAATTGCTCATGCAAAAACATGAAATTCTAGAAATTACTATATCTCTCGTCCTACTGGTCCGATATTGATGAAATTTGTTACGGCTCTTTCGATCGGTACGTGAGTGGTTCCATAGGAATTTTGATCTCTATCGGTTAAACGCTGTGTTATGCTGATGCGCTAAAGTGAAATTCCATAAATCTTCAGCTTCTTCTGGTTTGATTTTGATGAAATTTGCAATGGTTATTTCGAATTCCGATTTATTCTTATGTGGTTTTATAGGAATTTAATCTTCATCGATTATTGTATGTGCTCTGATCATACGTAAACGTGAAATTTTATGAATCTCCATATCTTGCGTTCTAGTCCTCAGATTTTGATGAAATTTGATATGAATATTTCGATTGGTTCGCTTGTAGTTCCATAGAAATTTTGTAGGGATATTCAGATTGGTTCGTTAATGGTTCCCCAGGAATTTAATCTGCTTACACAAACGTGAAATTCCATATCCTGTATTCTGTGGTCTGATTTTGATGAAATTTAGTACAGATAATCTGATTGGTTCGTAAAGGTTTCAGGGGAATTTGATATCTTCAAATCAAACATTACGATTTGATCATCCGCAAATTTTATATTCTATAAATTTTCATATCTCTCTCGATTTTATGAAATTTGCTAGGATTATTCCAATTGGTTCGTATGTGGTTCCATAGGAATCTTCATCGATTATTATCGATTGTGCTTTGCTCAATCGCAATTGTGAAATTCCAGAAATCTACGTAACTTGTGTTCTACTGGATCGATTTTGATGAAATTTGGCACAGATATTTCGATAGATTCATGAGTGATCCAATGGAACTCATTCTCCCACCAATATTCGCACTTTGGTCATGCGCAACGTGAAATTCTACAGTTGTGTATATCTAACGTTCTACTGGTCTGATTTTTATGAAATTTATTACTGATATTCCCATTGGTTCATGAGTGGTTTCTCAGAAATGTAATCCCCTTCGATCAACTTCACGATTTGCTAAGGCGCAAACGTGAAATTTCGATATCTTCCATCCTACTGGTCCGATTTTGATGAAATTCATTGTTGGTATTTATAGCTGGGATTGGTATACCCTGTTTTTTTTTTAATATGATATGGTCCTTGTGATTGTGAATTGAGACAATGTTAGAAGATTGTTTTTGGCAACTAACTAACTAGAAGGTGCAGCCTTTCAGTGTTCTCTGACCATTGCAGTGTTTCCCGATTTAGTCGCTTGCTACTTTTTGTGGGATTGTTTGAAATTATGTGCCTGCGTCAACAGTCTAAGGACCCTTTAAGACCAAAAAAGTCTATATCCGTACAGAAGTTGTTGACATAATCTTTGACGTTCTGGAATGACATTCACACACCTACAGTATTGACCAAAACAAAAGTAAAATACGTCCCAAGAAAATAAATAGTGGATTAACTTGCACCCTATATCCCGATGCTCGAAATTCATAGTTGAGATTTATTGGTAGCGGTAGGCGAAAAACAACCCACTCTAAATAACGTTGAAAAACGAGAATTTTTTTTTTGTGTGGCAATATCTCCCGATCCACAGCTAAACTTTCATATATATCCCAGCCCGAAGGTTAATAACGTATCGTTAACACCCTATCTGTTCTCATTTTTCGGGCATCAGTACAATCGGAACCGATTCTGTCCCCGGCAGAAACTTGCCCCGGAAAATAAACGACGGCAATAAAAGTTGTAGCGGCGTCTCCTAACGTCCATTGCGGTCTGAACCGGTTGGCAATCTCTATGATAAACGATCTGGGCCATCGCTCTTCCGCGAACTGTTGCATTGTTCTTAGTTTTGGGGTTTTCCACAATACGTCTGACCTATGTCTTCCGATGGACTCCTTATTGCAATATAAATAGGGAATATTTCCGCCCGAGAACGTTTTTCCCGAACAGTTCTCGGATTCTTTCCGATCAAATCTGGTGGTCGAAGTAAGTGGTGGGTGGGTGATTGATGGTTGGAAACTTTCTATGATGGACGTTTGGAATCGTCGAGGAGAAAAATCGTTTTAGGTTAAGTTTGTAAAGCCATAGTATAAGGATTCCTTATACTATGGTAAAGCTCAGTGACGTCAATATACAGGGTGGCCATTTGAAAACGAAACAGACGAGATTACAGACGAAATAAAGTTTTTCGATAGAAATGCTCGGACAGGTCGATTTCTGTTTCGAGGGGGACAACTTAAGATGTAGGTTACGGACGCATAGCGCTTCAACCCTTGCTGCTACAACCCCCACCCCCAATTTTTGAATAGGGAAGATGGGGTGAGTGATACCTCAATTTGAAGGTATTTTCATACTGATTTCAGCACAGTAATTGTTTTTTCATTTTATGCATTAGTTCTCGAAATATTCATGCGTTAGTTAGTTAGGAAGGAAGCCACAGTCATGGTTGTTTTGAAGCTCAAAATGTCGATTTTTCACAAAACACTACAAGTGCCATGAAAACACCACTTCATTTTCAAATACTTAGTTAAGAATATTTCGGGAACTAATGCATAAAATGAAAAAACAATTACTGTGCTGAAATCAGTATAAAAATACCTTTCAAATGAGGTATCACTCACCCCATCTTCCCTATTCAAAATTTGGGGGTGAGGGTTGTAGTAGCAAGGGTTGAAGCGCTATGCGTCCGTAACCTACATCTTATGTTGTCCCCCTCGAAACAGAAATCGACCTGTCCGAGCATTTCTATCGAAAAACTTTATTTCGTCTGTAATCTCGTCTGTTTCATTTTCAAATGGCCACCCTGTATATTTCAGTAGCACGACACTTCGTAAGTTACGGGTTTGGCGCACAGATGGCACTACCAGTGCGGTACAAATTTTTTTTCTCTTATTACGCTCTATTAGTGTGACGTCACACACCGCCATTTTTGGTTCTCCTGTCAGTGTGCGGAATCCAAACAAACAAATTGTCATTCAAATTAGTACGTTGTCGTTGAAGAAATTGGCTTATTTTGATAAATAAGATTATTTAAGGAACGATTTTACTATTAATTGAAAGACAGAAGGAACGAGATTAATGCCAGTAAGTTCGAACTTGAAGTTCAACTAATAAACACGGCTTTTTACAAAATCTGGGGAATGATACAGAATTCAAACTTACTGGTATTAACCTCGTTCCTTCTGTCTATCAATTAATACTGAAATCATTCCCCAAATACTCTTATTTATGAAAATTAGCCAATTCCTTCAACGACACCGTACTTATTTGAATGACAATTTATTTGTTTGGATTCCGAACACTGACAGGAGAACCAAAAATGGCTGTGTGTGACGTCACACTCATAGAGCGTATACATATTTCAGTTACACGACACTTTGTAAGTCCCGAGTTTGGAGCACAGATGCCACTGCTAGTGCCGTACCAATTTTTTTTTTTTTCGTTATTATCGAGCTTCAACATATACAGGGTGATTCACCGAGATTGCCTATTAGATGTTTATGGACAACTTATCATAATTTTGAGCTGAAAATTTGCATATTGGGGTTTGGGACAATGATCTTTCTCCCTAAAATATTTTCATATCTCTACAAACAGACTATTACTTCCTTATTTCAAATAGCACATCAGTATATTATTGCAATTATTAGATAGCTTATTGATGACAATTTCGGCAATATGCCATACCTTGGGTAAAAACTCAACGGTTTATGAGTTGATGGGATTCTTATGAAAACAATGATGGCGATGAGAACTCACATTTCTTTGAAAATTTCGGCAGAAAAAGCTTTATTCGAAAAAACTTTTTCCCTTTGAATTCTGCAAATATGTAGTAATAAAGGCTGTTTGCGGTTTGGACCAAAAATGTACAGAGTTTTCATAAGAAGATCATGAACTTGGACAACTCAAAAACATCAAAACTCAAGATTTTCAAATTAGAATCTATATTCTATATTATTTTTATTTAGTCATTCACTGATGTGAAGTCAGCAGTTTTTGAATACTGATGATTCATTCATGCGCCAATTCCACCCTTGGTGGAATTGGCTATATACTATTATGTGGTTTCGAAAGAAGCAATTGATGCATGAATAAACGAACGCTTCAAAATTTTCCTCCTTTTCCTGAAAAATTATCTGAAAAAGTGGTGTGTGGTTTACATTTGGGCAACATTGACAGCTGATTTCAGAAATAACGGATAATGAAAAAATGGCTGATTAGATAGATAGAATTGGTGTTTTAATAAGCTTACCTAATTCCATCCAGAAATAATGCAAAAGAACTAAAAATAAAATATTTTGTATAGAGGAGTGAATTCAGTTTTCAAGGTTATGTTAATAATTAAACTCATGGTTAGAAATGTTAGAATTTGCTGTTATAACCTACATTCAGAAGAATTCTCTGATACAAATCTAGGAATACAAACAAGGTAAGGCATCCGTCTTTTATCATATCAAATTTCATGTTTCTAATTCTCCAGTTCCTGAAAACGACGATGGGCTGAGAATTCTTCAATTTAATTATCAGATTCTACTGTTTGATGGATTTTGAATGTTTTGTTCGAATATAAATCGAATAACAAACCTCATACTTTTTGAATTAAACCTATAAATGTGAGACGAATTGAAATTATAAGGCGAAAACTAGAAATCGAAGAAACTGTTTCCAATCCAATGTTTTTTCAGTTTTTGGAATGTATTATTTAATCTCAAGACAAAATTTCATCTTCAGTATTGAGCGCTCTCATGTACAAATATTGTACAAAAAATTAGTTTTCACTTATTCGGTTATGAATCAATGAATGAATGCATTCAATTGTCGCTATGTAGCTTGTTGGTGAAAGTAAATTCTCTATCAAATTTTTTGTTCTCTAATCGTGACATTTTACTCTTATTCTCGCCGGTGAAATGGAAACTTTGATAAGAAATGTTCTTAATTGTGTGTAATCTTCCTTTCAACTGTTCTGCAACAATGAACCTTGTTAATGAATAAAAACAATCGGTTGTCCACACTGGTTTACATTCTAAATCAATGTTCCAAGATGGTAACTAGCAATGCTCATCCAGTTAATAGTTAATGGACTATAACAACGAGGTTCTGGTTAATAGAGGCTGAGGAATAATTTGACTGATCAAATTCACTAATTGTAATGAATTCGCTATTATGGTGTTCGAACATATTGTTTCCGAATTTTGAAAATTCATAAAAACTCCTCAGAATGTTTTTGAGCGTTTGTTTCAGCTGATTTTTGTAAAGAATGTTATCTTTTTAATCCTTCGAATTATAACAAATGCACCATGGTATAAAACACAACACAAAAACCTGAAAGTATCATACGTGGGGGCGTCATCATGGAAAAAAACCAAAAACGTCTGGCATGGCTAGAAGGCCATATGTATATTTCACTTCGCCCACTGACTGAAGTGCAAAACGATCGACGACTTCAACGAAAATGGTCAGCAGATCTGAAAGATATCTGAAGAGTAATTGACTCTGGCAGGATTTGCATCACGACATTTGAGGGCAACCTGCTATAAAGCCAGCAAAAAAGCTCATAAAATTTATTTATTCTGATTAGGTACTTGTAATTATTATTATATTGAACACAAAGTTTAACAAAAGCTCAAAAGATCCCCATTTCACGTTAATACTAACTTATTTCCGGTTATGCAATTCTGAAAATTTAATCAACTACTTATGTAAACTCTTATTATATAGCCCTTTTTTCCAATCTTTTATTTGTGATGTTCTACCAGTTCTATGATCTGTTTAGATCAATCCACTCCGTAGATCTGACGTGTTTTTACTATCAACTTCGTGATGCTTTACCAACATCTGCAGATGTGTGAATCAATAAAATCAGTAGATCAACTTGTCATGATGTTCTACCAGCTCTGTAGAACTGTCGATTCCTTAGATCAATCAGCTTCGAAAATTTGCAGTGTTTTTCCCGTCAACTTCGTAATGTGTTACCAGCTCGGTAGATCTGTGAATTCTTTGAATCAATCAACTCTGTAGACCATAGTGTCTTCATTGCCAACTAGTAGTGATGATCTACCAGCTCTATATTTAGATTTTTAGATCAATAAGCTCCGCAAATTTTCATTTTTTTACTGTTAACTTAATATTTTACCAGCTCGATAGTTTTGCGAATTCTTCAAATCAATCAAATCAGTAAATCTGCAATGTTATCTTTGTCAACTAGTCGTGATGTTCTAACAGCTCTGTATAGAACTCTCTTGATTCTTTAAATCAGTCAGCTCCGAAAATCTGCAGTGTTTTTACCGTCAGCTTCGTGATGTGTTACCAGCTCGGTAGATCTGTGAATTCTTCAAATCAATCAACTCCGTAGACCTGCAGTGTTCTCATTGTAGATTCTTTAGATCAATTAGCTCCGTAGATCTGCCGTGTATTTACTGTCAACTAGTCGTAATGTTCTACCAACTCTTTATAGATCTTTTCAGATTTTTTAGATCGGTTCCGAAAGTATGGATAGTTTTTACTATCAACTTCGTGATGTTTTAGCAACTCTGTAGATCAGTGAATTCTTTTAATCAATCGAATCCGCAAGGTTATCTTTCTCAACTAGTAATGATGTTCTACCAGCCGTATCTAGATCTCTCTAGATAGTTTAGATCAATCAGCTCCGAAGAACTCTGTAGATCAGTGAATTCTTTGAATCAATCAAATCTGTAGATATCCAATGTTATCTTTGTCAACTAGTCGTGAGGTTCTACCAGCTATGTAGATTCTTTAGATCAATCAGCTCCGTAGATATGCCGAGTTTTTACTGTGAACTAGTCGTGATGTTCTACTTGCTACATAGATCTGCAGTTTTTTGCCTGTCAACTATTCGTGATATTCTACAGATGTTCTATAGATCTGAAAAATATTAACTGAAAAACCCCTCTTCCGTTGCAAAACAAGCGGAGCACGACCATTTTCGATAAGATCCTTCCCTCTTACTCCTTCATAATTATCGCGAAGGCCTTCGCGTCGCACTCGCAGCCAGCCGGAAAGTCGCCCAGTCAATCAGACATTCTTCGACCGCCTCTTACACTCCCGTTCCAGCAAATTCGTTTCGTGCCGCCGCCGCAAAATCCTGACAATCGTCCTCGAGGAGAGCATCGGCAGTCGGTTCACGGCTCACCATTGTTCTTCGCGACGGCAGCAGACGACTCGGCGTCGTCACAGCGCTTGCGCCCCGAACCCCGCAGGGCGCAGGTCGGGTCGAAGCCTTCTTGGGGACGGCGAACCTCTCTCGACGTCCAGTCTGCCGACTTCCGACAGACGGCCCGCGTCGCCGTCCCCCGCCTCCATAGCGCAATGAACGTCGCGACGCGCTCACGATATCGTCCGAACAGGCGCCTCGCGGCGCCGTTACGTCATCGCGCCCAGACGCCTCGGATGCTGTGACTCGAGATCACCTTTTCTAGACGGCGTTTTTTTCACGAAAAATTTCCGAAAATTTGTTGGTAGATTGTTGCTGTTGTTTGTTACGGGATTGTGTGCAGCCTTGGGCTGTTGCATTTGGTCGTTGTTGCGGAGTTTTAGAGATTTTTTTGCTGCTGTTGTATTTGTAAATAACGCGCGCCGTTGAGATCGTACAGTGGGATATCTGATTTAGCGGACTGTGAGACACGAGGAATTGATCTATTTTTAAGATAATAGGAAATCTGCAGTTGGAGCTTTATTCGGCTGTTTGTTGTTGTAGGATTATGTAGGTAGCGCAGCTTCTCACCTATTCTGCCGTTCTTCTGCCGCTGCATGCGATTCCGGAAATAGTATTCACACAAAGGGATCGATAACTGCTTCCACAACCTCGTGATCCGGCAAATTGTCCTTTGTTCCTTCAACCTGATGATCGAGCATCCCTTGTGCTTCAATACACCTCAAAATAGACCACTCAGAAACTGAAGATTCAGAATGAGCACTATTCCCATCTTAGGAATCTTCTTCATCACAATCAATCCCAAAGAATTTGTTGATTACTAGCTATTGTAGCTGATGATCTAATAACCCTTTTGTTTGAGTGCACTTCATAACAGCCTAGAAATTGAAGAACCTGAATGAGGAGCATATCTTTCATATCATTTTCATCTCATTCCATTCCAAAGGGTTTTCCATTTTCAAATACTTCATTCTTATGATCAAACAACACGCTTATGGTTGAATATATCCTGAAGCAGCTCACTCAAAAAAAGATACTCCATTCTTCTCATCATCTAATTCCCACTATTTTGATTACTTTGTTTCCTGATGATCAACTCTTATTCTTGAATACACCTTACTCAGAAAATGAAGATCTTTATTACATTTCATTATGGAGAATTCTTCAGTTTTAGATCTGATGAATTAAGCTCGTAAAGAATCACTGATTACATTCTATTCAGGATTCTTTTCCTTACCATCAAACTGTTCCTTGTTACCTAGACCTGATCGAACATCTGCAAACACAGCTACAAAAACTTCAGAAATTAAGTTCCTGAAAAAAAAATGTTCAGCTGAATTTCGAACTTTCAATAATAATTAATCCATCAAATATTCTTTATAAGCTTCGAAATAGCTCAATTCGAAGATGAAAATAATTATGAATGAAGACTATTTACATCCTTGGTGTTTCCTTTGTTAAATTCTTTTGAACTCATCGTTCTATGCTGAAGTGTCATTGAACTAATCGATAAAGTGTTCTTTTTTTTCGTGAAGCCTTTGTTTCAGTACAACATGAAATAGTTCGCTTTGAAAATGAATTACATCTACACCTTTGACTCATTTCTTCCTAAATAATTCTTCATTCTAAGTTATTTCTTGAACCAAATTTCATCATAAAATTCTTCATTTGCAAAATTTCATCGAATTATTGAAGCAATATCGTGGAAAAATCACACGACTTTCAATCTGAAAATACACAAATTTCATCAATAAATTCTTCATTATCAAATTTCATAAAAAAATTCTGTATTTTCAAATTTCATCAAACACCACACGACTTTCGATGAGTAACCCTGATGTTAATATTCTTCATTTCAGAAAGAGTTTTTCATCCAGTTATTGTTGGAATTAGTAGTATCATCGTTCATATCAGAGAATATTTACCAGTTTGAAAAGTACGCACAAAAATACGCTTTAGTAACCACTAATAACTAGTGTTAGTAACTGTAAACCGAAGTTGGGATAGTGCTTTCGCGAAATCGCATATAGGATAACATGTTGATTGTGCTTTGAGATGGAGAGCTTAGAAGAAGTAGCTGCTAGGGAAGAAGCAGAACGGCAGCAGAGTCTTAAGGATCTCGAACAGCTGTACGATTGGCTGCAACAGTTTGAAGATCCGCCACCTGTGCCGAAGTGTCCACCTCCTTATCAATTCAGGAATGGTTGGTTCGCTAATTTCTTGTTTTTAATTATTTTGTCGAGAACTTTTAAACTTTTTATCTGGAAAAAACTATGTTTTAGGTTCCTTCAGGGTTTATTCCGTTGATTTAATTCTTTTCGCAAAATTACTTCCTATAATTGAATAACTTTTTCTTTGACGCAAGCAAATAGCATTTCAAAGTTGTTGAAAACTTTCTCAATTACGTATTTACAACTCTGATTTAGTGTAATGAGAGCATTCCATTTTACTGGGCTGGAATTATTTTGGAGGTTGTAAGTTACGGTTTAACCCCAAGTGACATGTCTCAGATGCAGGTGATATTGATCCAGAATAAGATGCAGTTTTCTCTCTGCATAAGATTCGAGTCTTTCATTTCAGGAGGAAGCCATGTTTCAATATTTTGCCTACGTATTATTTTCATGGGGCGTCAGTTTTATCTTATAATATCAGAAAAATTTTAAATTTTATAAGAGAATTCGGTATAATTTTTATTTGGTCTTTAAGACTGCAAAATTATATAGCTTGATATGTGGCTGTAATGTATTGGCTGGAAAGACTCCTGGATATCTACCTCCACCGAGGACTAAAGTGGAATATACAAGCCCTAGGCTTAAATTAAGAAGAAGAAGAAGAAGATATGTATTTGTTATTGAAAATTCCAATTTTCAATAAATATAAGGATTAATTTCAATTTTCTCAATTTTCAATACAAATAACATTTGATTCGTCAAACTATAGCTTCATTGAGCTTTCAACTGATTCTGAAAAGAATATACGTCATATTATCTCGAACATTTATTGTTAAACATGAACTGAACAGCATCAGCTGAAATATAAACCTAGTAAAACAACAAATTGTTCTTTCTAGTTGGAATTCTGGACATTGTAGTTATTCGTTATTTTTATTCGATTTATTACTTTTGAGCTTTCGTTTCCCGAGAAAATCGATAAATTATTTCGTCACGATATCTGTATTTATCGAATTTTTAGCTAGTCATATCCTCGAACGATAAGGTTCGACTCACTGATGAGGTCATACTAGATTCTGTCCGTCCAGTCGGTAATCACGATAACTTTCGAACGGAGAACCCAGAAACATGAAAATTTTGAAATCTTGAATGCCACATTTGAGTTCATTAATGGGTTAAATCTCAACCAGAGTTTTGCAAATATGACCTTAAGAAAGTTTGTTTTTCCGATTATTTCAAAACTAAAGATTCTATCCAGATGAAAATTCGCATTTAGGTGCAGAATAACAATTTCAAGCTCCATGAAAACTTTCATGTTGAGCGCATCACCAGAACCATAGAAAATTCGACCAGAATATAGAAAAACAAGAACTAAATTTTTGTTACAACAGATCAGATCGAGTAGAAATTTTCGGTATAGATGTAAAATAAAAACTCGAGCAGAATATATTCGAAGAAAAAAACAATATTGTCATAAAAAATCTAACTATATTTCAATTTAGTTTATTATTGAATGTTAAGACGACCTTATCATCTGAACCACTACTAGATAAATTAATTAAAAAAAAACGACATCACAAAGAGTCACATCCCATATATAAAGTACTGTCTTCACACCAGAGCAAAAGACACATGAATGAACAATTGCTGATGCTCAGTCAGTGCTTCCCTGAAAAATTCAATTTAAAATAAAATGATTTCTTTTTCTATGAAACAAAATTTTATTAACATATTTTTTTAGATCCTTATACTCCAAATCATCCTCAGAGCATGAGGAAAATTTGAATAATTCTAGGATACATTATCCTTCTATTTCCATAATACAATAGTCGTGTATTTTTCCGAGGATGTCTGAAGAAACTTAACGCTGTCTTTGCTCTTCGGAACACTTTATCAGATGAAAAATGGAAGAGCCAACGAAAAACTCGGAAATGAAAGCAATTCCAGATAAAAAATTCAACGACTGCTTCAGACTACTCATCTCGTATATCTCTTTCCCAGGCAACACGATATCTTGGCATCTGTGTGTATGTGTGCATGTATGAATGAAAATTAAACTGCATATACATAATACCATAATTCGTAGCTAAATGATCTTAACTCCTCCAATTTATTCTTCGTTCCCTTCACAACAAAGGAATTCATCTTCTAGTTGATGTGTCCCATTAGCAAGTTGTATGTCTTCATTGTGGTGAATTAGGTTGGATACTGACGATGAATTATATCGAGACGTGCTGTAGATTTTGCCTTCTCCATCTTCGTTTAGCTTCGTCTCTGGCGAAAATTATCTTCATTTTCCAGAAAATATTCCTCAAATTAATTCAACAAAAATTAGTATATTAGATAGAATAAATAGAATAGCCATTATCACCGAGGGAGTAATAATAGGCATTATTATTTATTAGTGAAAATGATAAACCAAAGCATCGTCGAAAACTATCAGACATGCATCAATGAATAAATTGAAATGAATGAACGATGCTAAATTTATCACATACACTGAGAGAAATCCATATTTTTTTATTATTTAAGCACTTATTTGGAGGTTATTTATTCTCAACTATCACAGCAGATTTATATTTGATATATTTATTAATAGTTGAATTATGCATTTAAAAAAGTTTATTAATAGAGAATAAAATATTTGTTTACAAGGTATTTGATAATATTTAATATATTTCGTTGATAAATAATTTATATGAACTTACGTTATCTCCACAAATAACATAAATTCAGTGTCAACAAATTTTCAACTGGTAGTTAACGAACATTATTTGCTGTTTATAAATAAACTCTTACAAGAATTCAATAATTTATTCACTAAGAATATAGGATTTATTAATAATTAACAAACTAACATAATTCTAGCGATCCAATCTGTGGAAAAGTTTAAGGACACATCCCTCAAAGAGAAGCGCATCTCCTTGTAGGATCTGTCCATGAACTATTTCTTTGATTTGAATTTCCTTTTTAAACATAAAATCTGTGTTACTATGGGCTTATTGAACGCCGCTTAGCACATCTGTACTGAATTTTGGGTTTAGATCGTTTGTACCTGCACAGTTATTAGCAATGTTGGCAGACCAGTGGTTATAGTGAACGTATGCAACCAAGATGACTAGGGTTCAAACCCGGATACCCTCAATATGAACTCTAAAAAATTACCTATTTCAGCAAACGGTTCTTCTCAGACCCTATAACAATCGGATAATAGAAACTACCAAAATCATTATCTAAGAAATACGTTAACCATTACTGAATTGAAATATTATTTTTATTCAGCATGGATACATATTACATATAAATAAGGTTTATTAATTATTACTCAATGATATATTAACCTCAACTATATTTATTTTCTTCAAATGGATATTTCTTCAGCATTATTAATATAAGTTATGCGTAAATAAATGAAGTTTAATAATAAATGATGATTATTGGTGGGATTTCAAATAAATTATTTATTTCCATGAAACTAATATTTGTTTTTCCATATATCCAATAAATGATTTATTAACTATAATGCATTTTCGATTATATCAAATAAACACTTCTCTCAGTGTATGCAATGAATATTTTCAAATATATCTTATTCCAGTCTAATCAAACCTATTCGCAATTGACTTTCTGCTAGAGACAAGTCAATCTTTATTATAAATATCTTTACTGTTGATTCATACGTGACGTCTCGAAACGATTCTGCGAAATACTTTTAACCAAATGCTACAACAATGATGATTGGCTATCTTCGCTTCTTGGAAAGCGCTGCTTCAATCATTTTGATATTCAGATCATAAAATGCACGATTGATTATGACAATTTCCAGTTGTTGGCGATGACTATTTAACAGCACTGACCTTATTTGTACGTCTGTATAAAGGGAAGCTGTTGGAATGACAATGCATTTTGTCGCTTCATTAATTGGCACATTTCTCTCAGTCCTATTTTGGAACAATTAGTCACAGTCCTTCTTTTTGATCTTCATCAAAGTTAGGTAGCTTTGTATGTTTAACATTAGGATGTTGAACTTTGGATAGACGTATCATAACTAAATTTGTGAATTGCTCTTCTGAATGGAAAGCACATCAACCTTTGGTTACAAGAATAGACCTTTGAAAAATTAGTTCCCCCAAAAATGCACACATTTTGGAATGAGCAAATTCATAAAACCAACAAAAAAACATACATCTGCCATGCCGAGCTTTTCTTGGAAACTTTGAAGGTATCAATACAATGAATTAGGAAAGAAAATGGAAGACACACTTATTTATTATTTATTTTCGTTAAGAAAAGCATCAATACAATGTTCTCGGGATCACGATCTATAGCTATTTGAGAAATCGAATTTTGAAAAATTCATATTGTACATATGATTTTTTTTTAAATAACTTAATTTTTTCATAAGGAATCTATTCTTCATCTTGATTATGATGCTATACATATATATTTTCAGGTAATAATACGTCTACTGGGCTATTGAAACTTTCTGAGAAGAATCCATTCAAGTGATACAAGCTTCGCGAAATTTTGCATAATCACAGTTTTGTCATTTTGAACTAATTTATCCAAACACTAGCACATTTTTCTCTACAAGAAATACGATAAACAATCATTTGTATCAAGATTTATTTTCATTGTACTCGTATATAACAATTTTAGACCTCAGTTTATTTTTATTTTCATCAGAATTTACAATTATTTACTTGTATTGTTCCTTCGAGTTCAATAATTCGATACTTTGTTTTAGCTTCCAAATATTGGCACAGGGAATGTAAACATATGTTGTGATATTGCCAACATAGAATTCTGATATTTACTTCAAAACCCAATATTTGAATGAATGTTGAATATAATGCTAGTTCAAATATTGTGATTCCTCCCGAGTTCTATCGATAGTTTGAATAATTTTGTTGAAATACTGAAAAGGAAGAGGAAATTCAAATAACCCTGTCAAATTTAAAGCGTTTTGTTTTATCTTTCCAAAAATATACCTCTGATATAATCAGTGATAAGCAAAGTCAACTCGTCTTTGAAGGTTCAAAGTTAATTAACAAGCATATAATAATATACATTTTATTCAGGTAGAGTGAATAAAAAATGGGAAAAATCAAAATTTATTTTCCATATAGAGAATTTCGAAATTATTATTAAAGGTATGACCCCATTCTTTTGAATGATTCGTATGGATTCACGGCTTGGCTTGATATTCACGCTTCCTGGCTTGAGCTTGACTTGAAATCAACTCGAGTTCAAGTCAAGTAGTAGTTTTTCAATGTCAAGACAAGTATTTATTTAGTAAGTACTTGAGTTAACATTGAAAAACTACTACTTAACTTGTACTTGAGTTGATTTCAAATCAAGCTCAAGCCAAGTATCGAATATCAAGTCAAGTAGCTTGAATATCAAGACAAGCCATGAATCCCTAATGATTTGCATATGTTAAAAGTTCACTACCACAAGTATAACTTTCAACTTCCCTGATGTTTGTTTATCCTCTTTATTATTATTTATCATTTTTTCAATGAATATTTCTGAATTAAAAATTGTTTTGAATTATATTTTTCGACTAAATTTCCCTTTTGAGTATTTATTATCAGTCTTTTTTACATAATTCATTGAAATTTTTTATCGATATTGTATTTTACGTTGGGGTATGCTAAACGTAATGCTTCTTTTCTTTGTTTTTTCGGTCATAATTTTATTGATTAATTTTTTTTTTTCTTTTAAATGGGTCATCGAATTTGGAGCAGAAAGTTTGCTGGATCTGCTACAAAAACATATTGTCAATTATTTGTCATACTGTTCTACATCGTAATTGAAAATGAACACAATTAACTGCTATTCTTTTTGCCTCATCATCTGGCTTAAATATAGTGCAGCACGTGTAAATAAGAAAACAGGAATACATAATTAATCCAGAATTAAATTGATAGCATTGAGTAATTGGGGTTAATGTTGGCGTAGCCTAAGTTAGGAGCGCTACGAAGATAATAACTCTGAAACGCCCAGTTCTCCGATGAAAGCTTGCCTTTTTATCAGTTGATGGGAATTATGAAAATTAAATTTTAGGAATATCTTATTTCATATCTCTCTTCCCCTCCTCGTATCCATTTCGAGCACTTTTTAATTATAATGTCTTTTTTTTTTTGTTATCTCTCCGTTCTGAATTCGAGGAATTAAACTTTTTATACGGACGAAAATAATAGGGAGCTTTTGTTTTGAGAATTACATAGAAAAAAAACAACTTGCAGATTTCTGAAATGAATAGAGAAATTCGTCGTATTTGTCGTTTTGTTTATAGGACAGTTGATAAGAGTGCAATAAAATGAAACTGGAAGAATTCTTGTTTGAATAGAAATACAGAAAGCTTTTTTTTGATCTGGGACTTCTTTGGGATTTACAAACCGAGTAGTTCAAAGCAAAAAAAAATCCAATTGTAATGATACCATTTAAAAAGGTTATAATGCAAAACTATATATTATTTTTTGACAGTTCTCATGTCATTTGTATTCAGTAGTTTATGCGCTTTAATCATGAAAAGATACAAGCTTCAAAAACTTATATAAATTTTTGAATGTTTTTATCAAAATATGTGCTAATATTTAGAGAAATTTAAGAATTCTTGAACGACTCCTAGCTTCAAAGTAGGTACCATTAATTTCAAAAGTTGAAAAAAAATTAAAAAAATTCCTAGCTGACACATTTGAATTCGAATATAATGTAGAAATGTACATAGATACTCAACTGAAAATTATTCACTTAATTCATTCTTATTTTCAGGTGACATCACACAAAAAGGATATGAAAAGAAGAGGACGAAACTTCTCTCATCATATGTGCCTAAACAAAATTCAAGTAAGTCATTTTTTTCGTTAATGTTTTACACATTGAAGTTTCAGATTGCATCGTTAAATTCAATTTTTTTTTATCGAACCCTCGAGCCTTTGAAGCCTTTTTTGAAGATATGCGAGAACAAATGAACCAATTCAATTGAACCACGCTATAATTGTTTTTACTGAGTTCCAGGATTTCCCCATTTTATTAACGAATAAATTTTCCCTTTGAGAATCAATTGAAAGCTTTAACGCTCAATATAAATGTGTAGATAAAGTTACGGTGAAAATTGAAAATAAACTGCTCCATAAAAGTTGAGAATGCTGGTTGGATTGCTTGAAATATACTAAGTGACATAGAAACCCGAAATAAAAATTATATGCCCCTTCTTTTTGGAATATATGACAAGCCATTCAAAAGTATAAAAAGATTTATATTATTCGATATATTCCATCATCTTGTTAGTAGTGAATTATTTTGCTAGAATTTTTTTCAAAATATTGCACAAAATTCATCGTTTTCTCGATTACACTCAACCAAAGTGTCATTGATAACGTTTTGCAAAATTCTTATGCAGCTCTTATCGAAATTTGGTAATTTTATACCGCATTTACCATTACGTTAGATAATGTTTTACAAAATTTTTATGCAGCTCTTATCGAAATTTCCTTTTTCTGGATAAATTCTATACCGCATTTAGCATTAATTCATCGTTAGTCCGATTAAAATTGCATGAAGTATGCCATAAAGAAGATTAGATAATCACTAACTTGCTTCTGAGACCTCAAATGACCTTGGGGACTTATGCCCTCTACTATTAGATAATGCAATGAAGGTGTTGAGCTATTATTGAAGCAAATATTATCCATAAATTCTATAAATAAACATAGGATTTTATGTGATAATTTCAAATGATTCCATCAATTCACTATGTTGCCGATGTGTCATTTTGTTTGTAATTCAAATTAGTCATTTCCATTTAATTCTTTCAAGATTGGTTTGGTCTGGTCACTCTAATAGTATAACAGTATGCAATATCATGCAAACACACACTCTTCAAAATCGAATACAAAATTCAGAAATTCAAAACGTGCAAATATTTTTTGATTACTCATTGTTTTGTGGGTTTATGATAAAACTCGGAAAAAACAAGTCTGACAACTATGCTGGGAAACGTTTTATGACGTCATTTCTGAGATTAATGCACCATACACTTCAATTTTCTTGCATTTTACCCACTTTTGTGGAGCAGTTTATTTTCTTTATCGTCGATAAAATATCCTCATCGTGTTTTTATTTCCTACATTTTTTTTAGTCCCAAATATCACCTCCCTTTTACTGGCACCGTGAACTTAGGTGCAGTCTGGCCCTCTATCAAATTATTGCAACATTATGCTTGGGTTGGCAACCAAGTTCACACTGTCAGTTAAATCTAGTAAACCACAGGTGGAAAGTCCCAAGTTTTAACAATCCAATTGTATTCAATTTTTGCCCACTACTCAAAATTCGAACTCGGTTATTAAATGGTATTATTGAAGATATCAGAATAATTCAAATAAACATAGCTATATTAATTCGCCCAACATAATTTGAATTAATTGAATTCTGTATTTGCCACGGATAACTAGGAAGTGGAAGTCGAATTACATGGAAATGAATTCCATGAACAGGATCGTGATCATAATTATTTCAAATGCGTTATTTATCACGTTCTATTGTACATCCTTTCTGCGTACTTTTCGTATGACCCCAATGTTTTTAAACATATAGTTAAGCCTGTAAGAAAATAGAGGAAAACCTTTACTGATATAACGTATAGTTTCAAAGTATCGATAGTAATCATAATTATTATCGGAACAAAAAGATGATATTTGATTAATTCAAGTTTTATGGAATTTCAATAATTGTTTCGCTAAACGTTTCAATAATAATGTGTAAAAAAAATGTTAAAAATGTGTTCTTCATATATTGTATTAGATCCTTACAGTTCAGATTTCCATTTGAATATTATAAAATAGATCAGTCCAACAGTATTTTCATCAAATTAAGTAGTAAAGATTTTCACTTTAATGATTCAGAATTAAATAAATAAATGAATAAACTTTATAAGGGACTCGGCTATTGAAAAAAATATATTCAATTCATGAAGAATGTAATTGTTTTTCCCGAAGATATCAAATTAAAGGAAATCAAGTTAAAGAAGTTATTGAAATTGTAATTGAGGAAAATTTCAATAATATATCACATATTTGATTATATTGTTTGTATTCAGAAATACAGAAAAGATCTCATAGGGAAATGAGAAAAATCTTAGTGGGTTCTTTTTAATAATTGCTAGAATTTGTGTTATTTTTGGTTAATTTCAGTTTTAGATGAAAACGTTTTCTAATATTTTTGTCCTAAACAGACCTATATATACCGTTGAACAAAAGTATGAATTTACAAAGCATTATTTTCGAAATAAATATTCGAAAATTGGATTTATTCTCTTCAAAATTTTTCTAAAGGCAAAGAAAAAAAATGATGAAAATG
Source organism: Harmonia axyridis (assembly GCF_914767665.1). Taxonomy (NCBI): domain Eukaryota; kingdom Metazoa; phylum Arthropoda; class Insecta; order Coleoptera; family Coccinellidae; genus Harmonia; species Harmonia axyridis. Next base: position 12,610,327 of record NC_059502.1, on the reverse strand, counting down.
ACCAATGTTGAAAATAATCCTTCTGAGAGGTAGATCGGTTAATATCGGCATTTGGTAATGCCGGTATCCCGCATTTTTCAGCTTAAAACGGATGTTGATTAACAATGAAACAGGTTTTGATGCTTTATAGTTCAAGATGTAGCTTCTTAATAACAAGATTCGCCGGTTACGTAGGAGCACTTCGAAAATGGAGTTTTTAAATTTCAAGTAAGGTGTTTCAATCGCCAAGGAATGTGTTTTTATAAATATCCTGTTGCCAGATTGTCGGGTGCTTCAGATTTCAATTCAAAAACTTGAACCATGTCTTTTATGTCCGAAAATCAATAAGTTGTTGATGAATTAAAAACTCGAAAACATTCAAAATACAAAATTATATATTCCTCTATTTACAGTATTTTATATTTCAACTACCGTACCAGCTAGGTAACCTACTCAAATAAATATTCAAATTCTCTTTCATAGAACATCTTAAACAGATATATGCATTATCAGGAAATAATAGGGAAAATTTTCTACGCTTTCATATTAATTTATCCTTTGTTAAACAGATAGATTCATTATCAGGACACTGCGTAGAAATAATAATAGGAAAAATTTTCAACGCTATCATATTTATCCTTTCATCATCCTTTTATCTTTATGGGAAATAACAATGACTCTTCTGAATCATTAAAAAAATCATAATTGTGCAAAGTTTCAAAGTAGTTTTGAAATCATTAACATTACGATAAAGATATAAACAGCTGAAATTGCATGTTGATCTTCTAGTTGGATCCAAAATGAAATATTGTGATAGGATTCAGATTCTTGCTACTATAGATTATACGAATTTCATCATTTCGGGTAGTTTTAATTATTTATAGATACATATAAGCTTTTATTATCTCCTTATATCTAATTCACACCTACAACAAAAATAGATTCGGATTAAAGTTTATAATAAGCTATTTCAGAACTCAGCTGTCTTTCCAGAAAGATAAGTAATTCATTTTCATCGTGCAATCTATGTATTTCCACCTTTCGATGATAGTGTAGAATCTAAAACCGCAAATTTGACAGTAAGGTTTGTTATTTCATCTTCCAATGAATTTAAAGTCATAGGGATTGATTGTACTTGGGAACTTAATATTATACAATTTTTAAGCATGCTATAATCTTTTTAGTGGCCATTTATGTAAGTAAGCATGACATTAAAACCACCTAATGATACAATTATAACGAGTATAAACTATTTGAAGCTATTCAAAATTTTATTATCCTGAAATTGTTTGTGCTGAAATGTTTATACTCGTTATAATTGTATCATTAGGTGGTTTTAATGTCATGTCGTGAAGTATTTTAAAAATGTTTTTTGTTTTGAATTCAATCAATTGGAATCGTAAAAGGAAAAAAGAACAACTGAACATTAGATTCGTTGCTGTTCTCTGCTATTAACATGGATTGCATCGTGGCTGATGTAAATATTGTTAAACGAGTGAATCATAATGTTATAGTGATTATTATACTCTTTTGCAAGAGTTTGCATAAAACGTTCCACATTGGCCTAGGTTAGAGCCCCCTTTTTTTTATTATTTTGTACACCGATTTTGTTTTGTCGATTTGAATTTTCTACGATGAAATAATGAACCATGTTGTTTAAATTGCAGTGATTTGAGATATTTTAGAGAATAGGAGGAAATACATAGTAAGCCATTGTGAAACATTTCTAGTTTTTTTAATAATATTAATACAGATGACGCAATGTTTTGTCTTATATAAGATTTGATTGAAAATTTATTGTTGAGATTCTAACCCATTGATTTTGAGGGTCAAAAATGCGATTTCACACGACATCTTCAATCACGAAGTGCGTCAAAACTGATGAAATTTCTAATAATAGTAATATTTAAAATTTCCAATTGAACAAATAATATTCAGTACAATACATGAGTTTTTGTTAATTCTAGTAAATTTTTCTAAAAATCGGAAAGATGACGATATATTGATTATTGAATATTCATTAGATATCACTATCTGAAATGTATGTTCGAAACCAATTTCATAAATAGAGCATAATCATATGTCTATTCATATGTAACGTTTTCAATTTGTTTGTAATTTTCACGTTAGAATCGATTCACAGCAAATTTAGCCAAAAATTCAGAGATCTATCGGTATCAATGGTTGATAGGCATTTGGTGATAAGTTGAATTGAATAGTTGACTATTTTTCTCGATTTATCACATTTATCATTTTATCTGCAATTTTTTCTAATTTATCAAAAATTCTTGATACGATATATAGGCTTTTTGCAACATTCTGAAAATGTACCGATGTGAAATGTCATACTGTTGGTTTGTATTCTTTCGAAAATATGTGAAACAAACCTTTTCAGAAAACAATTATCCGATTTGAGTTCTAAAAAACCGTATATCTGTCTACGGAATTTTAATCTTTGTACAATAGAAACTCGAAGATTACTATTACTTTCATGCGATTTCATACGGCATCTTCAACCACAAAGTCCTTCAAAACCTCAGATCAATAAACATAGATAGAGGAAGCATATGTCATTTTCAGTGAGCAATTTTTGTCCCCAACATGAACTAACAAATTTGAAAAGAAGCGCGCAGAAATGAAAACATATCAGTGATACGATATTTCACTCAATTCGCGAGTTTCTCCACAAAGAACGCAATTCTTATGTCCCATAGTGAATCAACGTTTCATATTAACTCAAAATATATTCAAAGAAATACTTAAATATATCAGAAGTTCAGAGAAAAAACTTCAAGCGCGCCAAACGACGTGGAACAACCGATGGCACTAGGAGAGCAAAAGTTGCCAAACCTTGGATTTCAGCAAGTAGATACAGAAAATAATAAATATTCTGCTTATTATAAATTCTACAATTAGGAAAAATATCGGATTCCAAATATTCAAATTTGCATAATCAATCGGGAATCACTCAAATTAATATATTTCATTCAACATAATATACATTCATAACGATATAGTAAAATTGTGGATTTGAAAATATATCACAATCCGACAAGGTAATCTAACCATGTTGGGGACATGTAAAAATTGCGTATACTTCCTCTATCTACGTTTATTACTCTTTGTTCAAAATTGATAAAATTACTAATATTTGACAGATGTGTAAACAGCAAATCCTCCCGTCAAATCTGGGGCGAATTTTTATAAATTCGCTTCCCGGATTTTCGTTTGAAGTCAACAGTTCTTTGTTCCCGACGCGTCCTGTCCAAACAGACTCTCCATGTTCGAATTATTCCCTTTGTGTTATTCCCCGCATTTTCCCCAATTGAAAATCCTGTTATTGTGTGTCTAGCCGGAAGCGGTTCGCACGAGAGCGGCAAAAGCAGCGGCGGCGACAATGGGACGGCCGCCAAGCCGCAACAGCACACTAGACGACGCACGCAACGGCGTGTCACGCACAACGAGAAACGATACCACTCAGGTTCGAACCCCGTTTATTCCGGTATTTATCAATTTTTTTTCTTCATATCCATACGCTCGCAGTCGTTGTTTTTGCATGTTAGGTGTTGTATTTTTGTGTAGTCGTCGATTGGGATTTTTTTTGCGTTGCACGCCACTGGGACTTTTTTTTCTGATGTCATTTTGTTGATTGCATGTTTGTAATTGTTCTTTATCGGAATTCATTAACATTGTGGAATTTTCTATGACTCGTTTTAGTTTGAGGATGGAATGAAATATTTATTATGAATTTCAAATATTTTATCAGACTGCGGAAAAACTTTTAGCTTTGATGTTATCGTTCAGTGAACCTGTGTTGAAATAATGATATATATACAAGTATTGCACAAAAGAATAGTGAATAATTGTTTCTTTTGTGATCGTGATCTGATTTTCGAAACGAAAATTTGGGTTCTTATTTGCAAGCAAACTGATTCTGTAAAATTATTCAGATTTGGCATTGGTGGCAGCCTATTGTAGACATACTTATTCAACAATCGTCGATGTCTCCTGTCCGATTTTGAACAATAAGTGAAATGGAACTTACACTTTGACATGACTTATTGTCTAATCATTTGAACTCAATAACATGAAATTAAAATACCCCGTAAAGTTAGCAGAACCACTTTGGAATTTTAGATTTTTTTCCGGCCATAATTTTGGGCTAATTTGTACCTTCAATTATAGGAGAAATCGTGGGTTCTTCTGGCTCAATGTTAAGCTGGCATAACTAACAAGCTAATCGTTTTTTTTTTTTTTTGACAATCTAACCATAATTTTAGGCTTATTTATTACTCACGTTTGAACCGACGCCGACGGCCAAATTTATTGTTTTACGTTTTTAAAAAGTGAATAAATTCAAAACCACAGTAATTTTAGGCTGAATTCAAGCTATTCACGATATTCTTGCTCTCCTGTCCGACAGGAGAAATCATGGGTTCTATAAAATTCACCCTAAACATGGCGTACCAAATTAATGTAAATCGAATGTATATGAAAAATCTGATTTAGGGTAGATCTAGTAGAACCTTTGAAATCTCCTGAAACATGGGAAGCAAACAAAAAACTTCTTAATATGGTTAGGTTCTGCTAATTCAACGGTTAAGCTAGCAGAACCAAATTTTTTTTTTATAATACGTAAATCAAGAAATTTGACTGTGAGTTTAAACGTGGAATCATGGTGTTATCAGATTATTCTCAAAAAATCTATTAGCTTGTTGGTTTTGTTAGAATTAGCTTAATATCAACCTAGCAGAACCCACAAATTATCCCACAGTTGAAGATAAAAAAAATTTCAATGTGCTAATAAATTAGCCTAAAATTATGGCAAGAAAAAAAATCGAAAATTCCAAAAAGGTTCTGCTAGCTTTAAGGGGGTGATCAAATTTGGTTATGTCTGTCAACTCACTATTTTAGGAAAAGTGTCTGAGATAATATTTAAAATTTCCAATTGAACAAATAATTTTCAGTACAATACGTGACTAGTAATGATAGATCAGCGGAAAAATTTCCGGAAAATATGAAATATAGCGAATGTTAGTGTATACATTATCTGAAATTCATATTCAAAACCAATTTTCCAAATAGAGCATAATCTTAAAGTTATTTATGTAACGTTTTCAATCTGTTTGTAATTTTCACGTTAGAAACGATTGACAGCAAATTCAGCCAGAATTTCATAGATGTAGATTGATGGTTGATAGGCATTTATCCGATGATAAGATGAATGGAATAGTTCAAACTATTTTTCTCGATAACAATTATCACTTAATCTGCAATTTTTCTAATTCATCAGAAATTCTTGATACGATATAGGTATTATTAGCAGTTAATTTTTGCAATATTCTCAAAATGTACCGATGTGAAATGTAATAGTGTTGGTTTGTATTCTCTTCGTCAAAGTGGTCTCTGATTGGTTCATTTTACAATATTAGAAATTTTCGTTTGGGACAAAATACTCATTTTAGTGACATCGATTTTCTGTGAGTTTCGGAGAATTTCAAATTTGATCTACTAGAAGAATATTTCCATTCACGGTTCTATTCAATACAGGGTGTTTCATAATATGATCCGCAGGACTTCAGGATATGATAGCTCGAACAAAAATATGAAAAAAGTTCCTATTAACTTACCCCTCTAAAATGATCCATTTTCGATATACAGGGTGTTGAAAATGAAAAAAAATCTTTTTTCGTACAGAAAACAGCTTTCGTGTGCATTTTCTAATCGCAATAAGTAATGTTTTGGGTTTTTTTTAAGTCTTAATTGTTGATGGTTTTGAAGGGATAGTGGGAGTTTTTCTACCCAACTTCTACGCTAATGGAAGGAGTTCAGTTATTGAGACGACCATTTGAACCGCCAATGTTTTCTACACTAAAAAGGTACTTCAGGTTATAAGTGCTAAAGTTGACAGTTTTCGAGAAAAATCAACATTATGTTGAAAAATAGTAAATTGTGCAACAAATAGGGAAAGTCCAACTTTTCTCGCGAGTGTGGAAGTTTGTGGCACGAGCCTGAAAGGCGAGTGTCGCAAACCCACGAGCGAGAAAAGGACTTTCTCCACATGTTGCACACTATACTTTTCCTACAATTTCACAAATTTCAATAATTCCAGTAATGGACTTGATTCAAATCAAAATGGCCTTCGTTGACAGTACGTGTTAATTTATTGCGTTTCCATAGAAACGGTTCAAAAGCCCAATTTCATTGGTCTACCAAGCGAGATGTGGGCAAAGTGCCGTGAGAAATAATATTTCCCACAGTATGAGCAACACTTTGTTTTGAAATTGAGTAAGCTATGAAGAATACGCTACTTTTCATAGCAGTTGTAGGAAAAATAGTTTTAACTCGACGATATGAGAATTTAACATTAAACATTAAAGTTGATTTTTCTGGAAAACGGTAAGCTTCAGAGCGTATAACCAAGACTACCTTTTTTGTGTAGAAAACATTGGGGGTTCAAATAGGCCCACTATTCCTTCAAAACCTTCACCAATTAAAACTTAAAAAAATTACGTACAAAACATAGCTTATAATGATCAGAAAATGCTCAGAAAAGCTATTATCGGTACGATAGAAGGTTCCAGAGATATTCGTTAAAAAAAACTATTTTTTTTTCATTTTCAACACCCGTCATCTCGAAAATGGTGCATTTTGGAGGGTAAGTTAATAGAAACTATTTTTCATATTTTCGAACGAGCTATCATATCCTGAAGTGCTGCGCATTAACGAAATAACGAAAATACCTCATACAAAATAAAACCTGGCATAAACTCAGCTTTCAAAACCCAACCCTCTCCCACTCGATAAAAAAAAAACTGGCAACAGATCCCGGGCGCAGAAACAAGAGAGCGCTGTGCTTCTGGGGGTCGTAATAACAAAGTGAAAAATTCCATACTAAAATAGATAGGCTTTGAATAATGCTGTGTGTATCGATCGCATGCTGAGTGTTGTTTTGCATGTAGATGCTGGGGATGCAACTAGCGCGAAAGATTCCAAGGGCAGCAGCCAGCAAGGCCCGGCCAATCGGGCCGTACGTAGGGGCAATCGAAGGCTCACTCGACACGAGAGCCGTTATCACTCAGGTAAGGATGCTTCTGGACGTTCGGAAACGGTTTCTCTTGGATAACGGTAAGGTGGAGATTATTGGGTGAAATCTAACAACAATGGTATCGCAGTTTTGCTTATTAATCTTGTCTAACGGTGGTTGGTTCTTCTATTAACTGATGGCTTTTCTTCTCGCTTAGTTTCCCTTTCTACTAGACCCTTCACTTGTACAGGTGGTATAGACGAGAAGGAATACGCTCTATTAGTGATGACGTCACACACCGCCATTTTAGTTCTCCTGTCAGTGTTCGGAATCCAAACAAACAAATTGTAATTTGATAAATAAGATTAATTAAACAACGATTTTACTATTAATTGATAGACAGAAGGCACGAGATTAATGCCAGTAAGTTCGAACTTGAAGTTCAACTAATAAACACGGCTTTTTACAAAATCTGAGGAATGATACAGGATTCAAACTTACTGGTATTAACCTCGTTCCTTCTGTCTATCAATTAATACTGAAATCGTTCCTCAAATACTCTTATTTATGAAAATAAGCCAATTCCTTCAACGACACCGTACTAATTTGAATGACAATTCATTTGTTTGGATTCGGGACACTTACAGGAGAAGCAAAAATGGCGGTGTGTGACGTCACACTAATAGAGCGTATTTGGAAGAGTCGTGGTTTCGATGTTCAGTGTCATCGAAAAGTAAAAAATGCGATCTTGTATATGCAGGGTCTTTATAAATGATTGTAACATCGCAGTTGGCTGGGTTTATAAAGTGAGTGAACTCTTTACAGGGTGTTTCTAAATTGGAGGTACAAAGGAAAGTAGCAGGAACTGAAGTAGCTAAGATGACTTACTTTAGCTATATACCTAGGCGTACAACTTTGCTTCCGCCATTTTTTTCAGAAATTCGAGGCTTTAATGTTAAAAACTGGTTATACATTTATGATTCAATGTATTGTCCATAATTGGCCATTAATTTCTCCCATCTTTCGGGTAGCGTACAAATCCCGCGTTGAAAAAAATGATCATCTTTTGAAGCGATCCACGAATCGATCCAATTTCTTACTTTTTCATAAGACCGTGAATATTCGGTTTGGCCGTCGACGTGAAAGTACGGCCGGGCTATCCCCATGATTTTCTGCGCTTGTAATTATCGTAATGAAACCATTTTTCGTCTTCAATCACAATGCGATGCAGATATCCCTTCCGTCTTTGCCTTGCAAGCAGCTGTTCACAAGCAAACAAACGCCGTTCAACATCTCTCGGCTTCAACTCCTACGGCACCCAATTTCCTTGTTTCTGAATCATTCCTATGACTTTCAGGCTTTTTGAAATGGCTTGTTGCGTCACTTACAATGATCTTGCCAATTCTTGTTGCTTTTGACACAAGTCTTGATCAAGTAATTCTTCCCATTTTGCATCTTCGAAAACCTTCCACCTTCCACCACCAAGCTGGTCATCGACTTCAAAATCACCGTTCTTGAAGTGTTGAAACCACTCTCGGCACGTTCTTTCACTAATAGCGGCCTCACCATAGGTTTTTGGGAGCATTTGATGAGCCTCAGCCGCAGATTCCTTCATATTAAAGCAGAAAATTGAAATCTACAGCAAATGATGAGAATTTGGCTCGTGAGTTGACATGTTTGATCGAAAAATAACTTCAGGATGCAAATCGACTAATATTCCGATGGCGTTATGTTAACAAATACCTAAGCTTATTGTATGACATCTGCGATCTATTTATTTCGACTACCACTACAGCCATCTATTGCAAAACGGCAGAAGCAAAGTTGTACACTTAGTATGTTCACAAACTTCTACGCTCGTGAGAAAAGTTGGACTTTCCCCACTTGTTGCACAATAAACTATTTTGATTCCATAACATCGGATAGTGATCTCAGAGCTAAAGTTAAACTATCTGGCTATAAAAGTGTACTAAAGCTGCCCAATAAAATAAAGAAATTAGATACGAAGAATCTTGAAACAGAACATAGATCTATGCTCAATTTGTTCTTTGGAGTCGTAATTGAATTGAATAAATTGAATTTTGATTTGAAAAAATGTGAGATTCCTTGGGTAATTTTAAGAAAAAAAAAAGTTCTATAAACATGAGCCCGTAAACGTTTTGTTATCGAAATACATGGTTTTTGTAGGCCTTTCTTTGTAATTATTATACCAGTTGATTGAATCTTTATCAATCTTAGCTACAGATTGGGTAAATAAGTACCAAAACTCATAATTAATTTATTCATCCAAGCTTACTAACTGGATCTTTATAATAATGGCTTAGTTTTAACTTGTCAAATGTCATAAGAGGACAGCTTCAAAAGTGACAGTTGTTCATATAGCAGTCTATTCAAAATGAAACCTTTTATAGGAAAACCCTATATAATAGTTTCAAAAATTGTGAAACTGACATCGTTTATCCTTAGCTTTTTCACTTTTAATACCTACATAAAACCATTGATAATCAATGGATCTAATTTAGCTCTTAATTTACAAACTTTGTGTCTTGGAACATGAAGGATATTTGAAGAATGACAACTGAACCTTTCGTTCATACCGCTTGCTTTGACCTCATCTTCAAATCACTGGGTCCACAAAGATTGCCATTCAGCCAATAACGAGCTCTATCAGAAAATTTTATTCTTTTGTGTAAAATCACTATTATTTTATAATACCTAGAATATTAACCTAACGTTTCGCAATGATGACTAGTAAAACTAATTCTTACCAGAAACAGTAGTTGGTGACATTTCACCACTATACGGAAGAAACTAAAATAATTTAATTTAATATTTCTTGAGTCATATTTTCCATTTAAATATCAACGGTTTATAATTGTCAAGATAGTAATTAATTTGAATAATACCTTTCATGAACCGAATATAAACCTACTTATTTTTTTATATCGAATGAAACTGACATCCTATAGATTGGAATGGAGACGTCTCAATTTACGTATCTTTTTGAGCTTTTATCGACTGCGTTATTATTCCTTTCATCTAAATTGGCTGGATATCCGACCGTTGTGTTGTCAGCAACAGTGACATCTGTTTTCGATGGCAACAGTATCATGAAATGGATTATCTTTTTGAAACGGGGATATTGGAGAGTCATATCATCGGCTATCCTTTTTGTCCTTTTTTTTGTGAATCGACGGAATAAAGCCTCCTCATAACGACAGGATAATCTGCCAGGATATTTCCTTTTCAATCTCCGATCTATGAATTGCCATTCTGAGAATGGGATGATTCAATTTTTTTGTACTGTCCAATCTTTCAATATGGTTTATTTAGTTTGTGTGTCCTTCAGCTTTTCACAAACAGAATAAATCGTTACTAAGTTCGAAATGTGACTAAAAACTTTGAAAAACAATTCAATCAATACTCTTAGGGGTTATGAAGACCAAAACTTATTTTTTCCTGCCATTTTTCAAAATGAAAACAAGATGTCAATTCGAATAAAAATTTTGAGTCGAATTTATTGTATATATTTCTGTAAAAAGTAAAGAGTAAAAAAGAATACAGTATCAGTATTTACTTCAAGATGTGAAAAATACAAATTAATTAAATACTTTCAAATATAGCGTAAAGTAAAGGGTGTTTTTTTTAGACCTATAGAACTTTAAATTGCAATAAAACAACGATGGATTATTCGATTGACATGAATTTTATTTATCCGCAAGATAATCTTGTGGCATTACATTTTAAATACGATTTCTGGCATATGACCGCCACGGCTGGCTCGGATGTCAATCTGGAAGTCCAATTTTCGATTACTTTTTCCAACATTTGTGGCCGTATATCGGCAATAACACGGCGAATGTTGTCTTCCAAATGGTCAAGGGTTTGTGGCTTATCCGCATAGACCAATGACTTTACATAGCCCCACAGAAATTAGTCTAGCGGTGTTAAATCACAAGATCTTGGAGGCCAATTCATAGGTCCAAAACGTGAAATTAGGCGGTCACCAAACGTGTCTTTCAATAAATCGATTGTGGCACGAGCTGTGTGACATGTTGCGCCGTCTTGTTGGAACCACAGCTGCTGGACATCATGGTTGTTCAATTCAGGAATGAAAAAGTTAGTAATCATGGCTCTATACCGATCACCATTGACTGTAACGTTCTGGCCATCATCGTTTTTGAAGAAGTACAGACCAATGATTCCGCCAACCCATAAAGCGCACCAAACAGTCAGTTTTTCTGGATGTAACGGTGTTTCGACATACACTTGATGATTAGCTTCACTCCAAATGCGGCAGTTTTGTCTGTTGACGTAGCCATTCACCAGAAGTGCCCTTCATCGCTAAACAAAATAAAATGGACGTAGTGCGCGATACGTATTCGGCATAGAACCATTATTTTCGAAATAAAATTGCACTATTTGCAAGCGTTGTTCAGGCGTGAGTCTATTCATGATGAATTGCCAAACCAAACTGAGAATAAATCACTTGACAGCTGTTAAATCGGTCGCCATCTTGAACAGTAATGCCAACTTAAAGTTATATACCTCGAAAAAAACACCCGTTAATATGCAAAATAAATTCTCAATGTTCTATCGACAAAATTTTTATAATTCAAATAGTGTTCCTTTGTGTGAAAATCCTTGAAAAGTGACAACAATAATTTACGTTATATTAGAAAATTAGAAATTAACATCCTAAAACTTATTATCTTGGGAATTTTCGTGTTTGCTGTGAATCAAATATCTCTACAATCTCTGACGTTTCTCTAATAAAATTTCAAACAATATTAAGAAATAACTCATTTGAAATTACGATTAAATTAACATAATTATATATTTTATCGATCAAATATCTGGAAATTAAGGAAAATCAACTATCTGAGATATCGTCAGAGGTATTGCATATTGCTAGATGATGATTGTTATCCATCCTACAAGTGTAGATTTTATCTGGGAACTGATTCACATTATCTCATTTCATTAGCTATCATTGGGAATGTTCGTTAATGACTGTTGATAACTCATCATTTGCACAGACTTCAAACTTTGAATGATGAAATAATTAGTAAGTACGTTAGAAGCAGATTTTTTTCTATTCTCTCTTTTTTTTATTTCTTTTTTTTTCGAGTTCCTAGAGTCTTTCAAAATTTGTACTCCTGTTAATTTCAAAACTGCAAATTAGATCGAGATGAAAATTTGTATTCGGATGTTGAGTGACAATGTAATGCCTCTTGCGAAATTTCCTGTTGATCACGTAACCATAGAAAAAAATTTATTTACCCAATATTTCCGTGACCAAAAACAGAGCGTAGATAAGATTTTGAGTGTTTATATAAAATAACAATTTCAAGCTCCGTACAAAATTTCCAGCTGATCACATCATCAGAACCATAGAATATTCAAGAAGAATATTGGAATATAAATATCCTATATGGAACCATAGAAAATTCAAGATGAATATCGAAAAACAAAAAAGAAATATTTCATTGACACCAGATCCGATCGAAATAAAGAAAAGCAATAGATATACATTGGTATGTATAGAATAGCAACACATATATCATCTATACAATACAGTCTAAATGCGCAATAAGTGCAGTCATGACGAGCACTCAAAAGCTCGTGACTTCACATTATTGTTTTCCTAATTTTTTTTTTATCAAAATATTCTTGCCTACAACGCAATTTTTCCAACGTATTTACTGTATTTCTACACTATTTTATAATCTACATTAATTTCATGTATTGACTGATGTTTATAATGGGTATTATGATAAACTCCATCAGGTCGGCCTTTCCCCAAAATGTAAATCCCATATTTAGATATCCATTAGTTGGATCTTCTTCCAAATATGCAGAGTTTTCATTTAATCACAAACTTCATTGACATTACTTGCTCAGTTGAAGATTTGTTTCGGAATTTTTTACTGTTATGGAGGAAAGAAATTATAATCTTTCCTAAAACCAGTCGATATCCGGCATCGTTCTACTATTATTAACAGCTGAAATATCTATTTTTGAATGTTGTTGCTGTAGTTAAACTTGTATTTTCTTTACTGCATGTATGAATATTTCGTATTTTTGTGTATGGTTTTATAGTGACATTTCTCACTTGTTGGAATGCATATGTTTGTTGACATACCCAAGGTATGAGACTTACTATCACCGTTTTCTTTTCTGTCACTAACATTGTATGTTTTTCGTTTCTTTTCTTTTCTGCATCTTGACGTATGTATGATTCAACATCATCTATGAAGGTATGGTAGAGTGGTTTATACGGTGTGAAATTAATTTACAGAGGTACGTCAAGAAGCTGTCCAAAGAGCTCTCGCCCAAGCAATGCAGAATAGGCTCAAACCATCGATGCCGATGCCGTCCAAAAGGACATCTGTGATGGCCAGAAGTCCCGATAGAGATCGACACGACTCAGGTTTGTTGAAAATTCATTTAACGCAGCTTCTGGTTCATTGGACCATTTTCATGTTCGGCGTTATTTCTTCTACTAAGATCTGATACGCTTTGCAAGTATGTAATTTGTCGATGTAATGTCATCTTCAGCAACGAAAAGTTACTTAGAAGTTACCAGTTTGTTTATGAAGATGACAAGATCGTTGACGAAACGTTCGTTAAACGAAATATTAACATTTTCGCTTACTATTACATCAAACACTTTCAAGTTTCGATCATGTTTTGAAGAATCGATTTCAGTATTTACCGTAAATTCAATATTTTGTCTTTCATCAACTTAAAACTGTCACTTCGAAGTCAAAGAGGTTTAGAAAGAGAAAAGTTCGACTGGAGTCATCTCGGGAAAATATGGTGGCCGTTCAATAATATTTCTTAAGTTTGCTCACAATTATAGATTTTAAAACGGATGCATTGTCGTAGGAAAAGCCATTCCGAAGCTGATTAACTATTTTGTTGAATAAACTCGAGAACCCATAACGCGTTTTGAGATGTGGATTCAGAATTGACTCCTTCTGACATTAGACAGAAGTCTTCAGTGAACTCTGCTCTTCGTCACTAGATTTTCCATAATAACTGTGAGAAAATTCGAAGGAAAATGTCTCATTAAAAAATTAATATTAAAAAATTTAATTATAAAATTCTCAAATGTACAGGGTGTCCCAAATTCGATGCTCACTGAAAACATCTCGAGAACTATACGACCAAGAAAACACCCCGATTAATTTTTTCGAAAATGTGGGTAATTATAAACCATCAAAATTATTAAAAGAAAAAACATTTTACAATTTTTCGAATATCTCGATAGCTAAATAGGTATTTTTCAAAAACACCCTGTAACTCGAGAACGAAGGAAAATATCCGACCTTCGGCTTAAGAATGCGCGCTCTCACCAACTGGGCCAATCGACCGTAAACTTAAAATTCAAAAAGATTAATTTTTTTTTCTGTAACAATTTCAAATGTTCAATCCTGAACATTCTAAACCAAAGTTGCCAAAAACACAAATGAAAAAAATATATTTCAAAGCTTGTCAGCAATTTGTAGTAGTTTCAATGTCTCTTAAAATAAGTGGTAACTTTATCGGTTAAACGGTTGGCTACCCTGTATTCTGTCAAAGCCTTCTCGGAATTCGACAAGAATTTTCCGATCTGCTCGTTCCCAGGAATGGAAGCTGTCTGGATTCCGAATACGCACGCAAATTTTCTCTTTGTTTCTTCCAGTAGACTCTCCTCGACGTTCTTTCAGGGTTATACATTGTCTACAGTCGAAATGAAGATGAATGATGTTGTGGCACTCTCCCGAGGTGATTTCAATTTATCGAGTTACGTACGCAATTTTTTTGACGTCGCTTCGTTGGGGGAATTTTTCACGAGAAACGTTTCTCTTCGGAGAGTTACATTTCAGAAACAATTACGGAGGAGAAAAAGTTAATTGAGATGAAGTATCCAAATGAAAAATTGGAGTTATTTTTATGATGATGGATTGGATGTATCCATTTAGTAAATTTGAGTATATTCTAAGTCACATAGAAACCCGAACACCCGGTAAGAATTATTTGTTTTCAATAACTTTTTTGTTTGCAGTACGTTTTTCTTCATCTGAATGTTTTATTTCTCATTATGTGATAGCTAATAACTTCAATTTTCAAGTTTACAAGAATCAATAATCGTCTTTGTAAACGTTGTTTGTAACAGGCCAATTGAAAAGTCTGTTTATTATTTTATTATTCAACATAGTTGCCTTCGAGGGCGACAAAGCGATTATAGCGATCTTCCAACTTTTCGATACCATTTTTGTAGTACGATTTGTCTTTCACTTCAAAATAGGCCTCAGTTTCGGCGATTGCTTCTTCATTGGCGCTAAATTTCTTTCCAGCGGGCATTCTTTTGAGGTCTGAGAACAGGAAAAAGTCGCTGGGGGTCAGATCTGGCGAATACGGTGGATGTAGAAGCAATTCAAAGCCCAATTCATGCGATTTTGCCATTGTTTTCTCTGATTTATGACACAACGCATTGTCTCGATGAAACAGCACCTTTTTTCTTCAAATGAGGCCGTTTTTTAACGATTTCATTCATACTAATCGCTGTTGATAATCTGGACCTTTTGGAAGTAATCAATGAATATTATACCTTGCGCATCCCAAAATACTGATGCCATAACCTTGCCAGCTGACTGTTGCGTTTTTCCTCGCTTTGGATTCGGTTCATCGTGTGCAGTCCACTTAGCTGACTGTCGATTGGACCCCGGAGTGAAATGATGGTGCCATGTTTCATCCCTTGTCACATATCGACGCAAAATTTCAGGTTTATTGCACTTAACCAGCTTCAAACACTGCTCAGAATCATTAACACGTTGTTGCTTTTGATCGATTGTAAGCTCGCGCAGCACCGATTTTGCACACTTTTTTTTTGTGAACTTTTTTGAGTTTTTCGTCGGTGACAGCCTCTTTTGGGCGTCCACTGCGTTCGCCGTCTTCGGTGCTCATTTCACCACGTTTAAACTCAGCATACCAATCAATGATGGTTGATTTTCCTGGTGCAGACCCCGGAAACTCTTCATCAAACCAAGATTTTGCCTCAACTATATTTTTTAACTTGAAGCAATATTTTATCAGCACACGAAATTCTTTTTTTTTTCGATCTTTCTTCAAATACCAAAAGTAGCTACACTCACAACGCAATATTTCACAAACTAATGGTCGGACTGCTGTCAAATTTTGACACGTATCGTTTGAAGGTTGGTACCAACTAAAAATCATATGGATTTAATACTAACACCGCCATTTGCTTTTACTGCTTAGGCCCAAGTCTTATTGGGTGAAGTGTTATATTTATAAAGATATTATTTTGTACCTAGAACCTTCTACCCTCTCATAAAATAAGGATATACATTTCCAATTTTCCGTCCCAAATGGACTCAATGTCCCATAAAGGAGTCGAATTAGGAAACATTCCCGAGAAAAAAATTCCCTTCGACCTGGAAAGTCAACCATCAAGACATGTGTACAAGTCGAACGAGACGACCAACACTTCAAATTTATCGATAATAGTCAGGGTATCGTCCAATGAGGGGAAACGTGATCTGCCCTAAATTGGGTAATCATAATATTTTATTCAATACATCTCCGTTATAGAGATACCCATCTGTTGGTGTTTCTCCTCTCTTCTTGGTGTTATTTTCACGATCGATTCTTCGAAAGCACGCCACGATGTTGCGTATACAAGGACTGGTAACCTTTGATCTTTCTATTGTTGGATAAGACAGTTCGATGGCATCGAAAGAGAACAACGTCGTCCTTCTATTCAATTGGTGTATCTTCAACGAGATAATGCATCTGCTGCGATAATTTTTCCGTGTGAGAAAATATGTCTGATAGATCATAAAATGTTAATCTTTATACAAGGTGTTTTCTGGGAACTTTTGCTCTCCTAGTGTCATCGGTTGTTTCACGTCGTTTGGCGCTCTTGAAGTTTGTTTTATGAATTTCTGATATATTTAGGTACTCATTTCAATATATTTCGAGTTAATAGGAAACGTTGATTCACTATGGGACATAAGAAGTGCGTTCTTAGTGGAGAAACTCGCGAATTGAGTATCACTGATATTTATCGTATCACTGATATTTTCATTTCCGCGCGCTTCATGTCAAATTTGTTAGTTCATGTTGGGGACAAAATCTGCTTACTGAAAATGACATATGCTCCCTCTATCTATGTTTATTAGTCTGAGGTGCTTTCTGACTATAGTACCAAGCTTGGAAAGGTGATCCGTTAGGTCGTTACAAAAAGTACGGAGTTGCTTCGTTTCTGATGTTTTAAGAAAGATACGAAGTTTAATGTGAAGAAAACACAAGGACCAAGAAAAAGAGAAAGAAAAAATAAAAAAAATTAAAGGAAGTCAGTGGCGTACGCTCTTTTCTCAATATTGTTGGCTGTGATGCCTGCTGGGACGACGCTGGAACTTATACAATTTCAATATAGTTAGAGCTAAATAAATAATAATAATAATAAATTTATTTGCAGAAAAATTATAAAATCTACAAACAAACACAATTCCCACAAAGGCTAAGCCTGTCCGTGGGGTGAACAACCAAAATTGCCTTATTACTTTGAATAATTGTACCAGATTTTGGTCTTAAGTGCGGTCATTTGATTGAATCATGACATGCTTGACGCATTTCAGATATTCATTATCGGATCAAATCAACAGGTCACCGGTACGTCATCAGTAGGCAAATCCAGTGAGCCATGCCTTGGACAAGGGTATTGCTTTCCGGTGCAAATGTAGGCAAACCGTGCTTTAGTTTTGCGTAGGATTAATACTCGTCGATAGTGCGGTGTGCTCAAAGCACACTCTGTTGAGCGAAAACCACATCGCTCGACCTGATATCTACCACACAATTGTCATAAGTTCCAATATTTGATAACAACGAATCGTAGATACTGAGATAATTTATTTTTTGGAAATCCTGTTTGTAGATTCGTGTTTATCCATGAAGGAGGCCATTAATTGCATTATTGGGATGACTAATTTGCGTTTGATGTATTTCACTTGTAATGGAGACGACACTTTGTTAACAAGCGCATAAGCAAGGCTTATAGTAGTTCTCACGAAAAAATGCAACGGTGCCACTTCTATGGAATATGCAGAAAAAATATATATTTTTTGTGCTAAATATACATTGGAGCTTGTTAGTCCTCTGGGTCGCTGCCAGTGTTCCTTAGGAATATATCGACTTTCTCATCAACTTTAAATACGAATCCACATAAAATCAGCAGCTACTCTTTTTTTCTGTTTTAACCTTCAATTCAATTTCACTTTTCACCCTAGATTCATCCTCCGATGAAGATAGCCTGGGCAACGAGGAACTGGTAGAAACCACGCCCGACAAGGAAAGACCTAAGGACAGGAGTACACCCCAGATGTTTCCGCCACCCCCTTTGTCGGACACAAGCAGTACCGGTTCGCCGCCCCCGTTGAACTACAGGGCTCGTCTGCCGCCACCGCCCAACAACTGGGACCATAGAATGAAACATGAAATGACTGAGATTAACGATGTTATGCAGAATATAAGGCCATGTGAGTTATACCAATGAATTTTTTATATTCCCCAATAATCCTTTCAAATATTCAGTACTTTTGGATTATTCATCCTCATATCCTTCAAATAGTAAATCTGTTTATATACTTTGATGATTAATGATTCCACTGGGGCTGCATTAGAGAATTTACTTTTTCGACGATTCAGCGATAGCTTCAAAATGGGTGTAGGTGAAGGTAGCTTAAGTGGTACCCGCTAGACTTTTGAGCTTGGGAAAAACACTACAGAGTTCAGGAAAAAGAATTTCCTTAGAGAAATAAATCCCTAACTCACGAAAGTAATAAGATTCGTCCTACTCTATACAAAAGCTCATTCAAGTGCCACGAACTGAGCTTCGAATCATAATGCAGTTTTGCAGACTCTGTAAATCCAATAGTTGACCACATACCATACTCTGGGCAAGACTGTTTTTTTTTAATCCTCACAAAGTTATATCCAAAGTTCCAATGGGTGTTTTCAGGTTTACCAACGTCTTAGACATCTCCTTGGGAATTGCTAAACTGGGTATAGAACAAAAGATCAAACTGTTCTCGAAGGCTGCTCTCTTACCAACCAACTCCTACTTCTTCTTTTAGTGTCTCTTCTAGTAAAGATTGGAGACAACCATGACCAATTTATCCCTTTCTTGGACGATGTGGTCTAACGTTTGAACATTCATCCCTGTCCAGTCTCTTATTATCTCCATCCAGGAATGTTCTTTTTTTTCTGATTTTCGTTTTCTCCCTATTTCGCCCTTTATGGTCAACTGGAGCAATTGATACTGATAACTCTTCAACAAATGAATTAGACCATTTTCCGCCTTTCAATAGATGTTAATAGCTCTCTATCTGCCTTAACACTGTCTAGTACCCTTTCATTCGACACTGTATCCTTCCAGACAATCTTGAGCATTCTCTGAGAAACCCAAACCCAAAAGTTGCCAACTTGACTGTTTAGGCTTATAGCCCCTTACTTAGAAGTCTCTTCGTTCGCTCAAATGCTGCTCTAGTATACTTAATTTCTATATATTATTTCGGTCTGGGTCTAAACTATCAGTTATCCTGGATCCCAAGTATTTGATTTTGTTCGCTTGTTTTTAAGAGCATTCTCTATTTTTCATATGAGTATAGGAAGACCAACATTTTCGTTTCTGCTGGAGATCAGGAGGTCTGTTGTCAGATAATTGTTCTTTAATGTATTTAGTCTATTGAGCAATAGCCTCTTCTGCTGTACATAGTTTGAATTTATCTCTTCGACTCCTACATTTAATCTAATTCCTTCTCATTTTACAGATTCACAACCTCCTGACGTAACCCACAACACTGCCCAAGGAGGACGTAGACCTCCAGCCGCCGATAGACTGAATAGATACGCATCATCGACGTCAGACGACACCATCGGTACTGGTACCGGAAAATGGAAGGTGTCTGCTAAAATACAGCAACTCCTCAACACATTGAAGAAGCCTAAGAGGAGGCCTTTGCCGGAATTCTACCAAGACGACGATATAGAGCTAGAAATAGCCGCCAATCCGAAAGATCCCAATGCGCCCAAACCTGAAGGTGGGAATACAAATTTAGTTGATTCGATTAGGTTCGATAATGGAATGATTTTTGTAGGTGGGTGTATGACGCCTTCCTTGGGAGATCCATTGGCTATTCCTTCTGGTCTACCGAGAAATATCGAAGCTGCTATATCGAGATATGGCTGTGCTTCATTCAAGGCTCCTGTCGCCACTGTGCTAGATCCTAATGGTAAACTGACTGTGACCTTAACTTACGGTGAGTACAGTCTTGAACAGTTGATAATATAATCTTTTTACTTAATTTTCAATTAGAGAATTCAATCTACTTCTGATGCTTCTTCATTGATATAGATATCCACAAAAATCCATGACAAAACTCTTTATCCTTTCCATTTGTTTCAGTTTGCCTATAGATTCCTTAATAAGCTAGATGACAGTATTAAAGAATCCATAAACTAAGTTATGTCAAAACTATTCAAAAAAATTACTTTATTTCTGAGTACATTGAGATTTTAAATTAAATTAGAGTATGAAATACAGCAATCAGCCATGTTATCTGAAGGACCGATCAGAGCGAATGATGTTACCTATAGACATATTCTATGTCTGAAATAACCCTACCTGGTGTCACTTCAAAGTTTTATTGTTATGGCTGCTAGTGTTTTGAATTATTTTAGTGATAGTGAACCAGCATCTAGACTATATCTGTTTTTCTTCAGTCAGCATAGACACGCAATACGACATGACACCTTTGAGCATTTACGCCATAATTTGCCTTAAAACTGAAGTGTTTTGCGGAAATAGACGTATTCCTACATTACAGGAGTGGATTTCAAAATCTGTCATCTACCCTATTAAGTTTCTTTGTGATATGAGAGCTTCAATAAGGAAATAATTGCTTTAAAACTTTGCATTTTTATGGTCAAAAAGGTTGGCAATAATTCTTCCTTTTCTTCTAGGAAAACTACTCACCCGATCGTGGAAAATCGCCTACGCGTTGTTAACCAAATCATTCGGCAAGAACGGCGATACGAGTCTCAAGTCGGGCGATAGAGTGGCCTTGGTTTACCCTAACAACGATCCTATCAACTTTATCTGCGCCTTCTACGGCTGTCTACAAGCAGGCATTGTGCCAGTTCCAATAGAAGTGCCCATCACGAGAAGGGATGCGGGATCTCAGCAGATAGGCTTCTTGTTGGGCAGCTGCTCGGTGCAGGTGGCCCTCACCTCCGAAGCATGTTTGAAGGGCCTGCCCAAAACCACTTCCGGTGATGTGATCCAATTCAAGGGTTGGCCTAAACTCAACTGGTTCGTAACGGAACACTTGACGAAGACTCCCAAAGATTTCACGCCCGATCCGAGGTTGTCAGATGAAACACCGGCATATATAGAATACAGCACCGACAGGGACGGATCAGTCATGGGAGTGACCATCACAAGGGCGGCGATGTTGCAACATTGCAGGATGTTGACGATGGCCTGTAACTACACCGAAGGCGAGAATATGGTCTGCGTGTTAGACTTTAAGCGTGAAGTAGGTCTGTGGCATTCGGTTCTAACCAGTCTCCTGAACGGTATGCACGTGATATACATACCGTACGCGTTGATGAAGGTGAATCCAGCCAGCTGGATGCAGATGATCACCAAGTATAGGGCTTCGGTCGCGGTGGTCAAGTCCAGAGATCTCCATTGGGGTTTGCTGGCCACCAAAGACCACAAGGACATAAATATGTCGTCGTTGAGGATGCTTCTGGTGGCCGACGGTGCCAATCCTTGGTCGTTGAGTTCTTGTGATCAGTTCTTGTCCGTGTTTCAAAGCAAAGGGTTGAGGCCTGATGCGATATGTCCCTGCGCCAGTTCCAGCGAATGCTTGACTGTTTCTGTGAGAAGACCCGGGAGAGCTGGAGTGAATTCGACCGGAAGAGGAGTGTTGTCGATGCAGGGCCTCAGTTACGGAGTGGTCAGGGTGGATCAGGAAAATAGCCTTACCTCCTTGACCTTGCAGGATTGTGGGCAGGTGATGCCTGGGTGTGTGGTTGTGGTGATCAAGATGGAAGGGCCTCCTTTCCTATGTAAAACTGACGAAGTAAGTGGAATTTTTTTATAATTTTTCTAAAACTGCTAGACAAGTTCAGACGACACCCAACTAAGTTATCACTTCAATTATTTTTTGATGAAATGATTTCTAAACGTTGTTGAAGCGTACCACGAGTAAATAGCATAACCTCATGAAAACAATTGACATGAGAACTGTCAAAGACTAATACACAGTGTTGCCAATATAACCATTTCAAATTGTATCATTCCTGTTGGAAAACCCTTTTTTTATAAGACTTAAATGGCAGTCAATTGCAACAGTAAAATTAACACTTCATAAATAAATAACTCATCGTTTATATCAGGTAGGTGAAATCTGTGTCAACTCCGGAGCTAGTGGTACGCAATATTGGGGATTGCAAGGACTGAGTAACTCGACCTTCAAAGTGCAACCGATTACTGCTGATGGAAAGACAATAGGAGACGCTGAATATACAAGATCTGGCCTTCTTGGATTTCTGGGTCCGGGAGGATTGGTTTTCATTTGCGGTTCCAAAGATGGACTGATGACAGTTACTGGTAGGAAACATAATGCCGATGACATCATTGCTACCGTATTGGCTGTGGAACCAATGAAGTTCATCTATAGAGGAAGGATAGCAGTTTTCAGTCATAGAGTTTTGAGGGATGAGAGGATATGTGTTATTGCAGAGCAAAGACCTGATTGTAGTGAAGAGGAAGTGAGTATTCTATGATTTTGTAAATATTCCAATGAGGAATTCTGCTCAGTTACTAATCATAACTGTAAAAACAAATTCTGGATGAGTTTACTGACAAATCATTCATTCTTTCAGTCTTTCCAATGGATGTCCCGAGTACTTCAAGCAGTAGATTCGATACACCAAGTTGGCATTTACTGTTTGGCATTAGTACCTCCTAATTATCTACCGAAAACTCCTTTGGGAGGTATACATTTATCTGAAACGAAAAGGAGATTTTTAGAAGGAACTCTACATCCTGCTAATGTTTTAATGTGTCCACATACATGTGTTACGAATTTGCCAAAACCCCGAGAAGTGCATTCAGGTAAAATTTTCAGCATAATTAGATGTTTTTGGGATGTTAATATTCGGGCATGTATATTTTCACTAGTTCACTGTACCCCCATCGTTTGTTGAAGCATTATTTACTGAATACTACGGTATTCATTTCTCTATCCTCAAATAAAGATTGCATATAAAAATTAGTCGTAAAACGTTTTGGAAACATCAAGATAAAAGGAAAACAGTTTTTGAGTTATTTTGTCTTCTCGAAAGAGTGATATGTACAAAGTCATTTACCAAACCACGTTTGAAGCGCGGAACCCTTTTTGAGAATGGGAAATTACATATACATAATTTAGGTTATTGGTGTTCACAAGATGATGAATGTATATATTACTTTATTATTTATTCAGTATCTTGTTGCACTGCCTGCACTTTTCCATCACCACTGCACAAAACATATCATGTTTTCTCTATGTGGTTTTCTGTTCATTGTATATTTATAAATGTATTTCACCATTTCATTTTTATATGTTTTTTTTTTGTAATTATCTGAAACTATCCTATGTACAAATTCTAACTTTTTTGCACTCTAATAATTTTTGCATGGTGAACACGGAATAATTGTTGAATGTTACTTAGCTCGAGTCAAGCGATTTAAAGGAATATGCTTCGAATGAATATCATAAGTGTGTAAATCTTGAAAATATGATTTTAGGAAAATTTTGGACAGGTGGTTGTCAGAAAATAAATAATTACATTGGTTTTGATATAAATAAGGGATCTTGACATCCTGGCCTCTCAGCATCCTGAGAAAAAAAAATTAGTTTTTTACTTATAACTTTGGTATTATTACATTCATTGTTTTAATTTTTAGCTACTGAAGTCTAGATGATGTAATGTTTCGAATTAGGTAAGTGTCTCTTGCCAAAATTATTCAGTAGCGTAGATGTAGAGGTGCGATGGTCTTTTCTTATTGAACTGTCTGTTCAACGGGAAAATTATTCACAAATGAAATAATTTAAGCCTCTAAATCATTTTGGCAGAAGACACTTACCTTATTCGAAATACTACATTATGTAGACTTCAATAGCTAAAAAATAAAACATGTACTAATACCAAAGTTATAAGCAATAAACTGTTTTTTTTTTTTTCAGGATGCTCATTAAAACTATGAATGTTATATCACTAGAGTTATAAGTAAAACACTGATTTTTTCAAAACTTTAACATCCTGTGTCTTTAAAACGAAGCTTGTTAAGATATATGTTTATATGAACTTTCTTCATGAAGAGTTGTTCTATCCGTCACCAAAATTATTGCACTAAAATCTGGACCACCCTGTACATAACTAGTGGGGAATTTTTCTTCAATAATTAAAAGAGCGGATAGTTTCAGATTCAAGTGCGTCACAAATATGCAAGAAAAATCGTTACAACTAATCTGTGTTTATCATTCACAGACAACATTGGTAGCATCTACTAACATAAGAGTTCATTAGCTAACAGTAAATAAATAGATCCTGAAATTGATGTTACCCTAAAAGTATTTACAGAAGTTTAGTTCATGAAGACAAACTTTGGCTATGTACACAAATTTACTGAATTAAATGTAGAAAAGTATATGGAAAATTATTCTCGGAATGTAGGAAATATAATGAATTAGAGTGAACGGTACACATGTTGACTGATACTAAATATAATCGATTTCTTCGTCGAAAGTTTCCCTCTGTAATATTTATTCCCACTTGAAGAAGAAATGTAAAAATCACACAAACTTAGAGATTTGTTTCGATGAAAAATTAATTCAACTCGTATTACATAAACCAAGAAAGTTTGCCTTCATGATCATTGATATTTGTTTGTACCCCGTTTGTTCGTTGAAGCTGTTGAACTCCCCTACTCCACTCGACTTGTGACTACGAGTGGGGTGTTGGTAGTGGTTCCCTCTTTACTCTTAACTAACTGACAGCTTTGCTTGAGAGATGCTACAGCATGGTATTCCCTTGCGTTTCAGCAACCGACTGTGTTTCAGACGTTGGCCCCGCGTCTGTTATTGTGGGAAATCTTGTGCAAGGTAACAGACTGGCCTGCGCTCAAGGCAGAGATGTTGGGGGTTTGCAGGAAGAGGAGGACTCTTCGAAAAAGGTAAGCTATATGTTTATATATAATTTTTTTTTGTTTATTACAATGATAACTACTACAATCTGTAAATTAAAAAAATTTTTTTCAAATAATGGAGATCCCATAGCTTCACAAGAGTATTGAAACATATATACAGGGTGCCGACTTAATTTGAAACACCTTTATAGAAAATAAAGTCGGATCAGTTACACCATTGATAACTTAACAACGGCTAGACCGAGTTTATAATCTTATATTTTTTGGATTTCTTGTATCTCAAGAAAATACAAGAAAAAAATTAAAGAAACTATAGAAGAGGTACGACGTTTTCCGAATTATCGGACAGTAGACATCATGAGAGGTAACTTTTTGAAGGTTATGGGACTTTAACAATCAACATACACCATATAGGTTGACTTCATAATAACTTTTCACTGGTTGATAATCCAGCTCTTGTAGTACTCCTCATTTATCATACCAAAAAGCATCTAAATTTTCTTTTTGTTTCATTGTATCTATTTCTTATGTACTCATGCAGAAAAATTGTCTCAAAAAATTTAACTCCTCCCCACAGAAAAAAGAAACATAAATTGCAATACCTACTATTAATACTTCAAAGTATTTCTTATATGTGCAAAACTCAAAATTGATAAATTTGTTTTTCATGATTCTTGGGTATCAAAAATTGTTTATTACATTTTACCACGAATCTGCATGAACCCCTCTAATGAGTGTATTCCTTTCCAGCAACAATTCATCACAGAAATCTTGCGGTGGAGGGCGCATAGTACCTCAGATCACACACTGTTTACCTTATTGAACAGCAAAGGTACGGCTGCTAAGGTGCTTACTTGTTCAGAATTGCACAAGAGGGCTGAGAGGATAGGCAACCTTCTGAACGAGAAAGGAAGGATAAACACTGGTGATCATGTGGCTTTAATCTTCCCTCCGGGATTAGATTTGATATGCGCTTTCTATGGATGCTTATATGTAGGTGCTGTACCCGTAACTATAAGGCCACCCCACCCCCAAAATTTGCAGACTACCCTTCCTACAGTTAGGATGATTGTGGACGTTTCTAAATCTGTATTAGTATTATCTTCACAGGTGAGTGCATTTCATTTTTAATGCAACTGCAGTTTATTAAGCATAAATATACATTTGTACTCTGTAGAAGCCTTAAGGATAAATGACATTGGAACTTTATGGTACGTTCCAAGGAATAATAATATTGTATTTTTGGAATAAGTTCTAGGGACCAATTGCATTGTATCTTTTGAGTATGCTACAGAGATCAATGATATTGTATCTTTAAAGTAATAATGGAGTGAATCTGAAACAAAAATTATTCAAAACCAAAATTGATTTTTCACAATTATTTATTATGAAGATGTTTCGCTTCAAGCTGGAAATTTTGGCATTATAGAAATATTTTGCACCTAAAATATCATATTTTGTGCTTGAACGAACAAAATTTAATTTTCTTTTTCCTCTTCCAGGCTGTGATCAAGCTTCTGCGCTCCAAAGAAGCAAGTAACGTTGTCGATATCAAATCTTGGCCTCTCATATTAGATACTGATGATATGCCCAAAAAGAAGTTACCAGTTCTTTATAGGGCACCGGCTGCCGAGATGCTCGCATATTTGGATTTCAGTGTTTCCACAACCGGAATGTTAGCCGGCATCAAGATGTCCCATGCTGCTGTTACGAATCTCTGCAGGAGCATGAAGCTTTCCTGTGAACTGTATCCGAGCAGACACATCGCTTTGTGCTTGGACCCATATTGCGGTCTAGGCTTCGCTTTATGGTGAGATGGGCTTTTTTTCTTCAGAATTTGATTGTTTTATGAGGAAGCAAGTTTCGCCAACTCATTATTGCTTTTTTTTTTTTTGAAGAAGGGAACAGACATCTGTCATATCATTTATTCCTTTAGATTGGTTGATGGTTGTACAAGCTATCTAACTAGGCGCCGTTGCCACGTTGTGTAGCTGTGATAACGGGTGTTTTTTTCGAGGTATATAACTTTAAGTTGGCATTACTGTTCAAGATGGCGACCGATTTAACAGCTGTCAAGTGATTTATTCTCAGTTTGGTTTGGCGATTCATCATGAATAGACTCACGCCTAAACAACGCTTGCAAATAGTGCAATTTTATTTCGAAAATAATGGTTCTGTGCGGAATACGTATCGCGCACTACGTCCATTTTATTTTGTTTAGCGATGAACCGCACTTCTGGTTGAATGGCTACGTCAACAAACAAAACTGCCACATTTGGAGTGTATATCGAACACCGTTACATCAGAAAACCTGAGGGTTTGGTGCGCTTTATGGGCTGGTGGAATCATTGGTCCGTACTTCAAAAACGATGATGGCCAGAACGTTACAGTCCATGGTGATCGGTATAAAGCCATGATTACTAACTTTTTCATTCCTGAATGGAACAACCATGATGTCCAGGAGCTGTGGTTCCAACAAGACGGCTCAACATGTCACACAGCTCGTGCCACAATCGATTTATTGAAAGACACGTTTGGTGACCGCCTAATTTCACGTTTTGGACCTGTAATTGGCCTCCAAGATCTTGTGATTTAACACCGCTAGACTACTTTCTGTGGGGATATGTAAAGTCATTGGTCTATGCGGATAAGCCACAAACCCTTGACCATTTGGAAGACAACATTCGCCGTGTTATTATTGCCGATATACG
Organism: Harmonia axyridis; assembly: GCF_914767665.1. Classification (NCBI taxonomy): domain Eukaryota; kingdom Metazoa; phylum Arthropoda; class Insecta; order Coleoptera; family Coccinellidae; genus Harmonia; species Harmonia axyridis. The sequence goes on along the minus strand of NC_059502.1, from coordinate 12,582,336 downwards.
GCCACAAATGTTGGAAAAAGTCATCGAAAATCCCGATTGGACTACATCCGAGCCAGCCGTGGCGCTCATATGCCAGAAATCATATTTAAAATGTAATGCCACAAGATTATCTTGCGGATAAATGAGATTCATGTCAATCGAATAATCCATCGTTGTTTTATTGCAATTTAAAGTTCTATAGCTCTAAAAAAAACACCCTTTGATAATCATGAATGAAATACGCAATGACCAAGTATAAATTTTCATGTGCAGGAGAATTTCCCATTAAAGTGGCGATATTATTTTAGGTATCGCGCATATCGTTCACTACCCCACGAGCTTCCGCAGTTACTATAATTACCATATACTATTATTCTATAACACTACCAACCAAAATCTCTCTTTGCATTTTGCAGGTGTCTGAGCAGCATATATTCGGGCCATCATTCGATCCTAATACCACCGTCGGAGATCGACGTAAACCCCGCCCTCTGGCTGACAGCTGTCAGTCAGAACAAAGTTCGCGACACCTTCTGCTCATACGGCGTCATGGAACTGTGTACGAAAGGACTGGGATCGTCGGTCAACCAACTGAAGACGCGCGGTGTAAACCTGGCCTGTGTGAGAACTTGCGTGGTAGTAGCAGAAGAAAGGCCTAGGATAAACCTGACTACCAGCTTCTCGAAATTATTCAGTGCTTTAGGCTTGAGCCCCAGGGCCGTATCGACGAGTTTCGGTTGCCGCGTGAACGTCGCCATCTGTCTGCAGGGTGCTTCTAGTCCCGAACCGTCCTCCGTGTTCGTAGACCTGAGGGCGTTGCGCAACGATCGCGTCAGCCTGGTGGAGAGGGGAAGCCCGCACAGTTTGTGCATCATGGAGAGCGGAAAATTGCTGCCCGGCGTCAAGGTCATCATCGCTAATCCGGAAACGAAGGGCCAGTGCGGCGATTCGCATCTCGGCGAGATCTGGGTGCAGAGCGGCCACAACGCCAGCGGTTATTTCACCATCTACGGCGAGGAGAACGAGTGCAACGACCACTTCAACGCCCACCTGGTGACCGGGAACACGGGAGAAGTTTACGCCAGGACCGGGTACCTGGGCTTCCTGAGAAGGACGGAGACCGCCTCGATCACCGGGTCCAATAGGAGCGCTCTGGAAGAAACGATACTGGGCAGGGACAGCGATACGGAATCCTTGAATTCGTCACATCACATTCTCAACGCCTCATCCTCCGACAGTCCCGAACAGCACGACGCTGTATACGTGGTCGGGGCTTTAGACGAAACGATTATGCTTAGAGGCATGAGATATCACCCTATCGATATTGAAAACAGCGTGATGCGGTGCCATAAGAAAATTGCAGAATGGTAAGTGGAATATTTGTAGATGCATGCATATTCTTTTTTTGTTGTGCCCATTACTTTCATGAAAAGGTTTATACAACAAAATATTTTCGAAAAAATCGTATGGAAAAGAAAAAAAAAGGGGTTTTCTTTTTCCTGACCAAGAAACAATCATAGAGTGTAATTTGACACTTCGAAGGATGTATTTTGGGTTGCCTGACAGAATGTATGAAGCCGGGGCAAGCAACTATATAAGCTATATAAATAGACGTATTTCTGCGTTACATTAGAGGGATTTCAAAAACTGTATTTAGCCTTTTAATGTCAGTGGCAGCATTTGTGATTCTTCAATTACCTAAATAAAGATAGAAGACTAAATAAATAAAACCTAAATAAAGACAATAACTTGTAAAAGACGCCCTTAAATTCAGGTTAGGCGTAGAGTAATCAATTTTTCGTAATTGTTCAATCTCGAAATGGAATATTGATCTTTCTGAATGAAAATATTATTTTTAGAGCCTAAGATTAACGAAAGTTTGAAAAATTGGCTCGGTGTTATTTAATGCAATATTCTTTACCTCAATGGGGATTCAAATCCTCCAGCTTGACATTATATTTATTATGATTTTCTTCAAAAGTTGTTATTCTGAAACATAGGAAGATGTAATAAATTTTACAGTGAAATTTGAAGTATTTTTGGTTTTAATAATAATAATGGTTTTATTTTCCTTTGTGGAAGAAAATATAACACATATCTGAAACTGAGGGACAAATAATTAGGAAATCAACAATATGTATTGCTATGATAACAGTAAATACAATACATTTTTCTGCAAAGTTCTAAACCTTTGTAATTTTGGAGTTCTAATTGTTGAATAATCTATTTTCATTATAAACATTGTATCTATAATATTGTATTGAAAGTCCTTTGCCATATAAGTGGTATTCCAGAGTTAAACGAGGAAGACTCATTTTGTGTTCCAATCTTTTTGAAAATGTTAAATATTCTATGAGGAAGAAATGAATCATTGTGTGAAATTTGTAATCTTCAAAATAAGCTCATTAACCTCATACTACTTTTCTATTTTCAGCGCTGTTTTCACTTGGACCAACCTTTTAGTTGTAGTGGTAGAATTAGATGGTAATGAAAGTGAAGCCTTGGATTTAGTACCATTAGTGACAAACACAGTACTAGAAGAGCACCATCTCATAGTTGGAGTCGTCGTAGTTGTAGATCCGGGAGTTGTTCCGATCAACTCCAGAGGAGAAAAACAAAGAATGCATTTGAGAGATGGATTTTTAGCGGATCAATTAGATCCAATTTATGTGGCGTATAACATGTAAGATGTAATTCATTAATAATCAGTTCTTACAATTAATTTGGCGTGATCGAACGAACTTTTGAAACAGATAATACTGAGGTGATATCCTTGAGTTTTAATTTTATAACCGTCAATGTTGTAATCACTATAACTAATTTTGTTCACTGATTCAACCAGGTGATGAGGAATAAATATTTTTATGTTGAATTAGCTCTCTGCCATAGAAATCCTTCAGTATTACTTCAAAAGGGATTTATCGATTGTAGATCACTCCAGTGATAATAATCGTATCTTTTTGTACAACTAGAAAATTCGGAAAAAAGTCGTATAATAATTTGGATCAGCTGAAAATTTTGCACAAATTTTATAACAGTTGTTGGAAAGCTCAAAAAAAGATCTATATTTCTATGAAAGAAATTGTTAGCAAAACTTGTTAGTTGTGTGTCTGTTTGCTGATGTCATCAGACTTTTTCATTACACAACAAGATATGTTCGAAGTAATTCAAATTTGAAATTTCCAAGATGTATTTCAGCTCAAATTTTTCAAGTCTCAACATTTACATGTTAGTAGTTTAGATGTAAATATTATGGCCTACTGCCGATAGTGTATTGTATCAATAGATTGTACAGTCAACATCTCTCTTCTGGTATTTTTTTTAGATTTGAGCAAACTATCATGTGATTATGAACTTTTTGTGATTTAAGTTAGCCGTAAGCACCTTTTTTCATTTATTATTATGTTCCATGAAATGATTTCTTGAAGTAAATGATTATTTATTAAGAGTCTAGTCTAACTTTGATTTGGCCACGTCCCTGAAGATTATCACAGGAAAAAAACAAAATCTTCGTGGTTGTGAAAATAAAATTTTATTTTTAATTTGTTTTTTCCATTATTGGAATCTTTCAGTTTTTTGTTATCCATATTTCATAATGATTTAATGACATCACTTGAAAGTTTTTAAATGCGTTATGATTCTTTTAGTTTCAATAAATGATGTTAATTTATTTAAACTTCATAAGTTAGGATTGAGTGCAATTTAAGAGAATAATTATATGCATTGTGACATATGGAATTCTAAGAAAAACATTTCAATTAATCATTAATAATTCTAACAATTGAAAACTGACTGAAAATTCAAATACTTTAATACCAACTCCACTTCTGGATTGATTTTGAGATAGTTTTATTTTTCTGAAATATTTATTTATACCTTTGTTAGTATTATTTCTTAAGCAATCTTATTCAATGCTCTTTTAAGAGCACAATATTTTAATCAACATTGTGTGACAATATGATTTTTCTTTGTTTATGTATGAAATTGCCATTCAAGGCCGAAATTTTAGAAAGAATTTCATGAATACAACAAGAAATAAATGTACCTTTATATCAAACAGTATTATTTTTCTTATCTACCTATCAATTTTTTTAACATTTCAATTAAGACCAAAAGTTTTTCACCAATTCTGAGCAAATCAGTTCATTCTGCCATACCATTAAAACAAAATTGAGCGGGAGTTTTTCAGTTTCACGCAGATTTCATGACTATGTACTGGGAACTCGTCTGTCTCAGATTTATCTGTCACATTTGTGATAAAGAAAACTTTTTGCCAACCAACATTTTCCAATGCAAAAATCACTAAACGATATTCATGGAAATGATTGAATAATTTTGGACTTATGGAAGAATATCAATGGCTTCTGCACTTGTAATATAAATAACTAGTCTGCCATTCAAAAATATTAACAAGATTATTTAGGTAAGTAATCAGTCCTACACAGAACACAGTTGGTTCTTATTATCGATCAAATATGAGCAATGGGTATATAATAAAATAAATGGGAAATCGAATAATAATTCCATTTTTTTTATCACAAAAAAAAAGTTTTGGGCGCTTGTTCCAGAAGAATAGCTGGCTATAATTTTGCCCAAATGTCTGTAATTTTATTGTCTCTTTATTGTTAAATTCATTAATTATAGTATTGGATTCACTAATGAATAATTGAAGATCAAAATCAATTTTGCACGATAACCATCCAGCGGAATGGGCTAGAGATTAGGCATTTATTATAGTCCTTATATATCGTTCAGAGCCGTTAGTGGGTGAATTTCAAATTTCCATGTTTTCCATTCGAGAATTATCAATCCGTCTTCTGTGAGTCGGACCTCATCTTTTGTAAAAATGAATGGCTCAAAATTGAAAAAATACAGATATCTCGTCTAAAAATACTTGTCGGTCCACTGAATAGTCACGCAATTTCAAAACTGTAATTTTTTTAAGTTGATCTGTAAACTTCGTAAGTTTTCTAGGATGCAATATTTTCGTAGCTTTTCTGTTTTTTTATTATTTCAACAGCAATTCGGGAATTAGCGCCCTAAAACAACTAACAACTAATAGGTATTCTATAATACAAGTGCAGAAGGCATTGATATTCTTCCACGAGTTCAAAATTCAAAAACGAGCCACGAAGTGGCGAGTTTTTGAAGGAACGAGTGGTAGAATGAGCCTGCTGTACGAGTATTATACATTATTTTCTCTAATTCATTTCATTTTTATCGAAATTTATGAAATATTTCCATAAATATCATTTAGTGATTTTTGCATTGAAAAATGTTGGTTGGCAGAACTGATTTCTTCAAGGCAAATTGATGAATTGACAGATAAAGCCGTGGCGGAATGTTCGTAGTACCAACATATAATAATAAAATATAACCATGAAAACTGTGCGTTTCAGATATATTCTCGCACGATTTTGTTCTACAAGATGTGGAAGAATGAACGGAATAACCACAGAATTAGAGAAAAAAAATTTCCCTGATTTTTCCGATAATCACCTGCAACCCTGCAGTCAATTCATCAAAAAAATTTAATTTCAATCTATGGTTAGGATTGTTGGTTATAAAATATTATTCTATGTTCTATGTCTATATGTTTGTTTGACTACATTGGTTATTGGTACAATTTTCTTCGTATTGGGGAATAAATATTAATCTATGACATAAATTTAACTTTCCAATATGTATCGAACAGATAAAATGTTCATGAAAGACCCGGCAACCGCCCCTCAGCGTATATATATCGGTGGTCTCCCTACAACGGTGGTAGCTGATGATTTGGAATTGAAATTCAGACAACATGGTAAAATATTAGGAATTGTCCTCCAAAGGGGATTTGCATTCGTCCAGTATGAAAAGGATGATCAAGCACAAGCCGCTATTCGTTTCGAGCAAGGTGCAATAGTTCATGGCAAAAAAATTATTGTTAAACCTGCTTTACCAGATAGAAATCGATCTAATATGAATACTTCAAATTCAAATCAAAAGCCTCAAGAATCAAATAACCAACAAAAAAAAATTACTGGTAATCAAAATGCTAGTAACATTCCCAACACTCCTATCAAAAAAATTGACCCTGAGGAGTTGCCAAAATCTAATCAACCTCCTGCAGATGTTAGCACTTCACCTTGCTTTGAAGAAAAAGAAATGGAGATGATTGCAGAAAAATTTCAGGAAGCAGATAATCAACAATCCTTCCCACCTAAATCACAAAGTGTTATATCGTCAGAAAACTTTGATGATGAAGATTCAAGGGGGCCAATGCGAAAACGAAGAGGAAAAAGAGGAGCTAAACCAAGGCATAGTGATAGATTTGTACCACATCCACCACCATTAGACAGAGATAGATTCAGGGATGTAGGACCATATCATCCTCAGGACATGTATCCTGAATATGATAATCCTTTACCTGTTGTAATGGACAGACCTGATAGAAATGATTGTGAAATTATTGTTGTTTCCAAGTTACTGACAGAATATGCAGAATATATTGAATCACGATTGAAATCACTTGGCCTCATTGTTGATCTTTTATTTCCTAACGAAGATGTGCCCATAGGTCGTGTCCTAGCCAATATCTCTAGTCGAGGCTGTTTATATGCTATACTTATTATGCCACAGAATAAGGATAACCAAAGTTTAACACTGAATATTTTACACGGAATTCCCCAGGAGCATAGAAATATGCCTCTTGACGATGCTCTTCTCTTCTTAACAAGAAATTTTGAGGCATATATGAGAGGTGAAAAAGTCTCAACTACAGATAATGAAGGTAAAATGACTATCTATGATAAACACCCTAATGGTATACAGTTATTATTGAATATGCTTGCTGAAAATAGAGTGTTGACTTCAGTTCAGTATGATAAAGTAATAAAATATTTGGAAGAAAGAAGGGAATTACAAGTACAATTTGAAGTAAGTGAAGGCATTGAAGTTGGTACAGAGAATCAAGTCAATAAACAAGCAGAATTACAAAATCGTATAATGAACATATTGAACAAATCCGCTGATAATAGTAAAATTGACAGTGAACAAGCTCCACCTCCTCCCCCTCCTTCAACATCTACACCACTTCTGAAGGATCCTACTGTCCAGAAAGCTTTGGATAGCTTGTTATCTGGGGAAATGTTCAAAAATATTTCTACTTGATAAGATTAATCGTTAATAAGCGATGAGCATTGGAATACTCTTTTTATTTCTTTGCTGATGAGTTTCAAGAAGTTCTGACACGAAAAAATTGTAATTGTCCTTTGTGAGTGGTTTAAAAAGATGATGTGGTTAAAGTTTCCGAGTTTTCAATGAATCATTAGTTCTGTTGTTCTATTGATATGTATATACAACCACCCAAATTCAAAATGAATTAGGAAAAATTATGAAATTCTAGAATATAATTTTAATGACTATGTAATAAATAGTTGTTTACTTACTGGTTTTATTAAAATTCATTGACTTGTAAACAATGTAAGAGTTAACTAGAACTCCACCTCTTGTTAATTATTTGGATATTGATAATAAATTAACTGAAAAAGATCATGTTATTCAATTGAGGGTTGATCTTATTTTCACAAGCTCTACTAAAAAGTATTTGTGTTGTCTGCAAAGTACCATTTAAATATCTAAGGAGGGAAGCGTGAATCCACATTGTGAAAGGCCCGAGTCCTATGAAAAATTGAAATATTTTCAAAAAAATATTGTTTTTGACTACTCTATCTACTACTCTATCCATATTATCTTTCAATGTCACAAATTTATTATTGTTCGCAAGTAAATGTTTAGAAAACTTTGAATTGTCCAAAATTTAGTTGTGGATCAATTATACTTTCTATGTGTAGTATTGTTTTTTTTTAATTCCTCAATCACTTCATGAGAACTACTAAATATTTCTATTATTTCTATATCACCATAGTTATTAAAAAAATATTATATTTTAACAATATTTTCATTCTTTATCTAAACCATCAGTTTACAGCTAATTAATCCACTTAGATTAAGTTCTTTCAGTTAATAGAAGTTTTTTCAGTCAATATACCAAATAAATGCGAATTTGGAAAACATCATTATTAATGATTTTTATGTTTTCCTTTTTAATTATTTTTTTCTCTCTGAGAGAATTTTCTGACTGATTTTGGTTTATGTTCTGGAATGAATAAAAATCTAAAAATGGAGTAAAAGAAAGGACTGCACAGAGATAATTTTATTTTTGAACTCGATAATGCAGTTTAAAATAAAATTATTAGCATAGAAAACATTTATTATTCAAGAATCAAAAATGGGTCTACAAACATCATTCCATATATCATTCCAGTTTCCAAATAATTCAAGTTCTTTTTTCATTCTTTCTAGATTTCTATTCACCATTTCATTGGAAGGAAATCCTTCAAATAGGTCTAAAAGTAAATTTGAGAGTTCTTGTTGGTTGGAGAAAACATATCCATTTTTTCCATCAATCACTAATTCATTTAGACTGAAAAAGAATATGAGGAATATCTTCAATATCAGATCATAGTAACAATTTCCAAATATAGCAAAATAATTTAATAATTTTGAGGATATACTTACGCCTTAAAACTATATGCCAATACAGGTACATTAGCACCAAATAAATCAACAATTTTCATTGGAAGATCAAGTCCACTTGAACTCGTGTGTAGAGAAATTCCAAGATTGGCACATCCAATGAATAGGGGATAATCTTTGTCTTCTAACCATGGAGTGATCACCTTAACATGTGTCCATTTTCTAGATTCAATATCATTCAAGTAATGTTCTCTCAAAGGTCCCTTTCCTGTTATAGCAACTACCAAATCTGGTAAATTTTTGTTATTACCATTGTTCCAGTGATTTTCATAATCTGAAAATGAAAAGTTAATATTATAGTTAATGGAAATTTTATCAACAATTCTGAGATTTTTGAAATTTATTTACAATGTAGAATATGCAATTATTTTTCCCAGTTACCATCTAAGATTAGAGGTTCAATATGAAAATAAAATAATTCCTAATGTCCACGGAGAGGAATGTTGAGTATTTTATTTTTAAATCATAACTTCCAAAATTTTTATGGTTGAAGTGAAAATTGTTTTTTTGAAGAAATAATCTCCTATTTTTATTACTTCATAAATAAACTAATAATTGAATCAATATTTCAAGTCATTATTTTAACAATGGAAATATTATCTTGAAATTTTTATTCTAGAAGTCATCGATAATTTATTGACAATTGAAATGATAATAGAACAATTTGGTTTATTCATAATGAATTTGACAAATAACTACTTCAGTTATTACTTTAACAAATAGAAGCTCACTTAGGCCAACTTCATTAAACTGAAAATGCAATGATTGGATAAAAACTGCTGATAATTTGACTCTGCTATTTTGAATAGCTTTTTAGTGAAAAGTTGTTCAGTTTTATATTGAGTATAATTCTCAATAAAATAATAACTACCTTGTAATGCATTCACGAGTATGGAAAAGTCTTCATCTTCTGTCCAACTAGTACTTGATACTATAAATGCAGGTCTATCATCTTTAAGACTTAGACCAATTGAAGAATGTTGTGAAAATAAAGTAGCATTTTCATTTTTTTCATCAATGAATATTTCAAAGCCCTTCTTTTTACCTAAAATCTTGAGAAAATCATGCATTTCACTTTTTGACACCGATCCAAAACAAGAACCTGGACGGTCATATACCACTTGTGCTCTACAATCAAAAGCAAAAAGAGGGTATAAGTAGAAAACCTTGCAACAATTTCCATTTATATTTTCTTTTCTGAACTTTAAATTCTACAAATTAATGTTACTCTGACCTTATTCCCCAATTTTCATGTAAATCTTTTTTCATTACTTCTGACACACAAAAATTATAGTCAGCTTTTCGTCCTATGGTTTTTTCTATTTTTTTGGTTAGAGAAACTAAAGGACTCCTTTTTCCCACACTTAGTGCCATTATAGTGTGTGCGTAATTGTGCCAATCAATTATAAGCTGAGCTCCTACCAATTTGCAATATATCCAAGAAATAACTAATGAAGGAATTGCTGGTGGGTTCTGAACCAGAACTACATCAGCCTTACGTGTTATAGCTAGTAGAAACAAGAGATTTAAAGATGTCCATAGTGTTTTCCATATATAATTCAATAACTTGAAACCTATTTTCGGACATGGAAATAAATAATGATGGTAAATATTAGGAGTAATTTTGAATTGATGTGGCAGTTCCGATTCTCCATAACCAATTACATCTACTTTATTTCCCAAATCAGCCAATGATACAGCATGATTAGCCATTCTAGGGCTATGACCAATATCACCCAACACAACAATTTTCACATTTTTCTTTTGTTCCATTTTACTCAATAATAAATAGCACTAGAACATTTTTTCTGGAATGTTTGAATAATAAAAGTTTGTTTTGAAGTGTCTAACCTCTAACCACAGATTAGATTATGTCTTTGGTCTACTAACGTCAATTAAAATGATGTCTAGAATTGAGTAATCACTTTTAGAACTACCACGATACAATCCTATAACTTTTTCAAACTTTATGGTAGTTCTTAAGAATTTGTTATGGTTGTTCTTTCCCCGTGTTAACTGGTTTATATATTTTCGCAACTAAATAATCAGCACCATTTTATGATTTATTAAATATTTACAACCAACCCGGATGATTGAAGTATTGATAATACTCTCTGAAAGTAATCTTGATATTGTAATCTTATAAGATACTGATAGCAATATTCCTGAATAAATATCATCTATTCCTTCGTCTCCTTTCTTCTTGAAAACTTTCATAAGTTTGATGAAATATATCCCAAAATATCAAACTCAGTATAGTGTGAGGCCCCATTCTGATAAAAGTAGCCTCCATACCCTTGAAGAAGCCAGGTATTCCTTCGGTTTGCATGATCTTTTTAACACAATCAAAGGAGTTTTTATAAAGCAGGCCTCTGCCAGTGGCGTCGGTTTCTAAAAACAGATACTATGGAACATAATATAATACATTAAAGGATGATAACATTCAAATTACCTTGATTGTAGAGTCTAGTCAAAATCAATTCTGATGGAGCCATGGTTATAGAAATAGCAATGCCTCCAATCAAACTACCTACTAAACTTTGCCAAAATAGGGAATTTTGTAGGAGACCATTTTCTCTCATATATTCCTTGGCAAGCACAAATGCTGATAATTGCGAGCTAGAGCCACTTGCCGTTCTGAACATACATGTTAGGCTGCCCCTGAACCATCCTCTTATCTATGAAAAAATGGAAAATAAATAACTGTGGAGATGAATAATCAAATAATAGCAAAAACTAGTAATCTGTGATAATAGCAAGGAAATTAGCCTGTTGCATGCCAGTTAATATTTGGTTTTTAATATTAGCCTATGGTGAAATTTTCTATGATAAAAAGAGAGAATATCTTCTTTTGAGAGGGAACACCATAACATGGCTGCTCAGTTCAAAACGAAATTAGATATATTTCTTCTTACAAATCAGCGATTTTTATGGAGTTTCACATGATTTCCTTAAACCTTAATTTACATTGTGAAAAGTAAATCTTTTTAATTTGCGAATGAAAAAAAATCTTTTCGTTTTTCGCAAAAAAAAATGGTGAAATGTACTTTGCACAAAACACTGATATTCTTTTAAAATATTCGTGAAAAAAAACTACCAAAAATCATTTCAAAAGAGGTAAAAACTATATTTTCGTGAAAAAAATATTCGAGCGTCGCACAATGTTGCCCTCTACTTATTTGCTTCGAAAAAAAAAAATAAAATGAAGTGACTGTACAACTTCGTACACCGTACAAAGTTTGGTCATCGCATGAGCGCTAGAGGGGAAATTAATGGGTACCAAAGTTTAATTTATACGCGAAAAGCCACGTGGCGGTAATCCCTCGTAAGTGGTCTAATGATGCTGAATAATTATTAGATTTTTTCTGTTTGAGATTTGGGCAATAAGAATGCTTAATAACATGTTTGAAATACTGCTATGGGATTAGATCTTGTTTAAAACAATTCAGGTGACAATAACTCGGTGTTGGCGAAGTTTCCCTTTCCATACGTAGGTGACGCTATTGTATATTGAAATGTATAGTGATTTAATTAGACACAGTGGCTACAATTTGATCAAATTGAGCCTAAAAATGGCGACTGGGGATATAGAACTATAGAACTTAATACAATTGACTGAACTGAACTGACACACGTCAAAATCAAAATGATTGGGCCTGATAGTATTTGATTGTATATAGAACAAATTTAATCAACTAAAGAATACTAGAGTGACTAAATAAAATGGGCCTCACATTTTGAATAAATCCCAAAAATCAGGAATAGAGAATGGAAACAAAAAGCCGCCATATTTAGGATCAGCCAATTAAACGAGACCACGCTTGTCGCCACTGTGGTTTATTAAGTTACTGTATTGAAATGGCCATATTTCCATGGAAACGAATTTTGACTCGAGCGCCTTGGGTACATAAATCAACTGAAGTATCGCAAGTCTCCTTTAGGCCCTTTAGATTTTAATTGTTTTGTTCTGACGTAATACCAAAAAATACTATTCATTTTCAAAATATGAAAGTTTGTTGGGACAAAGATTTGAATGAAATTTTCAGAAAAGAAAGTTTTTATTTGTTCATATCAAAAAATAGAGTTCTTATTAGAAGTTATTTACCTATTTCATCTCGTACTTACTCCATCTTTTTTATGAATTGTCCTGAAGGCATCTAAGGTACTTGAATATTGTCGACGAGAATCTGAATGGGACACCGAAGATTCTGCTTGCATATGTGTTTTAATCAAGAAAAACGGACTTGCCCAAAAACCTGCGAAGCCACCACAAAGACCACTTATTAGCAGGGTTCTATGAAATATGAGTTTTCCTTCTTCATTTGACATGTACCCTGATGCTTGAATCAAATCGAACGATCCTAAAATCAAGGCAATCCATATTCGATCAAAATCTTAGCAAAATCTTATTGATAGGCAGCAAAAATAACCGAACTTTTCAGGTGTGAAATATTTCGAAACGGTTCTACAATTTTTCGGATTTTACTTGTTACCTAGTCTCAAACCATTTGCAACAATTTGCCAACCAATAAAAGGTACAAGACCTCTTTGTAAGGCCAAAATGCCTTCTTCATGTGCTATATGATGAGCTGCTTGTATTGTGTTTTTGTAAATCTTGGCGTGCTTTCCTCTTTCTTTTAGTTCGCCTTGTAATTGCATTCTTGTTTTCACAACTTCTAACGGATTGGTAAATATTCCGGCAGCTGTTCCAGCTAAACTTCCCAAAACAAATTCCATTCATTAGCTAGCGTTTTGAAGAAACCTTATAATCATGTTTTTTTGCGCAAAATTTAAATGACACTTTAAAATTCTATTCCCAATTCATTTTGGCATTGAATAACAATTTTTGACGTGAAACATTCCCAAACTCCGGGAATTTCGTAATTTAATTTTTAAATATTTCAAATTGAATCCACATTTGGATAGCGCCATAGAGTTTATTACTCTGATTTTAGGGCTCGATATAAAGCCGAGATAAATTGCTGTGAAAACAATAGTTCGAAAATTTGACAGTTCCACTCTTCACCTGAATAAAATTGATATAAAAATGATTTTTGTCTGTAATGAAATATTTGTTTTATTCATGGTAGTTCGAATCATCCATAACCGACCATAGTTCTACTGTATAATAGATTAAGAGCCCTAGTTTGAAGGTTAACATATCACTGTTTTCAAAAATTATTGTTTACCGGTTTTATTATTTTTGAAAATTAAGAAATGACGTCAAAACGAACTGTTTATGTTGGAGGTCTGGCTGAAGAAGTAGATGAGAAAGTGTTGAATGCTGCATTCATTCCATTTGGAGATATTATAGATATTCAGATTCCTTTAGATTATGAAACAGAAAAACATAGGGGTTTTGCTTTCATTGAATTCGAAAGTGGAGAAGATGCAGCTGCAGCTATTGATAATATGGTGTGTAAATAATTATATATGGGAAATTTAAATTAAATCATCGATTTTTACAGAATGATTCTGAATTGTTTGGAAGAACGATAAGGGTGAACTTAGCTAAGCCACAAAGAATAAAAGAAGGTTCGACGAGACCTGTTTGGTCTGAAGACAGTTGGTTGCAAACTCATGCTGGAGAAACATTACAGAAAAAAAATGACATACCTGAAGATGATGCTATGGAAACTATCGTAAGTATTATTGACATTTTGATGTCGGAAGAAGATCCCAGATTTAAAAGTATCTCTCCTGAATTGCAGACTAGTGAAAACCAAGTCGAAAATCCCAAAGTAAAGAATCCACAAGTATATCTAGACATCAAAATTGACAAAAAAGAAGTTGGCCGCATAACTATCCTTCTTAGGTCAGATGTTGTTCCAAAAACTGCAGAAAATTTCAGATGTCTATGTACCCATGAAAAAGGATTTGGATATCAAGGAAGTATATTCCATAGAGTTATACCTGCTTTTGTATCCTTTCAGTGATGAAATAAGCAATCATTATTTCTAATATGGCAGGTAATTGATCAGTTATTCGAGGTTTTCTATCCTGACTTTTAGGGCTCTGGGAGACCTCTGAAAAGCTTAGAGGATGAACATTATTAAACAAATCAGTAAAAATTTTTTGAGAATAAAAAATTAAATATTTACTGAAACCCTCATGAAAATAATTAAATTCCCACTGTTGCTACTACAGGATCAACAGAATTTCAAACAGTCCAGAACTAAAAAAGTGAGAGCAATTAAGGTTTGCTTAACTTTTAGTTTTTCAGTTCCTGTTTTTGTATTACTACAACAAATGATTATACTTGGTCATAATTTCGAATAAGTGGTGTTAATAGAGAGTTAGAACTGTGAAGTAAAATACTTTTCATTTTTTAAGCGAAAACCATCTAGCAGCTGAAATAAAATAATTCCCTAAAACTTTATCACCATATACCTAAAAGGTTAGATCACTCCTAACATTCATTCATATGAAATTTCTTTTTTAAATGAGTCCAAAAATCGTCTCCATAAATATTGGCATGTCTTTAATGAACACTATGTATAATTACTGTTTTACTCAGCAATATTCCTATTGTTATTTCCCTTAATATATCTAGATGTGTCAAGGAGGAGATTTCACACACAATAATGGATCAGGTGGAAAATCAATATATGGAAGAAAATTTGAAGACGAGAATTTTGAACTCAAACATGTTGGACCAGGAACATTATCGATGGCTAACTCTGGTCCAAATACAAATGGATCTCAATTTTTCATATGTACTGAAAAAACCGATTGGCTCGATGGGAAGCATGTGGTTTTTGGTCATGTAATAAGCGGAATGGATGTAGTGAAAAGAATGGAAAGGAGCGGTACAAAATCTGGAAAACCCACGGAAAGAATAGAAATTTCTGGATGTGGCGAAGTCTCTTAGTTGTATATAAATAAGTTGTAACTATTTTTTATCAGTAAATACTTTATCCCACTTTGGATTTTAATTCAGTGATACCTTCCAGAATATTAACATCATTGATTTCTTTGCAGTTCATCGAGAAGTCTTTATTCAATTTTTGAGCTCTTTCAGCTTTTAATATTTGGTAGATGATCATGATCAAAACAAGTTTTTATACTTTGTTTTTACTACTAATATTTTATGGTAGTAAAATTATAGAAAGTGTAAAACTTGTTTCAACCAATTCTTTGTTTATTGAATTCTAGAATTTAAAGAATGAACCTAATAGTAATGAGAGTTTTTAATTGCCATCTCTTTTCTTTCATTCGCATTTCTTAAAACTTTTTACGATTGACATTTCAATTATAGTCAACCAGTGAATTTCATAACATGACGGTGGTTGTCATGGTGATAGCTATAATACCAACAATAACAAATAACTGAACTTCAGGTGATCATCTTGTCAATTTATGCTATTAAATTGAAGAAAATCCTATTATTTTGCAATAAAGTTGATAAATATGGAGGTAAGATTATTGATTTCTATAATTTCTTTTGAGCATCATTGTTTCTTTACGAAAAATTTCATTAGTTTTCGTATGTTTTCTGATATATTTGCCGCTGCAAAAAAAATTACGTTTCAGTGGATTGCCGAGATAAATCTTCGATTTTACCTTTATTGCAATAAAAAATATATTCATTCCATAAAGTTTATTTCTTATAAATTTATTAGACCTCTCCTAGAATTCAAAAACCTTTGAAGTGTCTTGTATGTCTCTTCGAATACCTATCTTCTTTATTATTTTTTTAGGACGAACTAGAACTACAAGAACTCAACAGTTCTCATTCTTCGAAAACCTTCATGAAAAGAGACAACAAAGTCCGATCTCCTCCTCATGCTCCCAAAGTAACTGGAAGAGGTGACGGCAACAATGATATCACAAATCTATTCCTGATAAAAAATTATTCTGGCACAAAACCACTACAAACACCGATATTGGAAGCTTTAAGCAGAAAAATCGATAAGAATTATTCCCAGATATCGGATACACTCTCAGAAACTCAAGAAATGTCTCAAATATCCGATGAGGTTTTTCAAGATGAAAGGAAAGCTTCGATTGACAGTCCCAGTAGAACAGACTCTAGATCTTACAGAGACAGGGTTAAGAACAGATTTCTGATGATCAAAGAAAATGCGGGAAAGTCGGCACATAAGGCTAGTTTCAAAGACACCACGAAAAAATTGATAATGGAGAGAATCAGACAAGAAAATGATAGTATCGAATTTGAGATAGAACAAAAACGGAAAACATTCGGAAGAACGAATATCGACAACAAAAAAATGTATGATTTCTTTGTAGGTGAGAATGGTCCACCAGAGGTAAGAGTTTTATTGATTATAATTCTATTCCATTGATTTTCTTTTCAAAATCATACCTATTTTTTTTTATCGAAATAGAGTTGAATCATTTTTTTTTAAATCGCTAAAAAATCTTGATGTTGAGCTTGAGCAGTGTGGAAGCTGATGTCGAAAAGCTGTAGAGTTGAAGAAGATCCTTTGAATGAAAATAATTCATTTATTTTTATTTCTCAACAATTTTAAAACGTATTTTTGAATATTGTTTTGAAATCGAAAACGATCATGAAAGTTTCAAATTTCTAGATTTTTATGTTCGAGAGTTACATTATTTACGGCAGGACGAACGGACAGAATTAGATACGGTTACAAATTTTCCATGAATTATAGTCGAACCTTATCGTTTGAGATCATACCTCGTGATGAAATGAAATAGCGCTCTGTCCAGGGAACGAGCGCTCAAAAAGCATGAAAATTTTTTTCTGAAACATTCCTTCTGTAGGTTGAAAAATGGCCGGAAGCGGAAGGTGTTCACGAAATCATCAACAAATCAACTGAACAATTAATAGGTGAATGTTCTGATGATGAAACTTTGGTAGAAATGAAATATCCAGAAAATCTTAGGTTTCAACAGAAAGCAGCTGAAGTTGAATGTCTATTCAGACCATCTGGGTAAAATCGATTTATTCCGCATAATACTGTTTTCTTCAATCCAAACCCATTTTTGAGTTAATTCCCGAATTCTTAACCAATTTCAATTCATTTTCAGGAAGACTATAGAATTGTCTAAAAAATTGACTAATGAAGAACCCAGATATTTAGAAGATGAGGGTTTCTTTGTGCCACCGAGACCAAATATCTCAAGAATATCTTGCAATATACTGGAGGAACGCCTACTGAGTATTGGGGACAAGTAAGTTGAGATGACAAAAAACTAAACGATTAGACATGATAAACCTTGCATATTTGGTCCGATCATTGGTCGTTGATCTAATCAATTCATACGAAACTAACTGTTAATGAGAGATTTTAACAATTAATTTCGTGTACTTCAGTAACTACTGTTATGGATCGTCTATATTATTTTTAATTTTAGAATAGAATATTTAATTTCAAATTTGATATTTCGATTCAATAACAAATGGCGCCCAACGTGGGGCGCCAATTGTGATGGGTCGACTATATTGATTTAAATTTTAGAATAGAATATTAAAAAGTCAAAATTATCATATTTTGTTATTAGATAGAAATATCAAATTCGAAATTAAAGATTCTATTCTAAAACTAAAAAAATATAGTCGATTCATAACACTATCCCAACGATTTCGTAGAAAAATATATCTTATAATGAAATTCGATTTTACTTCAGAAGATGGTTCAATTGTCAAGGTGAGCTAGCAATCCTAGAAAGTCCTTTAACTGGAACGTCAATCAGACCTCAAGAACATCAAAATTTGGACGAAAAGTTGACAATATTTGCGAAACCAACTCTACACGATACAGAATGTCAGGAAATTGTAGTTATCAAAGAAAATATCCTTCAAGTTATCATAAAAAATTTAAAGTTCTATCATCATCCATTATTCAGTCTAGAACATGTTTTGGAGAGGCAATTGCGCAAAACAGCAAATAAATACGAGATATTTCTATCCAACCATACATTAAAAAAAATGTACAATCGTCTGGAAGCAACTAGACATATTCTATTGAATGCCGAAAAAACATCGGGTGATGACAAAAGAGAAAAAATATCTAAATATAAAAAAGACATAAAGGAACTGAGAGACGCTCTTTTAATCCAAGGAAAGGAAGAGAGACAGCTATTAAAGTATACTCTAACGTTGTGGAAAAATATCAAGAAATTAAGAGCAAGAAACGGTTACACCGTTACACCAGTTAAACTAATAATACACAGAGAATCGCAAAATATAGAAGCGGATAAGAAGCTTTACGAAGAAAACTTACAGAAAGCCTATCAAGAAATCCTCAGAGAGTACAGAGACGAATTCAAGAACAAAATGAGAGACTACAAAAAAACATTGCAAGAGATACAAGACAGTCCTAGGTCGGAAACTGAGGCCATCGCTGGTGATTCCCCCAAGAAGCCAACTTATAACGTAGACGAGGACGCGGTGTTCAACCAGCTGAAGACGAAGTTTGGAGAATCTTTCAGGAATCCTGGAGAACCCACCATCCGCTTCAGATTGAGCGACGAAGTTGCAGTAACAGAAGAAGTGGACAACCGTCAAGAAAAAGCGAGGAGAAACTCTGTCGCCTCCACGAAAATATTCCTCAAGATCATCTGCAACAAGTTGACCGTTTGCAAGACCAAACCCATTCCTTTGGACGATCGGTTCGAAGTTAACGTGAACGAGAAAATGTCCATACTTTTAACGAACACTCCTAAGTTCATTAAAGTAGTCGTTATGGAACAATCGAACAAGAACTCTGCCATCGATGTCAATTTGCCTGTTCCTTTCCAAACGGTCTCCAGATCCAAGATGAAGAACGCCAGAGAAGAATTCGAGAAGATCGGCTCTGCCACTTACAAACACGAGGGTGTGGGAAGTGGGATCGAGCTGCGAAAATTGCTGGAAAGCAACGATCTCGACTATCCTTCTAATCTGGAAGATTCGAAGCTGAACACAGCCGGTTCCGTACACTATCAGTCGTTCTGGAGGAATTCTGGAAATGAGGAGAACGGTGATAACGTGGTGGTTGATGAGGTGCTGGAGGCCGTAGTCGATAAGAATGGGACCATACAGATCGATAAATTGGCCGAATGGATCGGTCAAACCAATCCCGATCCACAAAATCCGAGGAATTCGGTATTGTACGAATACATCCAAGAGTTCAGTGAGAACTTGACTGCGTTGAACAAGAATAATTACTTCAGGTGAGTGAAATATTTCAATTATACAATATGAGAGGTGTTTTTTTCTAGAGCTATAAAACTTTAAATTGCAATAAAACAACGATGGATTATTCGATTGACATGAATTTTACTTATCCGCAAGATAATCTTGTGGCATTACATTTTAAATATGATTTCTGGCATATGACCGCCACGGCTGGTTCGGATGTAGTCCAATCTGGACGTACAATTTTCGATGACATTTTCCAACATTTGTGGCCGTATATCGGCAATAACACGGCGAATGTTGTCTTCCAAATGGTCAAGGGTTTGTGGCTTATCCGCATAGACCAATTACTTTACATAGCCTCACAGAAAGTAGTCTAGCGGTGTTAAATCACAAGATCTTGGAGGCCAATTCACAGGTCCGAAACGTGAAATTAGGCGGTCACCAAACGTGTCTTTCAATAAATCGATTGTGGCACGAGCTGTGTGACATGTTGCGCCGTCTTGTTGGAAACACAGCTCCTGGACATCATGGTTGTTCAATTCAGGTATGAAAAAGTTAGTAATCATGGCTCTTTACCGATCACCATTGACTGTAACATTCTGGCCATCATCGTTTTTGAAGAAGTACGGACCAATGATTCCACCAGCCCATAAAGCGAACCAAACAGTCAGTTTTTCTGGATGTAACGGTGTTTCGACGTACGCTTGAGGATTAGCTTCACTCCGAATGCGGCAGTTTTGTTTGTCGACGTAGCCATTCAACCAGAAGTGCGCTTCATCGCTAATGGACGTAGTGTGCGATACGTATTCCCCACAGAACCATTATTTTCTAAAAAAAAATTGCACTATTTGCAAGCGTTGTTCAGGCGTGAGTCTATTCATGATGAATTGCCAAACCCAACTGAGAATAAATCACTTGACAGCTGTTTAATCGGTCTCCATCTTGAACAGTAATGCCAACTTGAAGTTATATACCTCGAAAAAAACACCCGTTATAAATACAATACTTACTTCAATTTTATTAACGTGGCTGTTAAAAGATGAAAATGAGCTTAATCCGAAGTGCTCAATTGCCTCTGAATGGCATCTTGGGGTTTCATTCTTGTACCAATTGAATATTATAGGGATGCAGCTTTAGATCTTTGTGCAAAATACGATGTAGCGGTGATCTATGCACATTGAAAGCATTTGATGCGCGCTTCCGAATGAGAGTTCGGGATCATCACGAACAGACCGATTAACCTGTTGTATGTTTCTTTCCGTTCTTAACCTTGAACGCCTGGGTTTCGGTTAACCTATAGTGTTGTTCTTTTTTACTCATTTTCGAATGAGAGGGATGCTTGGCTCTTCATTTGAGTGATGAAAACCTCGAATATTGGAGAATTTTCTTCGTAATATGTCGCAGAATTACAATTTTTGTAAATTCGCGTATGCACACCGCGCGATCCGTTCCCGAGAAACGCTCCATAGCGGTTAAATATACCCCACGCTCCTCCAACTCATTGCGTTCAGTTTCATTTAACCGTTAATTGTTACTTCTGTTTTACCTATTACCAGTTTCCTTCTAGGTTAAACCCCTATCAAAAATCATTGGAATTTTGCGACATTTCCGAAATTGACGATAACATCCGCATGAAAATTTTACAACTCCGCAATCAAAACGAACCTGAATTTGATGGAATGGTAGTGCCTAACCGTATCAAAGAAATTCCTCGAAATATACTGAAAGATTATAAAAGGAGGATAGCCAACGAAAGGGAAGGGCTATTCATGGAAGAATCCAAAGAAGAAGGATACGACTCCAGGAGGAAGAACGGGATGAGGATCATGAAACAGATACATACGAAAGTTTTTCAGAAGTGTAAAAATTCCACGAATAATTTGGAAATCGACGATATTCTAGACGAAAAATATTTGGTTTATTTTGAGTGAGTATATTCGTTATTACCTTTCTTAATCAGTTTTTCTTTGATCCACTGAGAAACCAAAGAATAATTTTGCAGACTCATGGACCTCTTGCCTTGGACACAGACCAAGATCTGTAGATTAGGTACACAGGTTGTCTCGTAGCTTAGGTTGAAGAGTGGGGGTAATGCGTCATCCGTTATCCATATCGCCATTGGCTAAGGTCTATAGATGACAGATAGCCTCGTTACTTTCAACCAATCAGCGACAACCATTCGTGACGTCAACGGTATCCCCATTCATTTTGAAAATTACGAGGCAACCTGTCTAATCTATAGCACTTGGACACTGACAATGTACAGTACTGTGTTCTATCTGCTTATTCGTGGCATGAATCGTCATCTATCCAGAGAACATGTTTCTGAAAGTTCCTGATCTTCTTCCTTGAATCTATTCTGGTAGTTTGTTGTATTAAGTTTCTTTTCTGGTGATTCATCAATCATGATCTCTTAAGAAAATTGACAGCAGTATAGAACTGGAAAATGCATATATGATCATCAAATTTAGAAAAATAGTCCCAATTCACTCTTCAATTTAGGGGATCCCTGTAAAGGTATTGATAATGAATATACATATCATTACAACCGCTGAAGATGCTTTCATCAGATTCTCAAAGAACCGCTGAATATTCCGAACTTGTTTTTGCAGGAATCTCATCAAAACACTCACCACAAACTTTTTCAACTGGTTCCGTTGGAAACCACAGATGAGTCACCCCCTACCTGAATTGAAAAAGTCGAATGTTGAGAAGGTTCAAACGAGCAATCAGGAATTGTCTAGTCTAGTGAAAATTACCGTGAAAGTATTGAACGCTGTGAATATACCAGATAGGGACGTGTCAGTTCAGAAGAGTCAGCATTTGTTAACCGACCAAGTTGAGGCTAACAGTACGGTCAAGTCATATGTGGAAGTCAGATTTAACGATATCTTCGACAGAACGACTGCTGTTGAGGGGACTCAACCAGTTTGGAACGAGGACTTGACGCTGATTCTCAGGTGATGTGATGTTAATTTTTTTGGGGTTATGTTGAAGCTATAAAACATTTTGAAATAACGCTGCGGCACATATACAAACATAAAGTTTGCTCTTTTAGTATTTCATGAAAAACAAACAAAAACGGGGAGCAATATAACCAGCTAGTAGGTTTGAAAAATCACGAGTCAAAGGCAATCCCAGAAAGGTTTAGTTGGTTTCGTTAGGACGAGTAAATATAGTGAAGCTTTCAGTACTCATTATGCAGTGGTGGAGAGGGCAGTACCATTGTGTTATCGTGACTTTATTCTAGAGGGCCGTTCTGTAAATGTCACTCCGAAGGCTTAATTCTTGACTGCGAGTGTTGAATTGAACAGAGTTCTATCTATTAAGAGATGTTGATAGCCTCGGGCCAGAGGCCCTTTAATTTGGCAAGTCGTTTCCCTCGAGGAATAAACATTCATTAATACCTTTGGTACATATATAACTATTTCATTTAATTTCAGTCCTTGCCATTTCGATTATCTTAATCCGAACTCTTTGAGTGGGAGTATCATGTTAAACGTCTTCGATGAGGTGAATCAAAATATTCAGAACAAGGAAGTAAAGACTGGAAATTGGCTGGGATCTATTGAAGCTCCACTATCTGCTATTTGTAGTAACAACGGAGTAAGTCAAGCTTCATTCATTTGGATGTTAAGTGAATCGAATAATTCAATATTCAATCTACGCGATTTTCAGATGGCTGGTCATTTTAAACTCAACATACCTAATGTCCTATTTGGTTATGTCAGAGAAGATATGTCATCTTCGTCTAATCAGAACGAGTCAGGAAAACATACATACCTGAATTTACAATTTAGTGTTCAACCTAATATTCCCAAGCTCACTCCAAGTATAGTGAGTATATGTGATTGTATGATATTCATATCTTCTTCTTACAATAAAATTCTGTTTCCAGTGGGAATTACCAAGCAGCGATCTTCCTTACATTAAAGACTATATCATCAATTGGAACGAAAGTTACAATCACAGTTTTCCATCTAGAAAATTCTCAGCTCTAGCTATAAATTCAAGCGGTAAGACCACGTGTCTTGTTAGGTACATAAAAGCCTTGGAACCACCGCAATTGAACAACGAAGGGTTCGATGTGGAACCCACTCAATGTGCCAAATTTGTGTCTCTTATACCCTTCACCAATTGCAACCACTTCTACCAGAATGTTTGGCTGTCTACAGACGTGAGTTTCTCAACGATTCGGCAATTTGAAGATATTTGTTTCTTTGAGTGCTAATTCCTCAAACAAACTACAATTACATCATAATAAATCCCACTTTATACAGTTTTGTAATCTCTACTAAGGAACGAGCACTCAAAAGCTGCTGAAGCGAAGTCAGTACTCAGTACTCTTTTTTTATTTTGTAGCAATTACTCCATTTATTGAGTGGTTCAATAATAGATCATGCCGTTGCCCTTACTTGTTTCTTGTTGTCGTTGAAACTTGACGTTTATCTTTTGCTTGGATACGGCTTACCACATGGATCAACGGCTTATGTTTTGCTGTGTGAACATTCGAAAGAGACCGAGTTACCTTTGTACAGCATTTTCGACGTGGTTAGTGGAGAGAAAATAAGCATCCTGGATGCCTATTGTCCTTTGCAGAGGGTCTATTGCGTGGTTCGAGAACAGAATGTAAGTTCATTTTTAGTACCAATGAAAGGCGTTCAATTGTTTTTGAGCAATAATTACCCGAACAGAGCGCTCTTTGCTAGTCCGAAAGATGGCGTTGAAGGCTGTGCGATACTCGGAAGAACGGCACCGCTTGGAACATAATCCCGTGAAGATCATTTAATAGAGAAATATCCAATGTCTTGTGACTGCCATGTCAGATCAATAGAAAAGTAAATCAAATATCGAACAACTGACTAGGTTGATATTCTGCGTGTGATTATAAGAATATGAACAATTTCGTCAACGTTTTAATATGTTATGTCCACGTCATCCGAAGTATAATAAATTCAACTTGATCGTTTTAACAAAATGCCAAATATTTTCGTTAACAAGTCCGACTAGTTGGAAATTTAGTTAGCCAAATTTTAAAAGGATCGTATCCGAATAAATGATATCATAATCTATCATATATTCAGTTTTATGGTTTCTACGGGCACATGAATGAAGAGCACTCAAAATCTCCTGACGCTAAATCAGAGCTTTTTTCATTTTTTTCATTCCTCGTGGTATTTTTTTCAATTTTTTTCTAAATATTTAATTCAATCAGTACGACCGTATTGGTTACTTCTTCAAATCTAAAAAAAACTCCAGAACCGTTCAAGAGATTTTGCCTAAACACAGGCTCGCTATGGAAAGTGCCTCATTTACACCTTAAAAAATAATAGACTATTATCCATTCAGATATGGGCAAATATCCAAAGAAACGACAATGTAGCTTCGACAAGGTTCGATTTTTCGAGAAAATCAGACTGGTTGCCCTTATTCAACGGAGATATCAGCGCACCTACCAATTCGGTCCACAACAAGATCGTTTATATGACTAGGCAGAACGCTGAAGAGTTGGAAGTGATGTTGGACAGAAAAATAAGGAAACTGATCGCCAGGTCAAGGCCTTTGAACAGGACAATATGGAACAAAAGAGTCTCGAACGTTGTTAAAAACAATATTCATCTTTTGGATTACGTTTCTATGCATGGCAGGACGAATCAGGAGATCAGCATTGAGCTAATCAGGAATATTTCTGAGTACAATGTGAGTATGCAAATGGTGTGATTTTTTAAAGTTTATCCCATTATTGTTAAAAGTGAAGAGTCTTTCGGTTCTGATTGGAACACTTTTTTTATTCACCTACTTACCTGATTGAGAAAATGCTCATTTTCCTCGAGCTCCTCAAGGAAAATGAGCATTTTCCTTGCTTGTATTGAAATTTTTTGGTGGTGCTTCGCGACAACCCAAAAGTGCTCTAGTTTTGCGAACTATGATTGCAAAATGTTCAGCATTTTTGTAGCAAATTTAAACAATTTTAATGCGTTGTTGAAGCGTGTATAGTTCCATTTTAGTAATGGCGCGATTTTCACTTGTCAAATGTCGAAATATGACAGCTTCCCAGATAGCGGGTTATTCAAAATGAAACCTCTTATTGGAAAACCCTATATTATTATATGTGTTTATGTTTATTTGTTGCAGGTTTGCGGTTATATTCTGAACGTCCCATACACGAATATATCTACCATCATTAAGAAGGTCAAAATGTATGGAGTTTATTTCCAAGAGGGTACTGATGTTGAGTTTTCTTTAGCAGTTCAAGTGGAAGCACAACCAGCGTTCATTGCATCTGTTTGGATATTTTTGGCCGTTGTTAGAGATAAATGAAATTATCGAAAATGTTGTTTTTGTTTTAGTATTTTTAATAATAAAACCAAACCTATTTGTTGTTTCACTGATGTTTCACAATCTATAGTTGTTAAATGATCAGATCTGAAAGACTCATTTTTGTTTGCAATGCTCTAATTACCCTCTTAACCAAATAGGGCATCATTCTACAAAAAAATAGAACTAGTGGTTGAAGAATTTATTTATCTGAGAGTTTGAGATATTTATGTATTAGTTTGTCATCCTTTTTCCATTAAGAACTAATTGATAGATAATAAGTAAAATTCCCAACTTGCTATAGCTGTCGTAGTTCGGTTTTAGTCTCGTGAGGTTATTCAGAAAGAAACATTTGTGAGTATCATCAGTGATTGTGAATATATAATTTTTCAAAGAAAATATTCAAGTCGGCTGTTACGAGTAAAAAGGTAGGTACCTATTTAATTTTATATTGTTTTTCGCTAGTAAGAGTATTGAAAACATAATATTTCAAAACCATTAAAAAAAATTGAAAATTCATTCATGAATCTAATTAATATTTCTAAGAAGATAAAAAACAACTGTGTTGAAAATTGGACATCTATAATTATTCTAGAACAATTTTTCTTATATCAAACCGTACAATCAATTGATGTTAGTTGTGTTATTGGAGATATTAATTCGGAATAGTTTGAATTTTGTTAACAATAGAATAATTTACTTATTCCGAAATATTAAATTTTAAATATTTCACTTAATTCTTTATTTAAAAATTTTTAAATATCATTGAAAAATACGAAAATATTTTTTTTCGAAAAGAAAATTCAAAATATTTTCGGAATGTTTAACCAACCAGTTTTAATTTGCCTTCAAAACTTCTAATTTGAATATACTGGTTAAATTTTAAATCGCAAATGCCGGTTCACATAACCGTAGATCGCAGTGCACTCACGTTCACAGAGTATCATTATTGAAACAAAATGTCAAAAACAGAAAACTCGTCATTTTCCCGACAGTTTTCCGCCAGTTCTCAAGGGTCAGCGACTTTTGGAAAAGTCAATCCTCTGAAGATGGATTGTGAATTGTTGCGGTACAGCTAGCTTATAGCTAGAAATCCGTATTTTATTTATTGAAAGTGTATTTATTTCAAGTTATCGTGTGTAAATGTTGCGTTCAGGTTAACTTGAAATGGCTCATTTGTGATGTAGAGAAAGTGTGATATTTTCATTTAAAACGGCTATGGCTGTCCAGTAGAATTAACTTTTCGGTTAATTTGAGTTAATTAATTTATAAATTCGTTAATTTTTATTCATTAGAGAAAACCCACAATGGTTAAAGAAAAGCCGAACTCCATCCGTATTTACGACGAAGAAGGTTTTAGACGCAGGGCTGCATGCATATGCGTTCGTTCAGAGGATGAAACTGAGGTAATTTTTTAAAAACTAGTTGTAATAACTTTCAAACAATGTTGATTTTTTATATAATTTGTTTCACTGATATCCCTTCCATTTTTTTTAACCCATGACAATTTTGAAATGCTTCTTTTTGACTTAGAACGAAACAAATCCTCTGCTTTATTCAAATAGTCTGAACTGTACTTCCAAAATTGAAGTTCTCTATAAAAAAGATTCATATGCAAGATTCAATAAGAATCAATTATTTTGACATTTTAAATCTTTGCCTGTCCTCTTGGATTGTTTGTGAGAAATATTGATGACTTCACACAAAAATATTGTTTATTATTTGTGAATTAACAGTTGAGCCAGATATTGATAACACCTAATTGTTGTCAGGTGAACCTTGATACCTTTAGTCATCAAAAGATCAATATAAGAATTTATTAGGGTAGAATTACCTCTGTAATATGATCTGAACAAGATTGAATGTTGGTTTCTTGTTTCAAATGTGGAACCTTGAAACCTTTTCAATATGCAGTATCTCATTGTCTAAAGCAATTGCTCAATTCTTCACAAATTGAGAAGTACAGGTATGTCTGATCTTTGAGTCATTATTCAATTCCAATTGGAATTTTCAAAAGACCATCATTTGAATAATTGTATCATCATAATATGCAAACTCAATGATGAGTAATAAAGGAAAAAATTTCACTGCAAAATTCCTCATTGTTACTAATTTTTGTCATTTTTCTTTAACTTTATCAACATTGGCAATAAGGATGCTGTTAACTTCATTTAAATACAAATTGGCATGTCTACAATTTTTCTTCAATTCTTTTATGCTAATAGCATATGTCAACTTTATGAAGGCATTCATTCTGTTTTGCGAATTCATTCAAGTTGGGCTGGATATAATTGTTATCTAATATTAATAAGCAAGCTAAATGTTGAATATGTTCATTTTACTCATTATAATGTTTTTTTTAATTTTTATATTGTTTCATTATTTAGGTCCTTTTGGTTACCTCCAGTCGTAAGCCTGAAAAATGGATTGTACCTGGTGGAGGAGTGGAGCCAGAAGAAGAAGCCAGTGTAACTGCAACTCGTGAAGTATTAGAAGAGGCAGGAGTTATTGGTAAATTGGGAAGAAGCTTAGGTGTTTTTGAAGTAAGGACTCTCATTATTCACGCAGAATCCCTATGTTGATTGAAATACTTCATATTTTTAATGATTTTTTCCTCTTTCAGAATCTTGAACAAAAAGATCGAACAGAAGTTTACGTTATGACTGTGACACAAGAATTGGATGAATGGGAAGACTCGATTAATATTGGAAGGAAGAGGCAATGGTTCACCATTGATCAAGCTCTTGAACAGCTTGCGCTCCACAAGCCTGTACAGCGCAACTACCTTACACAATTACGTCGATCTAAACTGACATAAAAACTCTTTAATCTTTGTCTATCTTGTGCTTAAAAGGTTATGTGGGGTTTTTATTTATCTAGAAATTTTTTTATGTGACGATCATGTGAGATATTTCAATTTTAAGGTCAATTATTATATATGAGTTAATATGTGCATCTGAATTATATTCTTATTTTATTAATTTTTAAGGCCAATTTTTTTTAAATGTGTTGTTGTCCCCTTTTTTGTTATCATCAACGTTACTATTGAAATATCTGATAAAATAAATGAATGAATAAAATGTTATTAGTAAAATTTTTTCTCTTGATCAACAACTTGGAATTTAAACTAGAGGCAAAATTATTTTTTTATGACATAATGAAGAGAATCTTTCTTAAATGGCATCTAAATTTAATTCAATGAGTTGAAGGTAATAAAGGTCAGTGTAGTTCAAGATTTTACACTAATAATTTGTTACCTATTGATAAAGGAAATTTTGTTTTGGTTGAAGAGGAAGTCCTTCAATATAAATTATGTCAGCTTATTCTGTAAACGTTTACACAAACCAGTCACTACACCGATACGGGGAGACAGAGTTTTTGCTGAGGTTTTTATCTGTTCTCTTGTATCATACGTTGAAATGTATGATGCCCCGTTACATTTCCTCTGCTAATACTGAGATTCATCGACACATATGCTTGATTGTTTGAAATTAATATTTTGTATTTGCTCTTTCTCAAAAGAATATATATATATATACCTATTGTTTCGAATTTTATAGAGCTCTACAGAAAATCTGAGACAAAATTAATCATTGAAAATATTTAATCATAGAAATTTTCTGATTAACATTATCAAATTCATAAAAGAAAACGAATGAAATTCAAGAAATAACATTCTTGAAGGAATCGGATTACTGAAATTGATTCTGAACATAGAACCAACTACGAGTTTCATAAAACTTTGATTGATCGATCAACTACTTGATTGTAGTTTAAAATTTAGGGAGGATGGAAGGAAAGTGTTAAAAAATTAACTGAAATTGAACACAGAAATGATTTGAATTAGGAAATCACCGCCATAAAAGTTTTACGTTATCTGTGCTTTATTGCACCGACTATTTAGGTTATTTGTCAAAATGTATTTATGTCAGAATTGACAGATAAGTTGTAAACACTCCTGCTTGTGCTTACCACAGTGTTTACGCCTTGTGTATTGCATTCTAGCTTTCTTCAATAACATTTTAAGAATGTCTAACCCTGCTCAACCTTCAACCCCTATGTATGACGACAATGTTACCAGGACACCCATTCTAGACGGGACAGGTGTTACTGGTGTTATTATAGCTGTATCAAATAAGGCAGAGAAGATATTGAAAATAGCTGCATTGGAAGAAGCTATTGATAACGAAGCTAAACAAAGTGTTCAGGAAATGCATCAAGATAGAATGTTTGTATTAAGAGAACAGATGAAATTTTTGAATGAAACTGAATGGAGGTATCAACCTATTGATGTTGCTATTGGCTGTTTGGCAGTGGATTCAAGATTTCAATAATTCATTTTAATCAGCCTACATAGATATTCTTTCGAAAAATTTTTGTGGTACCAAACTGAAAAAATTTGTAATTTTTAATTATGTCACTCAGTGTAAATCGATAAGAGATCTACAACTCGTAATTAGTATGAAATGCTGTTTGCAAATCTTTTTTGTAATGTAAGAATTTCATTAATATCATAGAAGTGTGACAGATGAGAACTAAATGATAATTATAATTATCCATTAGTTTTACTGTTGAAAATTAACAAGTTGAGTGAATATTCAAAAGAATTCTTGAATATATCTTTATCGGTCAGTCTTTTGTTCTAATTAAATGAGAATCATAGTTTTCACACTTACCTTGGTTTGTAAAATTTGATTCAATGGTAATAGTAATATTAGGACAGAGTTTGAAAATAGGTGATCTATATTAGTTAATAGCTCTTGTGGACCCCACAGAATTGTGATATATTTTAATAGGAATAAAAGTTACATTTACAATTTCTTTGAATATTTCCAATTATGTCCATTCAATGTAGCATGTATTGGCAAGGATATAAGTAATATTTAATTAATATTGCTTTGATATATTTTCATGAGTGAAAGGAAACCAGTGGATTATGGGTCCTTACTATTGCACTTGAAAAATCCGTCTACAGTACATTTTTCCAATTTGAATATCTATACCAAATTTCATAAAAATCAAACCCATAACACGCAAGGGATGGAGATTTCATGCTTGCATGTTCAACGCAAACCCCATATCTGCAGCTCAAACATAACTATTGAAACTAAATATTACTGTTGAGTCCGTTAGAAGGATTTTCTGACAGTTAGTAGATACCAAACAAAAGTTTTTTTGAATAATCTGAAATGTATTTTTGAGCACTCAGATCTTCCTCATCTTTTGTAAACTTGGAAGAAAAATTTTTATCCATATTGTATCAGGTGTGTGAATAAGTCTTTACCGTTTTTTGTAAGAGATGGCGCCACCAATACTGTGCGAGTATTTAATGGTTACATATGTCATAATCAAAGCTTATTCATCTGTCAACAATTCCACACTAACACATTAGTTGAAATTTTTTCGCATCATAAATTTTTGAAATCGTGAAAATGTCGAAATTTGAGCCGAGTCGACGTCATTTGCGGGAAGTTTCACTTTATTGGTTCAATTTGAAGAAATCTGCTGCCGAGGCGCATCGGTTGCTTCAGGAAGCTTATGGAGAAGGTTGTGTCGATGATTCAAGTGTTCGCGGATGGTTTCGACGCTTCAAAAGTGGCGATTTCGACGTGGAAGACAAGGAGCGTTCCGGGCGGCCGCAAATCTTTGAAGATCAAGAATTGGCGACTTTGCTTGATGAAGATTCGTGTCAAACGCAAGAAGAACTTGCTGAAGCATTGGGAGTTGACCGAACAACCATTTCCAAGCGTTTGAAAGCCATGGGAAAGATCCAAAAGCAAGGAAATTGGGTGCCGTACGAACTGAAGCTGAGAGACGTCGAACGGCGTTTTTTCACTTGCAAACAGCTGCTTCAGCGACATAAAAGAAAGGGTTTTCTGCATCGTAGCGTGACTGGCGATGAAAAGTGGATCCGTTACGATAATCAGAAGCGAAGAAAATCATGGGGACTACCCGGCCATGCATCATCATCGACGGCCAAGCCAAATATTCATGGCGCCAAGCTCATGCTCTGTATATGGTGGGACCAGCTAGGTGTGGTTTACTATGAGCTTCTGAAACCGAATGAAAGGATCACAGGCGAGGTCTATCGACGACAATTGATGCGTTTGAGCCGCGCATTGCGAGAAAAACGGCCACAATACTCCGACAGGCACGACAAAGTTATTTTGCAACATGACAATGCTCGCCCACATGTTGCACAGCCGGTGAAAACATACTTAGAAACGCTCAAATGGGAAGTCCTACCCCACCCGCCGTATAGTCCAGACATTGCTCCGTCTGATTACCATCTCTTCAGATCGATGACGCATGGCCTGGCTGACCAGCACTTCCATTCCTACGAGGAAGCCAAAAAATGGGTGGATGACTGGATAGAGGCCAAACCGGTCGAATTTTTTCGCAACGGGATTCGTATGTTGCCAGAAAGATGGGGAAAATTTGTAGCTAGCGATGGCCAATACTTTCAATAATTCATTTGTAACCATTTTTTCACAATAAAGGCTCAAAATTTGAAAAAAAACGGGAAAGACTTATTCACACACCTTATAACTAAAGAACAAACACTAACTAAAATCTAGAATTTTATTTTCTTCAAAATTCCATTCATTCCAGTGCTACAACGATTGTGTTTTATTACAAAATATAATTACAAAACAATTAATCAAAGATCAGTCTGAATGACATTACTCAGTAATTAATCAAAAATCAATGATAAGAAGTTACAGGGAATATAACAATTCATACTTATAACTAATAGCTGATAAGTATCTAATTCCTCAGATTTGAAAATAATTTGAAAAAAGAGTAATATTACCATGTAAATTATTGAACTTAATAACAGCATATATTACAATGAAAAATATAAAATTATTTTTTTTTTCAGAAATATTGAGTTATTTTCTGATGCTAAAGAATTGAATTGGAAATAATTTAAATGCTTATAATTTTGGAACAAATATTTCATAAGACTGTATTCTTTCATGTTTATCAATTATCCTCTTGATATAAAACTTCATCTTCATTATAACTTACTCTAAAATAATATTCGACGAAAAAAATAGGGAATAGGATATGTTGTGGTATTTAGAGAAATTGAAAATGAAGTTTCTATCAAATAGCAATATCTTCAAATCTTGGGATACTTTCTAACAAGGTATACAATTTAAGATATATAGTACTAAATCAAAAATAATGAAATATAATATAATATACATCAAGTTGTAGAAAAATTCAGTAAAAAATGTATATAAATCATGTATAAACAATATCAAACAGTGATGAAGAGTATCAAAAAACAAAAATATCCATTTGGTGAAACCTTTATTGATTTGAAAAATGGAATGTTCATTGTGCTTCAAGTAATATACTGTATGATAAATTTAGCTGCCGGTGGTAATTTTGGATCTGACATATTCTGAGTGATGCAGATTACAATCTGCATCTATAATCTAATTAGAGTAAGATTTGAATTATTCAAAATAGTTGCATAAATAAAAGAAGTATGTGTGATAGGTAAATTGAATTTTTAGGTTTCACCATAAAAAATCATGGAGAGATCATTTGCGTTTAAATTAAATCTACATTAAGTTATTTGTATTTAAACTTTCTAGGTTTCACCAAAAATTAAAATGTTGAAGAAACAGATGAAAAAATGAGATTTTAAAAAGAATCTACAAGACTTTATACAACATCAAAAGGGTATAAAAAAATCGAAAAACTAATACATAGTAAAACATATGTCAATTACACATCATTCAAGAAGCCGCGCGATATATCCATTTTTTTCCAATGAATCGAGTTTTTTTTTAGTCACACACACTTTTTTCTGATACAGATATTTCTTCTCTTTCATTAATTATTTGAATGTTAGGCACATAATTTACACACACTAGGATTTTTACTAAATGCATAGAGATGATAACTGACCGCCTGGCGGACAATATCCAATTGTCTAGGTTTCCCTTGGCAGTAGTAATTTCGCTAACAAAATAATGATATTATGCGGGTGGAGTGAAGGGGAAGGACTTTATTGTCTGCTCGAAGAATAAGTACCAACAAATCAATTGGTGTAATGGTCGAAGGAACCCAGGTATTCAAGAGCAGCTCTGTAGCAAAACTGGTACTGATCCTGAAACATAATTATTCATTAATGATGTAATTTGCTTATACCAGATATATTTTTTATAAAAAAAAAACAGCCGATTACAAACCGTATATACAGGGTGTTTCAAATTAAGTCGGAACCATTGCTAACTCCGTCATTATTGATTCTACGATGTCGGTTGAATGGGCAAACTAGTAGCATTTTTAGTGGTCTTCTCGATGCCGAAAACAAACAAAAAATGACAGTCGTGTTGTCATATTTCATAAAATGATATTTTTTTCAATGAAACACCCTATATTTCTTCATGCATTTCGATTCGTAATAACATTCTCAACAACAAAGCTCATTTGACTTTTTTTCGTAAAGGTGAAAATAAGACAGTTGTATTGATGGGAAACATTTATAACAAACGGATTTGATAAAGAGCTATAAAATATCGAGTAAATGGTCAAAAACACCGCCTTCTTGTTGAACACATATTTGAGCCCTTCTTTTGACACTATTGATTCACAAAATGAATGCGGCTAGTGGAATGGCTTTAAGATGGAAATCATCGTTTTTTCTATTAATATCAAAAAGCTTAGTGGTATCGATTGAGTGGTGCTACATGATGATCACGGGTTTCACGAGTTCACATCCCAGCGCACTTTTTTCCTTTTACTGTCTTATTTTGCTATTATTAACAAAATATTGTCATTCGTATAAGTACAATGGACAATCATGAGGTTTATTCGCCAAAACAAATAAATTTTTGTACTAGTGAAAGAAATAAATATTTCAAAATAAGTCGCTCATTTTCCACTTTAGGAAGAAAGGTGATATCAGCTTTGTTGTTGAGAATGTTATTTCGAATCGAAATACATGAAAAAATATAGGGTGTTCCATTAAAAAAAATATCATTTTATGAAATATTTTGACAACGCGACTGTCAATTTTTGTTTTGTTTTCGGCATCGAGAAGAAGACTAAAAATGCTACTAGTTTGCCCATTTAACCGACATCGTAGCATCAATAATAAGCAGTTAGCAATTGTGCCGACTTAATTTGAAACAACCTGTATACATAATGTCATTAAATTGCAATTATGGCTATACTTTATCGTTTTAAAAAAAGCGCAAAATTTCGTGTTTATAGCTTCACTAGAAACAGAAAATTCAAGCATTATATCGAAAAAAAAATTAAGAGAAAAGCACTAAAGTCAAGAGCTTGTATTCATCCACAAATTGCAGAATTTATACCTATATAGTTTCCAAGGCTTTGAGTCAGTGATTTTCTCTTGATTTTTTTACTTTCGATAGACTCAAAAGCAAAATTGTATAAATTAATAAGCAGTTGTATTTTATTATATGATATTTTTCACCCGATTTCATACAATTGCCTCTTATACGCTTAGATTTTATAGAAGTTTCAGAATTGTCATTATCAAAAGAATTGACACCTTAAAAGCTTGTAATTTTGTTGAAGAAAAAAATAAAACATTTCCAGTGAAATCATCCAAAACAAGGAATTCAATACTTACTTCGGTTTGTACCATAGCTGGTCTTTGAGTACGCAATATTCGAGCTGTCTGAAAAACATCTACTACTCCTTCATACTGCATTCTTTCCAACACAATACTCAAAGTTATAAACACTCCAGTTCTCCCTACTCCAGCGCTAGTTAGATGAAAAAAAAACAATTTTAATATTGGATGTTTACAATTCCAAATTTGAATGGACCAATATGATTTAACTCACCTGCAATGGACTGTGATTGGTCCATCTTGTCCAAATTGTTCCTTAGTTTTGTGAACTTGTCCGATGAAATCGATGAATCCATCTCCGGATTTGGGTACACCCTGTTCTGGCCAATCGGTGAACTGGAACTGTCTAACGGTTCTGGATGATCCATCTCTGGCATCAGTAACCTTGAATTCTCTAAGGATATATTGCGGCATATTATACTCTGCGATGGGGTCCACCACGAAGCATTGGTATCTAACAGACCTATCGCTTGGCCAGTATTGATGACATTTTTCCTGAAAAGAGAAGCATACCAGACTGTTAGTTATTGATTGCAATAATTGTTAATGTTATGATGAACATGAAGAAAGAAAGATATATCTATCAAAGATCTTAATCGCGACATAAGTAAATGTCAAGTTTTAAGGTCCTTCCGTCGAGTTAAACCATTCCCTACTCAAAACTTTCGATTTTCAAATTAGAAATCTATTTTTTTTTATGATTGCGTTCGATTCTACGGAGAAAAATAAGGGAAGTGTTTAAACATGATTACGCTCCCGAATTCAATAATTCAAGATTCTAGATAGACCCAGACGAATTTCAGATTTTCGAAATATCGAAAAATCTTGAAATTCATGAAACAATCTATCCTTCCATGAATACACTTATGAATTCAAATGCGATAAACAAGGTATCAATGATTTTTTCGCCAGATTTTGTTTCAATTAGAATAATTTCAAATTAAAAACCCTCAATCTCTCTCGATTTTATTTAATTGTTATACACCCAAGTATTTTTCAAGTGACATCATACTCAAAATATTCAGATATAGCTTCAAATTCAGCATCTGAATCAGAATCTGGTGCAGAAAACGAATCGAGGTATTCTAACATTTTAAAACAAGAACGTAAGTAAACTAATTGAATCAAAACAACTTTTATCTAGCTGCAAACAAAATTTACACCCAGATGTGAGACCTACTTTAGGCATAAACCGGAATGTCTAAACACTTCTTTCATTTGCATATTTTCCGGATTCACTCTGTCTATAGTACGTGTATAGTACGTAGCAAATAGTTGAGAAAAGGTTTACCAAAAGAAGCTCTAATAAATTGTTGTACTTACCCTTCCCATTTCCTTCAGTTTAGTGAGCATTACAATGATTGTAGAATTATGTTCCCAAAGCATCCTCCAAAGATCATCAGTGGTGTCTGCCAATGGACCTTGAGTGGCGATGTAAGCCTTCCTATAACGATAGCCATCGATGAAACTAGCGTTGATGTAGTCAGACCCCTCGATGCTTCTCAAAGGAGTAAGACACACTCTTGTGCTCTCATACGGCAAGATATGTACCAGGCGGTTTTTGTGTTTGTTGCACGGCAAATTGGCCGTTACAAAACGCGAGGAATCAGTCTTAATGTTACCGAGCTTCTTGAATTCGTATTCCATGCCGGTGATATTCTCCCCAGGTTCCATCTGCATCAATTTCTGGATGTGATTGTGAAGATTTCTAGCTGGCACCTCTGTCATTCCGCAGATCACAGCTTCTAGGAGGGAATCGTGGATGAAGATGTACTGATCCTCCGTTTGCACCATATAGTTTCTTTGAGCTCTCAAACAGGTCACGTGACCGTATATGTCGACCGTCTTTTCGTGCTTCATCCTTTCCAGCATCGAATCGATGACAATGAAGCAGCCTGAAAACAATATATTAATTAGAACTCTACTAAAGAATTTCATTTCGTTATTCTAATTGTAAAATTTGAAGAACCTAGTACAATTGTTATTTATATAATCCTCTCAATTTAAAATTTTCTTTATCATGAATTGGTCTTCATTGAATTTGCACTCCAATTTTTGAGATATCTTCAAATTTGTTAACATTTTATTTGATTATTGGATCTTTGATTCAGTAATTCTTCCAAAAAAGCTACTTCCTCTAGAAATTCAAATTTGGTTCATTTCAGACATTGAAACGAATAGGGACATTAAAAGGTAAACCTGAAATATGAATATGCATAACTTACCTGTCCTTCCTACACCAGCAGAACAATGAACAACAATCGGTCCAGCTTCAATAGGATTTAGACTCTTGATTCTCCTCAAGAACTGCAAGAAAGGAGCGGGGTGATCAGGTACTCCATGATCCGGCCATGCGGTAAACTGCAACTGTTTTATCTCCCTCCTTTCACTGTATCCCTTTTTATGGATCTGGAACGTCCTTATACAGTACGTAGCCAATTCCTGAACGTCAGTTATCGTGCAGGACATGGATCCGTAAGTCTCCGTGCCTTTCGAGGGCCAGTACTGATCACACTTAATGCGTGTTCGTTCTTCCAATTTGGTCATCATCACTATAGTTGCGGTCTTGAGTTCCCAACACATCCTCCAGAAGTCGCAGAAAGTTTCCTGCAGAGGTCCTTGCGTGGCAACGTATGCGTTGTGTTTGCGGTAACCATCGCAATAGTTGGCGTTGATATAATCGCTTCCAAGCATGCCTTCTTCAGGCGGCAGGATGACTCGACTGTGGTCGTATGCGATGACGTTGGCGTATCTGTTCTTCGGCTTGTTTATGTCCATGTTGGAGTGATCCCAAGTGAATTGTTGACCTGGTTCGATGCTTTCGTATTCCTGCGAGAATTTTAGGTTGTCGTTGCCCTTGAGTTTCTCGATGTGGTTGCCCAGTTCGGATATAGATATGGGAGGATGCGATATCATACCAGGCGTCTGGAAGTTGAGCCTTCTCATTTCTACAGGATCGCTAGGAGCCACGCTGCTATTGAGGTCTGCCGATATCAACGGCCTCGTTACAGCTGTTTGGTCTGGGGTTTTACAAGGTTGCGACCGCTTGCGGTACAAGAACATAACCACCAATATGAGAGACAAGAGGAGGGCTAAGATGATCGGGCCGATTATCCAGAAGAATCCAGCTTCTCTCTTCTGCGACAGGACCTTCACGTCGTGGTCTGGAGTGTTGGGGTTAGGTCTTAGGGGCGGGTCACCTGGTGGTACTTCCCTCATGTTGAGCGATAGGAATTCTGAGAATGGGCTACTGGTGTACAGGTGCTTTTGGGGTGTGTCCACGACCGCCCTGACGAAAATCCTGTAGCGTTTGCCGTGTTCCAGTTTGTAGTTAGTGAAACCGTCTTTTTCTTTGCCAGTACCTTCAAGAGACAAGAGTTTTTTAAATGTGATTACTATTACGCGCTAACTAGAAAAAACTAGAGGAGGGCGAACTAAGATAATTTTTTAGAAACTTATGGTTAAAGTTATAGTTACTCACCTAGATGGAAGGTATATGGAATGCTCCTTTGTGGAAACTTAGCTGCAATGAAAGGCAAATTTGGATGTTCCGACATTTTATCCTTGTTCTGAACCAGATTGTCCGTCAAGAACTGATCAGGATTCTTATTTATAGTTTCGGGATCTTCCGGTACCACTATCAAGAAGTAATGACTGATGGGTCCATACTCCTCCGACGCCTGGGGCAATATAACATCTATCTCTTCCCCATTAACTACACCATAGAAATCCGGTTGTACCATGGGCTGAGGAGCCGCCATTTGCGTGGTAACAGTAGTTTTAGTAGGAGGGCGATACGAATAGTCAGATGGTATAGCGCTGACGTTAACATTGTATGTGGTAAAAGGTGAAAGTTCATTGATGGTGTAAGATTTAACAGTGGCGTCTAGTAGAATTTCCACCTTGGGTATGTTTTGCGTCTGTGTGATCCCTTGAGAATCTACGAACTCTTTGAGAGCGTCGAAAGATATCTTGTACTTTATGGGATTCAGTCTTATAGGCGGACCCCAAGACAACGTCATCGAATGCGTAGTGACTTCGTGGGCTCTTAAGTTGAGAGGAACATCTTCCGGTTTTACTTTTACAGTAACAGTCTCCGACAGTCTACCAAGAGTTCGGTTGTTACTGCCTATTATGCCGGCTACAGCTATCGCGTACTCAGCATATTTCTCCAGGTTCAACAGGTCGGCTGATTCCGTTTGACCGACTGTCTTCTTCTGCCACTCGTCCAAATCTTCGACAGCAGTCATCGTATAAAATATAACGTATCCTACAATTTTTCCCCTAGAAGGCACTGGTTCCCACCAAACTTCGACGCTCGAATCTGATGTAGCGACCGCTTTTACCGACATGGGAGCTCGGCCGATGTCCCTTTCGGTGGTGATTGTCATTTTTTCGCTGAACGGCCCCGCCCCCTGGCTGGTGTACGCTTTGATGTGGAATATGTACTCGGTGTTCTCTTCGAGATGCGTGAACACAGCTTTAGTAGTCGATATATTCCTGGTGATGATGTTGTTGTGGTCTGATTTCTTGTGGAACTGGATGTCGTATTTTAGGATCCTTCCGTTACGGTGCTCCCTGATTGGCGGATCCCACGTGATGCAGACTACGTCTGGAGTTTGGAACCTATAGGTTATGTTTGATGGAGGTCCTGTAGGTGGACCTTCGGGAGTGTTCATGTATTTTATGGCCTCTTGGCCGATACCGATGTGATTCTGGCCAGCCACTCGAAATTCATATTCTACGCCTCTTTCCAGATCATTTATCCTGTAAGTGTTGGTGTGGGTTCCTGAAGAAAGAATATAAATAAATATTTGGTCTTTAATTTTGGCTACAA
This sequence comes from Harmonia axyridis, assembly GCF_914767665.1. Taxonomy (NCBI): domain Eukaryota; kingdom Metazoa; phylum Arthropoda; class Insecta; order Coleoptera; family Coccinellidae; genus Harmonia; species Harmonia axyridis. The sequence continues at coordinate 12,541,887 of NC_059502.1, read as the reverse complement.
TGGAATTATTTTGATAAATTAATGTCGCTAATGTCGGCTAAGATAAAGAAAATTTGTCAATGATAATTCTAGAGTAATATCACACAATGATGATTCGAGTAAGTTGTGGATATACCTTTAAGAGGAACTTCCTTCAGTATTTGATCCTTTACACCATATCTCAATCTATAACCCTTGAGCTCTCCATAAGTTTGCGAAGGTTTAGACCATTCCAACTCAATGGTAACTGTTGGTTGACGATCGATAACCCTAAATGATAAATATCGATAAGTTTGATGAAAATTTATTAATTATTTTCAGCTCTTACTTTAGGGTCAGGTCTGGTCTGTTTGGCACTCCTCCTGGAGTTCTCACATTCACTGGATTACTTCTATCTCCGTCACCTTTTCTTGTAAGAGCTGCTACCTGAACAGCATAGGTGGTGTCAGGTTGTAAGCCGGAAACATTTAGTTCTCTTACGGTGTCATCTAGTACGTCAAATTTCATTGGCTCATTCAAAAAGTTTCTCCCCTGTAAAAGTCATTGTTGTATGATTAACAAAGAGTTTTGAAGAAATAAAGCATGAATTTATATTTATACACTCTATCTTCAAGAAAGAGAAGAATTTCAGTGGAATAAATATATTATATTATATTTACCTCATCTTTGGTTTCTTGCACATGTACATGATAGCCAAGAATTATTCCATTTCTATCTTTAGCCAATGGTGGACTCCAATTAACTTTTATAGTGGTAGAATTGATAGGAGTTACTTTAACGTCTTGTGGATCTCCAGGAACTGTGGAAACATAGTTAAAATGAGCAACAATATCTGACGAAGATTTCATAAAGTTTTTCAAGGAACATGCATAAAGGCACCTCTCGTTGGTTCGTCAAGTTTTCAATTTTGTCACTTCACTCATTCATTTCACAAAATCTAGAAACATTTGAATACCAACACACGACAAAATCGTCAAAATAATTACCTCATCCAGAAAGATTGGAACACAAAAAATTTTATTTTAAATTTCATCTACACACAAAGAGCTGAAAAATTTCGTAGTATCTCATCCGATAGAGCTGCTTGTGTAGATCAAAAATAAAAATTGATTTTTGATGATGGGAGAGCTATCATGAAATGCTTAGGTAAGCTACAAAAAAGTGTATCTCATGATAGCTCTGAAAAACACCAGCAAAAAGCCAAAAAAGGGTCATCTACAAAAACTTCTAAAAAGTATCTAGCAGCACACAACAGAAAAAATACTCACTCTTCTTATCTGTAGCCGCGTAAGGCAAAAAGTCAGAGAAAAAATAGTGATTGTAAAATGGTTACAACACTATCACGTCAAAAATAGTTCATATATCAAAAATATTTATATCCGCTACAAAAATGCTTGAAGGATATTTGAAAATTTTCAAGGCATAAGGTATGTATAGTATAATACTCACACACATGTATTGATTAAAAAATTTTAAGTTATTGTCATAAAAAATTGATCGCTTTCAAGAGGGGTTTAACGGATGGATTGTGTAGGATGTTGGATTTTCTGAAAAAAGTGTCGAAAATGTGTGAAATGTATGACTTGTCGCAGTGGTCACTTGCACACCTCAGTTTACATACTGGCTTCAAAAATTAGTGCCAATTCTTCACAAAAGTTCTCTCCAAAACATGCAGATATTCATTGTTATTCATTAATTTTTTTTGCTCAAACCATCAGTTAATTTGAGTTTCTACAAACAATATCAGTTATTTTTTTTATTAGTATTGGTATTCAAATGCAAAATTCATCACATGGTGCCTCAGGTTAATTGTTATATTTCAGGAAATCAAAAATTGAAGAAAATTATGATTCCAGGTTTTTAACTGTGTTTTTCATTAATATTGTTCATAACTCTCACCAGAGAAAAAGTATGATGACAAAAAGGAAGGACATCAAAAACACTTGTTTTCATCTATATCAAAAAATGCAGTATTTGTTAGATAGTAACTAAGCAATAAAAGTACAACAATGAATAATTCTATAAAAATCTACAAAACGGTTTCAAAAGAAGATATGTGAGCAATCAGATATGAAATAATAATAGAGAGAAAATGGCAAAATAAATGAATATTTCTAATATAATCTCTAATTCTGATTTTAAAGAAGGAATACTTAAACAATATTAATGAAACACCCTATTTTGAATATTGTTATTATTTGACAATTCTTAATTCTTTTTTCACATTTACCAAACACCTGAATGTTATCTGTACGCAGGTATTGATATTTTTGACTTCCATCATATATATTTCTAATTTTGAATTTCCAGTGGAACGGAATTTGATCACCTATTAAAACAACTCCTTTGACTTTATTTGTTGTTTATCGAATAAAGTAATTCTGCAGAATATAGTTCTTGTTTTCAAGATTGCAAATTCATAATTTTTCCTCCATTATGAAAAATTTCATTAACTCTATATTTTGTGCTACATAAAATACAAATGTGCTTAGTTTTTACTGTTAATGAAATATTTTCATATCATACACAACCACTCAAATCACACACAGAAATGGTGCAAGTGTTATTATAAACACACAGTGAATTGTGAACAAATTGTGCCATATATATATTGAAGAGTGCGCAATTCACCTACTTGTTGTAAGTGCTGTCTAGCCAATATAGGAATACGGGTAGGAAAGGAAACCTTTTTTTAGTAATTTTTTTCTCCAAACGAATATATATAGGTTTCCATCAGGTTATGGATGGGTTAGAAGTTGAGTAGAAGCATGCTGGGATTGACTATAAAATACCAAAAAAGGGTGCATAAAATTAAAATCAAATACTTCATATAAAAACAGTGATTGTGACTCAAAAATTGTGCCATTGCAATAATGCATCTTTGTGCAGAGTGATAAAATGCAATCATTACATGTGAACGTGAGTAGCTAACAATAAATTATCGAAGAAATAAAATGTACACTATAACTCAAAAATATATCAAAAAATTAAAGAGCGAAAAATTTCATCAAAAACCTCTTCGCAGCTCCTGCAAACGCTTTTGTAGACAGAAAAATGTCGATTAATATAATTTCAATATTCAATGTAAGAAATATTGAGAATGATAACAATTACAGCAAATATGAATCTACTTACAAAGTAATCGGGAATAGATAGGTACAATCTAGGTACAATCGAATATAAAACTTACCTTCAATCCACTGCAACAAATGTTAAATAGAAAGTGATATTTGTTCATTGTGATATTTCAGGTTATGAATTATTGTTGATTTTATATTGATTTATTTCTTTTCGCATTCTAAATAATTACTTTGCTAGAGGTTCAATTGCTGTCATCATTATCATATCTTAAGATTTTTAACTAGATATTACACAAAAATTCCACAAGAGGACAAAAATGCTGCAAAAATGACAAAAATATAGCACCGCCAAAAATCCTCCATGGTGGGCTGCAATGGTTGAAAAATACATTGTCACACATATCTCAGAGGATATGTCAAAAAGGCTACGTACTACGAAAACATAAGTGGAAGAATAGAGTTGAACAAAATATAGTTGACTTACTTAGGAAGTTGGAATAAGTTACGAAAGTACTGAATAAAAATAGAAGGAACGTTTAGTAAGGTTCAGGAAAGTTATTATTAAAGATTTTCAGTAGCAAGTTCACCAATCTGATTTCTCTGGTCCTCTTAGTCGACTGCTTAACAATGGTTAGTAATGCATGCCAGACGAAGGATAACTTTGAACTTATGACTTATTGGATATGAGTTATTACAAGTAAATTTGGTATTGAAGCAGTTGTGTAGTTATCCTTCGTTCGACTGTGCGATAAATACCATAATACCACATCCCCAATGTCCTAAGCAACAATGATATCAATGTAATTCAGTTATGATTAAATGACCAATAGCCTCCACTTATTTAGATGGTAAAATTTGAAACGTACCATCTTCATAAGTTCGAACGGTGATTGGAAACGAAGCAGGTCCATCTCCTACAGAAGTACCAGCCAAAACCCATATGCGATAAGAGGTCCATTTCTTGAGTTCATCAATAACAAAGGAATTTTCAGTGAGTCTTGTAACGGTTGCTTCGCTATCTGATCTATCTGCTTCGACCACTTGGAGTTTGTAGTAAATAATATTCCCGTTGCTTCTATTAGTTTGTGGTGGACTCCAAGATACTCTAATAGCGGTTGGACTTACCGCCTCGCCTTTAACGTCAGTCGGTGGTTCTCCAGGTACTACGGTGGCATTTAGCGTTAAGTTATGCCCAAAGCATGTTGCCTAGCTTAGATTTTCGACTTATACTTTCAACACGAGTGGATATTAGAGATCAACAGAAAAATTCTACTATGGAGTTGAAAACAAACACATTTCAAAAATAACTCATCAAAAAAATTAAAAATAAAGTGGAAATGTGCTGTCAGTACACACTGATGAAAGAAATTACCACCCTTATCTCTATATTCTCTTAAACATTTATTTCAGTGAATAAAATAAAGATAGAAGAGTAATGGTTAAAAAATATGATGAATCCAAAGCGGTGAAAGACTTCCAGAAATATGAATGTTAATCTGAGTATGGAAATTTCTGACATCAGCATGAAATTTTGACTTGGTGCAGTGCTTTTTCAAATTAATTAATATCCACTGACTAAATTACTGCATGCACAAATGCACTTCACATGAAAAATTCCACACTCACACTGAAAATATCCTTTTTTTAATTACGGAGGTGTTCAAAAATCGGCTTTCACTATTTAAAAGATCAATTCAAATTTGAAGTGAAGCACGAGAGATCCACATCGAGTACTCACAGCCTTTATATAAGTTAGATCAATATTCGACTTGGAATACTTCATTTTTGTAGATATGAGATTTTTGGAACTATCGATTTATTGACTTTCATTGATATCGAAATTTTGTGTCCTTTACTGGTTTGTTTTAAATTCAAGTGAATTTTAGTTGAAAATTTTGTTTCATAGATTTCTTTATTTAAAAAAAAACGAGTGCTTTTTATAGAGAATCTTGACTAAAATGAAAAAAAAGTATAAATCACCGTTGACCGAAAAGTGTTTCTTCTGAAAGGATTTGATTTATTTGGTGAGTTTTAATGATTTTTCCATTTGTTTATAGTTTGTCAACAGTATTTTCATAATTATTTAAAAAAAGTGAAACAAAAGCAGCAAAGTTTGCATATCACATTGACCCTAATTTCAATTGTATTCAGTTAAAATACGGATTAACGACTTGGCTTGATATTCAAGCTACTTGCTCAAGTAGCTTGAGCTTGACTTGAAATGAACTCAAGTTCAAGTCAATTAGTATTTTGTCAATTTGTCAATACTTGACTTGACATTGAAAAACTACTACTTGACTTGAACTTGAGTTGATTTCAAGTAAAGCTCAAGCTACTTGAGCTTTAGCTTGAGTCAAGTAGCTTGAATATCAAGCCAAGCCGTGAATCTGTGAAAACCATATTATTGAGAATCATTTCGGATCCATGTTAAGAGTAACAATTTTAGTTTAATATCTTCAAAAATAAATTTCAGAATATTTGGAGAAAAAAGTCAAGTAATGTTTCATGTTGTTGGATGTAAACTTCATTTTTCAATAATGAAGTTAAAAGTTAAAACAAAATGCTGTGAGTACCCGAACTGAATAAATGAAAATCTGCGTTTTCATTTACCCAAGCTATCTAATTGATATTGAATAATGAAGAAGTTGTGTTAATACGAGATAGGGAACAAAAATCTTCTAAGTTTCGATTACGCATGACGAGTCATGTGCTCTTACCATACTGCTTCGTTCTGACAGGTATTGGTGGTGTTGTGGCACCTTCTCCACGCTGTGATCTTGCTGCTAACCACACATAATATAAAGTGTTCGGATAAAGTCCCGTTAAAGTATAACTTTCCAAAATAGGAATACGTCTATGGTGCTTTTCTTTAGCGTATGTATCGTTCCAATACAATTCGTAACTAACTATACTTTCACCCGAATGAGTCGGTTTGGTCCACTCCAAAGTCACTGTTGTTTCCCCAATATCTGAGGCTCTTAAATTACTGGGTTGACTAGGGACACCTGTGAAAATTTGAATGCAATTTTCAAATAAGAATCATTAGAAAGTTCAATCAATTAAATTTTTTATGAGGCGGTTCTAGTTTTTGAGATACAAGGCGATAAATTCCTGATTTCATCTACGACTTTGTGATCAAATCCTAATTTAGATCTCTAATTTTATAGCAATTGTCAAAAAAAATTGCATGTCACATTAACTATGACTTTCACTATAGAAGATAAGCGCGGTAACATGGTTGTAGCGGTATTTAAGGTATTCCCTTGAGATGATGGGTAATGATATTTCTTTGGTGATTAATAATACTTAGTAATTAATATCTCTTTTTGTTCAATTACAATCTTTCCCAGACTAATAATACCATTGGAAACAAAAAGAAACATGTCTGTGATATTTTGTAGTGACTCTGTCTGCTCACAGATGGCGCTATAAGTTTTCCCGCCACACTACTTCGGCTCCAGTTGATTTGAACGGGTCGTTGCAACGCAACAGGGTCACCTCTCCACGGTGGTGTGAGGGGATATGTATTGGGTAGAGATCGTTGGATAGCTCAACTGATGAGATCTTCCAGTGATCTCTGGACGAAATACCAAATCTCTGGGTGAGAACAACTCGCCGAAATTCATTTGGGGATTGAAACGAAGTCTTTCACTTATTAAACTACTCAAGTATACTATTACGACTCGATTCTTCTATATTTGAGTAGCAAATACTTATCATACCATGTGAAGCATTGAATACATTCGAAAATAAAGACTGTATCGACATCGTGTATCTCTAAAACTATATCTGACTTGAAAAATAATCGGAAATAACTTAGAACTTAGAACACAAAAATAAGAGTAGGCATTTGAGCTGTGCTTATTGAATTCAGTACTTGATCGAGTAAATAATTCTGAGAACTCAAATTCGGGGGATGTAATAAGACAATGTATTTGATATTTATTGATACAGGTACCTTGCTGTGTTTTCACATGTACTGGCGCACTGAGAGGTCCAGGTCCAACAGAGGTGAAAGCTTGAACTCTTATTGTGTATATGGTGAGTGGGGTGAGTTCACTTATGGTCGTAAGTTGATTATTGTCAACAGTCTGCGTTTGCCAGTAAGCCATTGGGAGGTTAGGGTTTGTGGTATAGTAGACCTTATAACCCTGTGGATGAAAATGTATATGTTAATGTAGCTTAAGATAAATATGCTGCAATACAATAATAGCAATACCAGAGCAGAAACTTTTGATACGTACCAGTACTTGACCATTTGGCGTTTCAGGTTCATCCCATTGTATAACCATTGTACTAGAACTCAAGGGACGGACCTGAATTTTCCGAGGAGCTGTGCCTGGCTCTGAAATGATGAATTTAGTTAAAAAAAATGTAAGTTGAGAGAATATAAATCTCGACAAAAGAATTGAAGGGGTACTTACTGCCACCTATGATGAAGCGGGCTACAAATTTGGGAAAATATTGTTAGTAGGAAAATATATCGAGATTTATTGCTCAACTCACGTTGAATTAATCCAAGCATCCAAGAAGGTAGCAGGGAATAAGTTGTATTAGTACAAAAAATAACTGAATATTTCAATAAACATGGTAACAAAACATAAACAAATTCCAGCAAATCTGGCGAATAGGCTCTGATATATTGAAGAAAAAGAATGTTTTCATTAACATGGTCTTTCTAAAATTCCTCTAAACTGAAAATTTGTATATGAGATTTTTTCTAGTGTAAAATCACAGGCAATTTTACAGGAGTATTCAGAAACCATGGAATGTGTGAAAAAAAAGAACTGTATACGCTCGGAAGAACAGAAATTTATAGTATAGAACCATTTACGCTGCAATACAAAGGTCCAAAATCCATACCAAATTTCATCAACATCGGATCAATAGAACGCCAGATATCTAGATCCCGAGAATTTTACTTTTGCACACCCTCAATGTGTTTAGTATATTTGAAAATATCTACGCAAACAAGACATCCATAATCTTGTTGTTACTGCTAGCATTTCGATTGATTTTTTGCATTATTTAAATGTTGTTCGACTTTCTCCGTTCAGTATGGAGACACAAAAAACACAATGAAAGATTAGTGGAAAGTTTAATAATAATAATGATTATATTTCAAATAAGATTACCAAAATGACAATCTGAAACGAATAGCCGATGTCTAAAACACTGATGTGCTCATTTACCCTTGAAAAACCTTAAGAGTGGCAACTTTTGAAGAGACTAGCCTTTTTGGTTTTAATGGTATTGGTACTTTTTCACTTGATTTCCGTACCTTTTCTTATGGCGCTGACGTCGCCTTTCTGTCAATGTCGTTTTGAGGTTGAATCGTGAGTCGATCAACTTTTGACAGAAGAAATGAATATTTTAAAATGATGGCATTGATTGGTCAACTCTTTGTATAGCGCCACCTTGAGGAAGAATATAAAAAAGGGTATCATGCTGAGCCGAGTCTCCAGAATTATCTTAAACAAGATCTAATCAGTCAACACATCAATATTTTAGACATTTTAGATACGTCAAAGCGGAAGACATGACATTTCCAGGCAAGATTCTAATAAGATAGCAAAAAGTGCAATAATTTGCCTAAAAACTTTTTTTTTAGAAAATATTAGACGTATTCCAACATCACAGTAGGTGATTTCCAAATCTGTCATCTAGCCTACTATAGCAAAACCCTGTTATTGAAAGAATGCTCACTTGTTTCTCCTGTGGTGACGTTCACTGGCGCACTCGGAGGCCCCCTCCCAATGTTGTTGACTGCAATGACATACATTTCATACTCTGTATACGGACTGAGGTTTCTGACGTGGTAATGCATCGTTATAATTCCCGATATCTCGCTGAAAGCCTGATTGGCATATTTCGGTTTGAATTGTATCACATAATACTGGAGCTCCTCCATGCCATCATAAGACCACGTTAACCGCACTGTAGTGGCTGTGATCTCCGATACTCTCACGTTTGTTGGTGGTCCGGGCAATGCTGAAACGGATTATCATTATATCCAATTACAAAATGATATTAATTAGAGCCAAGTTTCAAATGTCCGAAAACCAATATAAAATACAAGCAGTTTAGTTATGACTAAATGTTATAAATAAATCTGTTCAGTCCTAGTGATTTACTTTTGCAATACATATTTCTTTCATACTCTTAACGATGAAAATATACTAATTGACAAAGAAACTGCAACACCTAGAAGGATCTGTTTAATTTTTTAGTTTAATACATAGATAGTATAGCAAAGATTCACATGGGTCACTTCGGAAAAGCATGAACTAACTGTGGCAACATGAGGTCGGGCATTATCTTGCTGAAATATTGGATTCTCGAGCCGGTTAAGGTAAGGGAGAATATATGGCTCCACTATTTCTAGAAGGTGAAGAATCGCTGCCATGTTACCTCGAATAAAGTCTAAAGATGACATTCTTGCATGTGCAATAGCACCCCATACCATAACGCCTACTGTCCGGGGATATATGACGCTCAACATCAAACTGAGGTTCACGTCTTTCTCCCCGTCGTCGTCTAACCCTTCTTCGGACATCATGTGCACCCAAGGAGAATCAAGATTCATCAGAAAAGACGACCTGATGCCATTCCCCATTCCAATGATGACGTTCTCTGCACCATTGTAATCGATGCCGGCGGTGCTCAACCGTCAGAGGTAACACAAGATGGTGTCGATACTGCTGAAGTCCAAAAGACCTTATCTGTTCGGACAGTTACAGGATGGCCTGCCTTGTTCTCCTAACCACTCATCAGCCAAAGATCGAGTTGTCGCAAATAGGTCTCTAATGGCCATAAGTCTTAGAAGCCGAACTTGAACTTCATTTGTGCGCCTTCGTCGACCGGTTACTACTCTTCTTCGATATTGGGCATTATCAAACCACGCTTGACAACATCTCATAATAGTAGTTAGATTTCTGTTCATACGGTGAGCGATTTCTCGAAATGACAACCCCGCCTCCCGTAGACCAATAATTCGACCTCTTTCAATTTTCACTTAGCTGGTGATAATTTCCGTGTACACGTGCTCTAGTCATTTTGATAATAACTGAACATCGACTTTGGATCTACTCGAACAGCTGGTTTGTTGTAAAATTTAAAAAACGACTAGAATATTTAAGTTACGAAAATTATTTACATGGAAAAACCTTCACGATTTTTTTCTCCAAATTCAATAATTTACTCCTTGCTATACTATCCATGTTTTAGAAAAAAAAATTAAAATTTAAATAGCTCCTTCTGGGTGTTGCAGTTTCCTTGTCAGTTAGTACATTTCCTTCTATAAGCAAGAAGATCCTCTCATCTCCATATACTCACTTAGCATATCTTCTCTCTATAGCAATTTAGGGACGCATGAATAAAATGAAAACTTACAATACAACTAACTTTTCCATAATTAAATGAGTAACTAACAGGGCATGGTAAGTTTTGACTATCGTAAATGTCAGCATCTTAGTTAACACAATGAGAGGAGTTCGATAGGACTACTAAATTCTTATTGATATGTACGATTATATCAGAATCAACATTATGTTTCATTCTGTAATTTACAAAAAAAACTACTTTTAAGACCTATATTGGCCTCTGCAGGTTTTTGTATAATGCTTAATTACTTACATTGTACTTTGACAAGTGCAACAGCTTCAAGAACACCAAGAGCACTGGCAGCTACGCAAGTATAGTTGGCTGATTCTCTTATGTTGGATAATTGCAATGTGTTCTTTCCTATTGGTAACTTATCCTCCGGAGTGAGTTCTTGAGTGGATCCTTTTCTCCATTTCACATATGGCATCGGAGAACCCACAGCGACGCAAGTTAGATTCAAGTCTGCACCTAACATCACTTCAGTTACGGCAGGTGGAGGTATAGAAAATTGTGGAGATACACGGCGAACTGTAAAAACATAAACGTTGGTTAGAAACAAGTTGAATATATATGTAGGGAATCTATCGATTCCCCCGAAAATGATCGAATTAAGTTGAATTTTGACCCAAAATACTAAAAACAGAAGAACTCGGTGTAAAACCTTGGAATGATCAAAGCTACACCCCTAAGGTATCTGTAGAAAGTCTTTGCTAACGGTCGAATGGAAAACGGCCTGATGCCTATAAAAATCGGCATTTCAGGGCGAAGAATACAATTGAGTTCAGTACAGTCTACATCTACAACATATGTGCAACACTTGCACCGACAACGAGAAGATTAAAGATTTTCACATCTGTTCCCGAGACCAGCGAAGAAGTACCTGCAACCGAGCCACAACGACCAAAGTGGCCAGCGACCCTTAAAATCGATGAGATATAAATATCATCTTCTTCAAACTCTTTTAGTGGGTTGGAAATAAATTGAATAAGTGTTTCTATCCCGTTCTTTCATTTCCCCAATTTGTCCTTGGCCGTGAACTACGTTAGTCATAGTATAAGGACCAAAACCCACATTTAAAAGGTGTGTGAATAAGTCTTTCCCGTTTTTTTCAAATTTTGAGCCTTTATTGTGAAAAAATGGTTACAAATGAATTATTGAAAGTATTGGCCATCGCTAGCTACAACTTTTCCCCATCTTTCTGGCAACATACGAATCCCGTTGCGAAAAAATTCGACCGGTTTGGCCTCTATCCAGTCATCCACCCATTTTTTGGCTTCCTCGTAGGAATGGAAGTGCTGGTCAGCCAGGCCATGCGTCATCGATCTGAAGAGATGGTAATCAGACGGAGCAATGTCTGGACTATACGGCGGGTGGGGTAGGACTTCCCATTTGAGCGTTTCTAAGTATGTTTTCACCGGCTGTGCAACATGTGGGCGAGCATTGTCATGTTGCAAAATAACTTTGTCGTGCCTGTCGGAGTATTGTGGCCGTTTTTCTCGCAGTGCGCGGCTCAAACGCATCAATTGTCGTCGATAGACCTCGCCTGTGATCCTTTCATTCGGTTTCAGAAGCTCATAGTAAACCACACCTAGCTGGTCCCACCATATACAGAGCATGAGCTTGGCGCCATGAATATTTGGCTTGGCCGTCGATGATGATGCATGGCCGGGTAGTCCCCATGATTTTCTTCGCTTCTGATTATCGTAACGGATCCACTTTTCATCGCCAGTCACGATACGGTGCAGAACACCCTTTCTTTTATGTCGCTGAAGCAGCTGTTCGCAAGTGAAAAAACGCCGTTCGACGTCTCTCAGCTTCAGTTCGTACGGCACCCAATTTCCTTGCTTTTGGATCATTCCCATGGCTTTCAAACGCTTGGAAATGGTTGTTCGGTCAACTCCCAATGCTTCAGCAAGTTCTTCTTGCGTTTGACACGAATCTTCATCAAGCAAAGTCGTCAATTCTTGATCTTCAAAGATTTGCGGCCGCCCGGAACGCTCCTTGTCTTCCACGTCGAAATCGCCACTTTTGAAGCGTCGAAACCATCCGCGAACACTTGAATCATCGACACAACCTTCTCCATAAGCTTCCTGAAGCAACCGATGCGCCTCGGCAGCAGATTTCTTCAATTGAACCAATAAAGTGAAACTTCCCGCAAATGACGTCGACTCGGCTCAAATTTCGACATTTTCACGATTTCAAAAATTTATGATGCGAAAAAATTTCAACTAATGTGTTAGTGTGGAATTGTTGACAGATGAATAAGCTTTGATTATGACATATGTAACCATTAAATACTCGCACAGTATTGGTGGCGCCATCTCTTACAAAAAACGGGAAAGACTTATTCACACACCTGATAGATAACATGATTTCAAGTTGTGGCCAACTAGGTACTTTTGTCCCGACACAGTCGCCATCATGTGTTGGAAAAGTGTGGAGGGTGTGATCTCAACCCAGCGCGCGCCATTCAGATTACGATCAGACAAAGTGCAAGACGAAGAACTGGAGTTCCCCAGTCCATTGAGAACATTGATACTGTGAGATCTTCAATGTCGGGGTAACCACATGAGTTATCGTTGGTTATGGTGGATAGTTTGCACACCCCTGGACTATTTTCTGCCAGGATGATGATGAACTTCATATTCATCCATATAGAAGATGGACATTGTGTCGGACCTTCTGAAGGTGACTTTAATTCTCGAAGGAATGCGTTTGAGATTCTGCTGGAAGTCATTTTCAAGGTTGCTATTGTTTTTCCGTAGTGATGAAGTCGACAAGATTCCAACACCTAGGATCAAATAATCAACATAACGCCTGATATGGCGTTATAATATATCAATAAATTTTGCTCGAATAAATCGATTATTTTTCATTTATCCGAAGCTCTAAAACAATAAAATTCCCTTCGATGCAATTCTCCTGGGGTAAAATCATCTGTTACAATCTCATACTGCAAGTGGTGTTTATCCAGAAAGTCGTATATATCACAGTGGGAAGAATAAAAATTTGCTCGACGTCGAGCAATCCGAAAGATTGGATTGATGTTTGCATTTCGTAGCAGGCTGAAAAGAGGAACTTGGGGAGTGTATTAGTAAATGAATCCTTACCCTTAACGTAGAGGATGGCTGAAGTTGAATAATCGGTCCCAATCGAATTTTCAGCCACGCACTCGTACTTGCCATGGTCCGTTTCGTTGCTGTTCTTTATTTGCAGGGTACCTGGAAGATACGAGATTGAAATATTTGAAAATTAAATTCTATAATCTCTTATATTCAAACTCTTCACTTCATCATCTGTAATGAAGGGAAGAGATTTTGATATACTTAAAATCTACTATATTTGTACAAATTCATTTCTCTATTTCAATATCGTAATGAGTTCATTACAGTTCTTAAAACAGTACTGTAATCAACTCATTACAGCATTGTTTTCAGTTATATTTTTTGTTTTGTGGTTGTCAACGCTGACTTCCGATCCTATCAAATTTCAACACTTGTCAATTGTCAATATAATACAGGGTGGCCATTTGAAAACGAAACAGACGAGATTACAGACGAAATAAAGTTTTTCGATAGAAATGCTCGGACAGGTCGATTTCTGTTTCGAGGGGGACAACTTAAGATGTAGATTACGGACGCATAGCGCTTCAACCCTTGCTGCTACAACCCCCACCCCCAATTTTTGAATAGGGAAGATGGGGTGAGTGATACCTCAATTTAAAGGTATTTTTATACTGATTTCAGCACAGTAATTGTTTTTTCATTTTATGCATTAGTTCTCGAAATATTTATGCGTTAGTTAGTTAGGAAGGAAGCCACAGTCATGGTTGTTTTGAAGCTCAAAATGTCGATTTTTCACAAAACACTACAAGTGCCATGAAAACACTACTTCATTTTCGAATACTTAGTTAAGAATATTTCGAGAACTAATGCATAAAATGAAAAAACAATTACTGTGCTGAAATCAGTATAAAAATACCTTTCAAATGAGGTATCACTCACCCCATCTTCCCTATTCAAAATTTGGGGGTGAGGGTTATAGTAGCAAGGGTTGAAGCGCTATGCGTCCGTAACCTACATCTTAAGTTGTCCCCCTCGAAACAGAAATCGACCTGTAAGAGCATTTCTATCGAAAAACTTTATTTCGTCTGTAATCTCGTCTGTTTCGTTTTGAAATGGCCACCCTGTATAATTTGGATAAAGTGGAATGAATTGCAACATTATTCGCAATTCTTAATTCTGGTGGTGTCAAATCGATTTCGGCAAACATAATTCTCGAATGTTATACGTAATTGTAAATCATTTCAAAATTCGACACGTACGATTCAAATTCAAATTCTTTAATCTGTCAATTTTCGTGACAGTCACACCAACTGCCAAGATATAATAATAAAGTCACTAGGATATAGAATCTGAATTTCTCATTAATTTTGGACAATATTTCACAAAACTCGACTGAAATAGAAAAAATATCGTCTAATACTCGTTGCAGAAGGCAATTCTAACACTCAAGCGTTCGAATTTCGATTTCGTGGTGGAATAGGAGCCTATTTTGCAATATGTTTTAGAATATTTTATTTTATTATTATGATTTGGTCGAAGATTTCAAGGCAATAATTTTTTAAATATGATTTTCGGCATATGTTCGCCCCAATTACAAGATATATAGTCTATTCGATCAGTCCAATTTTTCCATATTTTGTCCAATAAAACTGGTAGCATGGCGTCAAAGATGGCTTGACGATTGATTTTTAATGCTTCAAGACTTGTTGGTTTTGTCGGCATAAACTGATGACTCATTTCCAAAGAAATAAGGACCGATGATGTCGCCAGCGTGTAAACAGCACCAGTCAATTTTAATGGATGTAATAGTGATTCGTTAATGGCTTGAAGATTGCCTTTGCTCCATATATGACAATTTTGCTCAATGACGAAGCCATTGAACCAGGAATGAGCTTCATTACTAAACACAATTCTTCGGTAAAAATGTTCATCTTAGGCCAGTTTCAAATTAGCCTAAACAGCAAATATGCGACGTAAACGATGGTGATTTGGCTTTAATTCTTGTCCGTGCTATTTCATATAGAAACGTAAGCCAAGATTCTCATGTAAAATTCTCCATGTAGTCGAAAGGCAAAGGCCAACAAATTCAGAACGGCGACGTTTCGACATTTACTTCAACTCTTCGGTACATACATTTATTTTTCTTGTTGATGGTTTAGAATCCGTGAAGACTGAAATTAGTGCGAAAACGATCAATAACTTTACGAATTGCTTGCTCATTAGGCCGATAATGTTGTTCGTAAAATGGACGAAGTGCTCTATGAACTTTGCAAACAGATTATGTTTCTTAAAGTAATTTTTCACAATTTGGAAGCGTTTTTTTGGAGTTAAAAGACTCATGATGAATTGCCAAACCTTACTGAACAGAAATACGAAAACAGTTCGACAATCTCATAGAGTAATGAACATAGATAGAGGGAGTATACGCAATTTTTACATGTCCCCAACATGGTTAGGTTACGTTGTCGGATTGTGATATATTTTCAAATCCACAATTTTACTATATCGTTATGAATCTATATTATATTGAAGAAATATATTTATTTGAGTGATTCCCGATTAATTATGCAAATTTGAATATTTGGAATACGATATTTTTCCTAATTGTCGAATTTGTTATAAGCAGAATATTTATTATTTTCTGTATCTACCTGCTGGAATCCAAGGTTTGGCAACCTTTGCTCTCCTAGTGTCATCCGTTGTTTCACGTCGTTTGGTGCGCTTGAAGTTTATTTTCAGAATTTCTGACTTATTTAGGTATTTATTTCAATATATTTTGAGTTGATATGGAAAGTTGATTCATTATGGGGCATAAGAAGTGCGTTATTTGAGGAGAAACTCGCGAATTGAGTGAAATATCGTATCACTAATATGTTTTCATTTCCGCGCACTTCATGTCAAATTTGATAGTTCATGTTGGGGACAAAATTTGCTTACTGAAAATGACATATGCTCCCACTATCTATGATCATCACTCTGAGGACAATCTCAACTGTCAAACCATAGACAACAACCATCGAAACTTCTCCTACATCTACAAAACACTCGTTATTTTTGTAAACAATTTACATCACTTTTAGTCTACTTCGATTCACATCTATCTGCGTTGTTTAAGATCCTCTCGCGATTTCAGAGCCAGAAATGGCTCTTATCGAGTATCAGGAGTTAGACACACGGTGAAAATCCCCGAGGAGTTTTCTCTCATTTACATCCTTCGCGCGAACAAGTAAACAACAGAGTCGTCGACCCGAAACTTCCCACTTTGTTCCTCAAGTTTTCGACATATTTTTCCATTCCTCCGTTACTCTTCCTCTAAGTGATTAAGGACATCATCAGGACGTAACTGACACCGACGGGGGGCGGCGCGGAAGAGGGAAGGCTGTATGCAAAGCACTCTTTCTGTGCGATTTCCCGGACGGCTAAGTTTGCACGTATCTTCGGCTTGGCTCACCCTGGGGACCATTAGCATCAGCGTGTCTGCCTTCGTCTGGGATCTTCGAGATCTCTTCTCGTTTCGCGAAGCGACCGTTGATTGGCCATTCGACGGAATAAAATATTCCTTTCTATGATCTTACGTATTCCAGTCAGTCTGAAAGTTTTCTACCCCATATAGAAACTTTACTTTTTTATACAATGTATCGTTTGAATACCTATTTTCATATTATTTGTGAATGACGTTTGTGGGTGAATTATTGGCTATTGACAGTTGATGTTTTGACATTGTGGTCGAATAAAATATTTTATTCTATGATTTTACGTATTCCTGTTCAACTCTCAGAGTAATAAACATAGAAAGAGGGAGTATATGTCATTTTCAGTGAACAAATTTTGTCCCCAACATAAACTATCAAATTTGACATGAAGCGCGCGGAAATGAAAACATCAGTGATACGATATTTCACTCAATTCGCGAGTTTCTCCACAAAGAACGGACTTCTTATGTGCCATAGTGAAACAACATTTCATATTAACTCAAAATATATTGAAATAAATACCTAAATATATTAGAAATTCAGAAAACAAACTTCAAGCGCGCCAAATTACGTGAAACAACCGATGACACTAGGAGAGCAAAAGTTGCCAAACCTTGGATTTCAGCAGGTAGATACAGAAAATAATGAATATTCTGTTTATTATAAATTCGACAATTAGGAAAAATATCGGATTTCAAATATTCAAATTTGCATATTTAATCGGGGATCACTCAAATAAATATATTCCATTCAATATAATATACATTCATAACGATATAATAAAATTGTGGATTTGAAAATATATCACAATCCGACAACGTAATCTAATCATGTTGGGGACATTAAAAATTGCTTATACTCCCTCTATCTATATTTATTACTATAGTTGGATATGCCGTCATATAAACAGTTTTCCAATTCTGAATAGTTTGATATCTAAACACCTGTCACTTTTGAAGCTTTCGTATTTCGCTATTTGATAAGTACAAACTACGCCATCAATAAAAATGGAACGATACACGCTTCAAAAACTCAGTGAAATTGTTAAAATTCACTTAAAAAAAATTTGAAAATATTGGAACCACACTTCGCAAAACAAAAGCACTTTTGGGTCGTCTTGGAGCACCTTTTAGTCCAGCAGAAGTATAAATGGTGGAAAAATTTCAGCTATTGGGACAAATTAGTGAAGAATCTAAAACATGTGCCTCGCTCAAGAACAACTGAATATTGCTGCTACGAAGTTGGAAATTTAGCATTCCACAAACGACGTTACACTGTATTTTGCAAAAGACTTAGATCTCAAGCCTATTAATTATAATTTCGAATATGATTTTCGCTTTCTCTTTAGAATAACACTCCGTATATTCTTCGAATGTGATTGAGAATAAGATGAAGCATAGGATTAATAATTATTTTTTCGAATAATTCAATTCAAAAATTATAAGTAGCTGGGACACACTATATGATTGACCAGATGTAACAACACCAAAGAACATTGCTTTTAATAGAAACTCATATTAAAGGGTATTCACATCTTGATTACTCAGGATAGTGATGATTATCCAGGATAACGTTTTGAATTGTTTAACAATGGAGAACAAATGAGAGTTTTCAGGACCTCTAGCATCAAAATTAGCCTACAGTAACTTAATAAAACACAATGGCGACACGAGTAGTCTCGTTTTTTATTGGCTGCCGGTTTCTGAGCCTAAATATGGAGACTTTTTGTTTACATTCTGCGTTTATCTGATTTTTGGGATTTATTCCAAATGTAATGCTCATTTCATTATGTCATTGTAGTAAGTATCCTTCAGTTGAATAAATTTGTTCTATATCCAAATCTATCAGGCCCAATAATTTGAATTATGACAAAGTGTCAGTTCAGTTCAGTCAATCGTATTCTTAAGTTCTGTGATTAAGCCCCGCCCCATTCGCCATTTTTAGGTTCAATTTGGAAGTATTGTTGTCACTGTGTTTTACTACCACTGTAAATAAGGCTACAGAAAAACTTTTGCCTACTGAACTTTTTGTTTGGAATGACTTGGACTGAAACATATCAAAAATTCTTTCTCTTTAACCTCAATTTGAGAAAACAAATCTATTAATGCGCTTCTTCCCGTCAGCTTCAGTTTATATTCACTATTCATCGAGTGTTGCATGCAGAATCCCGAGCGTTTTTCCCATTGAAATCTGTTGGATGGGGTCCTGCTTCCACGATGAAGGCAACCCAGGAAAAGCAAAAATATTAGATTTGTTGGAGTTAAATAAAACACGTAGACGGTTCATTCAAATCCGAATGGGATCTGAAAAGCCGAGACTGTATGTATTTGGTGGAGAATAGTTTAGCACCGGTTCGTGTTTCCCGATGCCAAATGTTCCATCTCGGTGTTCCGAAGCCACGTACTTAATATAAAGCCTAATATGGAGTCACATTAGATGTGTATAACACGAGGAACAAACTCGGTATTTCCCCCTTCCGAAATACGATTGCGTACTCGAAATAAATTCCATTTATATCTTTTCTAATCCGAAGTTATTCGTCGTGTTTGAATTTCGATCAGGTCTGAATCGAATTATTGATGTTATTCTTGCGGTGCATGTGCATACGATTATGTTTGTGTCGTTAGAATTTATGATTTTTGTATATGGTTCACGCAAATATATGAAAAAATTGATTTTGGAGTAGACGAAGTATTATTTTTTTTTTAGGTTTAAACAAGTTTTATTTTTTCTGTTTCTAATACCAACAAAATTGAATATTAATTATATGTGGATGACATTGTGTAATCGCGCAGTTTCTAGCTTATTTCAAGCTTATAATGTACGTAATCCTCATATTATTATTATTAGGTGTACAACCTTGCTTCCACCGTTTTGCAATAGATGGCTGTAGCGGTAAGTGGTAGTCTAAATAAATAGATCGTAGATGTCATACAATAAGTTTAGGTATTAGTTACCATAACGCCATCAAAATATTAGTCGATTTGTGTCTGCATTATAAAGTTATTTTCGATTAAAAATCTCAGCTTACGAACCAAACTGACGTTATTTGCGGGTTTTAATTTTCTGCTTTAATATGAAGAAACTGCGACTGAGGCTTATCGGATGCTCTCAAATACTTATGGTGAAGCCGCTATTAGTGAAAGAGCGTGGTTTCAACGCTTCAAGAACGGTGACTTTGACGTCGGAGACCAACATGGAGGTTGAAGAGAGAAGGTTATCGAAGACACAGAATTGGAGGTATTACTTGATCAAGACTCGTGTCAAACGCAACAAGAATTGGCAGGATCATTGGGAGTGACGCAAAAAGCCAATACAATACGCCTGAAAGTCATTGGAATAATTGAGGTACAAGGAAATTCCGTACGAGTTGAAGCTGAGAGAGGTTGAACGACTTTTGTTTGTTTGTGAACAGCTGCTTGCAGCGAAAGACAGAAGGGATTTCTGCATCGCATTGTGATTGGAGACGAAAAATTGATTCATTACGATAATTCCAAGCGCAGAAAAATCATGGGGATATCCCGGCCATGACAATACTTTGAATCCGTTTTTCACAATAAGGCCTCGAATTTCGAAAAAAACGGCGGAAGCAAAGTTGTACGCCTATGTAATATCCAACTTTATTGGTAGTAAAAATATAATGAGTTCTGAGATATAGGGTGGTGAAGATTCCAGAAAAAATATCTTTTTTTTATAACCATATTTGATACATATTTTCACTGCATCAAGATACATTTTCTTTTGAACAAACAATTTAATTATTTTTTCGAATAATGGTTTTTGCATTGAATATTTTTGGAAAAACATCGAATTGTCATATTTATGGAAATTGTAGTAGGAGTTTTCGAAATCTGAATCTCTCCGAAAATTTCACTTTCTTAGGTTATTCTTGGAATTGAATACGAATTCAAGTGAGTGGAACCTTAACGTTTTGATAAGTTCAAAATTCACGAAATACAGATCTCATATAAGGCTCATATAACGCACAAAGAGTATTTGACTTTTTATAAAAAAAATTATTATGTTATTAAATGAAATATCTCATCAATATTACCGAAACTTTTTCAATAATTTTCAATGCAAATAACACAAAAGAAGAAACAATATGAATGAAGAGTATCAGAATCGACTGATCTACTATTTTTCATGCAATTTCCGAGTGTCCTATCTCTAATTACGTCATGTAGATCCAGCCCTATGGGATATCCTGAATATTTCAGTAACAGCAGTTCATACGGAAATGAATGAATGCCGATATGATCTGATCCGGAAACTTTAGGTAATTTGACAAGTACGGCATGCCAGTGACAATGCAATTATGATACGTTCATTCATTTTTCATTGGAGAATACCCTCATGTTTTGAATAATTTATGGATCAATATTGACTCGACATACATTTTGGACCGATAAGAATTGTTTTGGGCGTTTCGATGCCCCCAAAATGTAAAGATAAATCGAACAACGATATCGGTATCAGATGAATTTGTCACGATGAAATGTTTTTTTTTATCTGAGAATTGGAAAATGTTAGCATTTTATATATCTTTATTACATAGGCGTACAACTTTGCTTCCACCGTTTTTTTTTCCGAAATTCGAGGCTTTATTGTGAAAAAACTGGTTGTACATTTATGATCAAAGTATTGTCCATCACTGGACACTACTTTCTCCCATCCTTTGGTCAGCGTACGAATCCAGCGTTGAAAAGACTGGTCATCTTATGAAGTGATCCACGAATCTATCCAATTTTTCACTTCTTCATGAGACCGGTAGTGCTGGTCAGCCAGGCCGTGTGCCATTGATCGAAACAAGTGATAGTTCGAGAAAGCAACGTCTAGAGAATAAGGCAGGTGGAGTAGGACTTCCCATTTCAACGTTTCCAATTATGTTTTAACCACTTTCGCAACATGGGGTCGAACATTGTCATGCTGTAAAATCACTTTATCATGTCTGTCGTTGTTTTGAGACCGTTTGTCTATCAATGCTCGCCTCAAACGCATTAATTCCGTTCGATAACGATCGCCTGTGATTGTTTCAGTCGGTTTTAACAACTCATAAAACACTACGCCGAACTGGTCCAACCAAATACTGAGCACGATCTTGGAACCGTGAGTATTCGGTTTGGCCGTCGACGTGGAAGCATGGCCAAGATATCCTCCTGACTTGGAATTATCGTAATGAATCCATTTTTCGTCTCCAGTCACCTTGCGATGCAGAAATCCCTTCCGTCTTTGCCTTGCAAGCAGCTGTTCACAAGCAAACAAACGCCGTTCAACATATCTCGGCTTCAACTCGTACGACATCCAATTTCCTCATTTCTGAATCATTCCCATGACTTTCAGGCGTTCGAAATGACTTGTTGCGTCAGTCCCAATGATCCTGTCAATTCTTGTTGCGTTTGACACGAGTCTTGATCAAGTAATGCCTCCAATTTCGCATGTTCGAATACTTCCTCTCTTCCACCGGTGTTGGTGTTCGACGTCAAAATCACCGTCCTTGAAGCGTTGAAACCACTCTCGACTACCACTTACTGCTACAGCCATCTATTGCAAAACGGTGGAAGTAAAGTTGTTCCTACACCTAACCTTATATTACATTTTATATATCTTTATTAATATTCAAGAAACAATTCAGTATTTGTGAAGCTCAAAAACCTAGATATCACTTTGATATTTCGAAATACAAATTTCAACACATTCCCAATTTAACGTCAGTTTTTTTTTGCATTGCAGCTCACCCTTTGATACCATTTTCGGCAAAAAATATAAACGATGTCCACAGGCAGCAGAATTATTTGCTGAACAACAATTTCCAGAACGTCCAGGTAGAGAAGAGGCTTAGGTTTGGATGATTTTCTGGGCGATATCAATCAATTAAAAATGAATGGGATGTTAACGTTAACGCGAGCTATTCCTTGGGGATTGGTATTGAAGGGAAGCAAAAAAAGGGATACATCAAAGAACGGCCACTGGGGTCTAATCTAACAGTTGATGCGAAAGGACCAACAAAGCTGGAGCAAACTCGAAAAAACAAGGGCTTTTGGGAGGATATTTTATGCGTAGATCGCATGCAGGAAAAAATATTATGTGAGAGCCACTCCTATCGGAAGCATTCTGTAAATGGAATAGAAAAAATCAAGAAGGTAGCTGTCACGTTATTGTATTGTTGTGGTAGACCACAAAATGCTAATTTCTTCAACTTTTCATGAAAAGGTCTAAGAGCTTTTGTTTACATGAAAGACCCCCTTCAATGATATTGATTCACTCCTTAAAAGGTTTAGCACTTATTTGGTAACACCCTGTATACATTTGTAACTTTATATTTTTTATATTTTCGTGTAACGTAATCAATAAAGTTATTCCGCATGTCAAAATATAATTAAAGAAGGTTTTTAGGCTTGAATTCATTCAATTTTTCCTGGATTCAGATATTTCAAATTAATTCATCCCTTGGGAACTCTGAGAAGATATTTTGATAACAGCTGTTACTAAAAATTGCCTAGCTTAGCAACTTGACGGTTTAATTCTTTTCATAAGCATTATTCATTGTTTGTCTGACGTAAGTTTAAGCATTCAATTATTTTTATGTTTGATTTTACATTTAACTATAAGAAAAACTATGACATAATTTCTGAGGAATTGATAAAATTGAAATTTCAGACTTATATGTAGTAGTTCGACAAAAATCATTATTAAATTGCAATCAGGCTTTGCAGAGGTGTAGTTTAAACTAACCCATTTTAAAAATTGGTAATTAAAATAACGAAAACCAATTCCAAATTCTAAAAAATTAAACTTCCAAAAATTAAGCATATTGAGACATTAAAACGATTCAATCCCCATTTAGAACCTATTATTTCCTGAAAAAGGAGTAGTGAGGTGGACGGTAGCGTCTTTTTTCACCTAGTAGAGGGCACAAATTTCACAAATCATTTCAAGATTTTATAACCCATCATTTCGTATATTGTGAGAGTTACGATTCAAATGCGGAAAATTACTTAGTTGACAATTGTTGGGTTGATTCAACCTTTTTATTGTTAGTGCACAGTTGGTAGTAAACTTTATTATTCACGTGTCAAAAGGTTTAAGTTATAACAGCAGCTGAAATTCAGGATCCTTTTCCGAGGAGTAAAACTTGGAGAAAATTGTCAGTTACTCAACTTTTTTAGCGAGTTTCGCATAAAATGACATTTCATAAGTAATCAGCGCTTCTTCTTTTTGCAACAGTTTATAAGTTTATATAACAATTCAAATGAAAAAAATGAGCCATTGACTTTCTTTCAGAAAAACTTTTATATAAAATCAATTACAAAGAAATAACATCGTGACATGCAGACAATTTCTCAAACCTGGAAAAAGTACCTCCTCGAGCGGGATCTGAACCTGAACCCCCGGATTATTAGTCCAGTTCTCTACCAACTGCTACCGAGGAAGTTGAAAGTTCCAACAGACGTTATAAAACCACTATTTCGTATAAATAAATATAAATTAAGGAAGAAGAAGACACGATTAACTATTATTTATTAGATACAACATAATAATATGAAGTATTGAAAGTTATAGAATTCAAACTGATGCTATAATGGAAATATTCGTATCTATTCTAAGCTAGTTTTTACATCAGCTGACAAGACGTTAGGGAAAAATTAATTTCCGTAAAGACTTACCAGGCATGTCATCTTTGATGACATATCGAGGATTTGAAGATATATTGATTGGCCTCATATTCCTCAACCATGTGATTTTTGGTGGTGGATTTCCAGTGGCAGCGCAGGAAAGAATGGTGTTGTGGCCTATCTCAACTACCTTGTTGTTGATTGGAGATTGTGTGATGAGGGGAAAACCAGGAGGTAGTTTGTTAACTGTAAATAAAGACATAATCAGTTTTTGTTGTTGCTAAATTTTAATTCTTATAAATATTAAACATTCAATATGAAATGTCGATACAAAACAGTTAAGTTTCTATTCATCAATTGTGTGAAGCGATGAGGTTGAATGAAAACATCAATAAAAGAATATTATAAAAAATTTTGTAAGTAACTCATAATAGATTTTTTCAACTCGCACAAGCTCTAAATCTTACAGAAGCCTAGGTTTGTAAATATGACAATTAGGTTAATTGATTTCACATGACAAAAAAGGCAAAATTTCATCTTACGACATTTTCTACAGTCGAATTGATTGTATTGAAAGAATTGGTAATTTTGCACCTAATGCATCTGATATTTCATTGCTCAGGATAAGCTATTAGCTACCAACTGCCTAGGAAATACATTATCTAACATTTTCATTAGATGCCTGAACACAATATAACTATCTAACCAGTATAAAACACATATTTTGTAATTTCCTCAGGAGCTATATCACGCCTCAATAAGTTATAGTGCACGGGAAAATATTTGCTCATTTAATGGCTTCCATATTGATTACAATAACTCATTGTTAACCTTACCACCCCCTATGAATCTTTGATGTAGAAATTATAGAGGGGTTCATGGTCATATAGTAAAGAATCGATTAGAAAGTGCAATTTTTTTCAACGTCGCGTCGATGCAGAGAAGTTCATAGTTACTTCGAGGAACTTCAAAAAGAGCATGATCCAAATTTCGAACGAATAGTTTGTTTTCATTATCCGGAAAATATTCAATGAGACTATGAGACATTCAAAATCATTCCAGAAAATGATTGAGCATATGAGGTTGTTCTCATATTCTAGATTTGAAATATAGAGAGTTACATTTTTCGAGGTCTTTTCATAGAAAAGAAGGTGATTGGGAAAAAATTCCCATCAACCCACATACATAAGCAATAGAAAAGAACATACGCATCCCTTAACGTAGCTATCAAAAGCCATTAAATGATATTGAAAAATAAAAAAAAAATTTGCATATTGAAAAATATCATCTACTCAGAAGTAGCAATCCTTCATAAAGATTTATTTCAAACGAATATGGAATTCCAATCGAGATCCACAATCCATCCATATATAACTTAAATTCAGGTGGAAAACAAATATCCAAAAAAAAACAAAATTGAAATTTGTTTGCTAAGAGTCTGGACAGTATCGCAAACATATTTCAACTGAAAATATCTGATATTTTGCAAATCTGGGAAGCGGAGCCGTAATCCACTGCAGTAAATTGGCTTAGATAACACATTCATTACTTGTGTCAAACCGCACAGTAAATCCCTCTTTTGACAGCTCAAATTATGCTCATACCTCTCTTTCGAAAAGTCCTTTGTTTTCATGTTCATGCAGATGTGAAGTTGGGATTCATATCGTGGAAGGGGTTCGAAATTTTCAATTTTGTTTTTTGAAGGAGAGATTCGAATTTGTTATATTTCATTTAGAATTAATATTTTCATGGAAAGATTTTCTTATGACTGTAATGTTCGGCTTTCTATTTGTGTTCTTGCTTGACATAGTAGAAAAATTAATTGATTTATTTCCTGAAAAAAACCAGTGCAGTTGTTTGAGTATTCACTTACCTCTTCTAATTGTTCCAATTTTGGAATGAAAATTCAAACAGAATATGGCTTTTCACCTATTTTTCATTTTCTCGTATATGAGTTATTACCTAGTGTTCTCGTCTCCATATTTTTAAACTTCAATTTCGATTCAATTTTTAGTAGATTATCAGATGATTATTACTATAGAAAGATTATTGAACATGGCTGAAAAGCTATGCATTGAGACGACTCAAATCATTGATATAACGTCTAACTTGATCATCGAATCATAGACATGACTTGCAAATAAATGGTTCTGGAATGAAAGACATTGGTATGCACGCCTTAGAACATAAAATATAACTTCTAAACAATTCGATCATCGATGAAACTTGGATGGAAGACTAGGTTCAGTCGACCCGAATCATAGATAAAAATTCAAACCCACTCGACCATCAAAGAAAATAAGACTTTTTCCTCAAATATTCAGAGATGGCAAAAGATACATAAGGGTACAACTTTGCTTCTGCCGTTTTTTTTCCGAAATTCGAGACTTTATTGTAAGAAACTGGTTATACATTTATGATTCAAAGTATTGTTCATCGCTGGCCAATTCTTTCTCCCATATTTCGGGCAGCGTACGAATCCCGCGTTGAAAAACTGGTCATCTCTTGTAGCGATCCACGAATCGATCCAATTTTTTACTTCTTCATAAGACAGAAAGTGCTGGTCAGCCAGGCCGTGTGCCATTGATCGAAACAAGTGATATTCCAAGAAAGCAACGTCTGGAGAATACGGCAGGTAGGGTAGGACTTCCCATTTCAACGTGTTCAAGAATGTCTTGACCACTTTCGCAACTTGGGGTCGAGCATTGTTATGTTGTAAAATCACTTTATCATGTCTCTCGTTGTATTGCAGCCGTTTGTCTCTCAATGCTCGGCTCAAACGCATTAATTGCGTTCTACAACGATCACCTGTGATTGTTTCAGTCGGTTTTAAGAATATAATACAATACGCCGAGCTGGTCCCACCAAATAATGAGCATGACCTCGGAACCTTATTCGTTTTGCACGTCGACGTGGAGTCATGGCCCCATGATTTTCTACGATTTGGATTATCGTAATGAACCCATTCAATTAATTAATTCAATATTCGAGTGACTCATAAAAAGATTCTATATAGGGTTCCAAAATGATCATTATGGTGATAAGTCTCCTTTGATCGGGTCCCATTTTGGTGCTCCAAATCTGAGTATTTCTCAAAAATTTTGTTAGAGTTCAAATAATAAGTTATGAAATTTTATTTGTACAGTGTGAATGGTTGGAATGAGTTTGTTATTATTATTATTATCGAATAAATATAAAGACGTTATCTATAACATCAAACTATTTGTAGTCGATTTTTTCGAGCTTTTACGTGGGAGATACGCAATAAGGCACTAAGGCCATCTTGATTATCGAAGAATGCTCAACTACCTGAATCATAGTCATGACTTGCAAATGAATGGAACTGGAATGGAAGACTTTGTTAAGCACGTCTTGAACCATAGAATATAACTTCTTAGCAATTCGATCATCGAAAGAAGCTTGAATGGACCACTAAGTTGAGATGTACTAAATCATAGATTTAACTTCAAACGGACTCGAACGTCGAAGAAAATAGGTCTTTTGAATGGATGAGAGGACGATTAAGGTAATCTTGAATCATTGAAGGATGCTCGACTACTTGAATCATAGACATTACTTTCAAATGAATGGAAAACTATGATTAGGACGTCTTGAACCATAGACTATGACCTCTAACCCAATCGATCATCGAATGAAACTTGAACGGACCACTAAGTTTAAACGTCTCGAATCACAGACAAAACTTCAAACCGACTCGATCATCGAAGAAAATAAGTCTTTTTCCCCGAAGATGCAGAGAGATGGAAAAAGGTAATTTAATGGTCGAGTGAGTCATGAAGACGTATAACGATCATGCATCAAACCATTTGTGGCCGATTTTTTCGAGTTTTTGCGTGGGATGTACCCGATAAAACCGTCGCCATCACACTTGAATGGATGTGAGGAAGCGACTGAGGCCACACTATCCAGTTAAATTCGTAGTATGAATAATAGCACGCCTCGTTAACTTTAATCGACTCAAAAAGATGCCCGTCTGACACCGGCCATTTTGCCCAGATTACTCCGTGGCTGGAACGTTATTATCCGCAGTGTATTATCCGCTTAAGAGACTGATCAATTCCGCTTACGGTAAGGGAGGAAAGATTCACCGCAATTTATCGTGATTTCCGCGATTTTTCGCAACCGGGACTGTTTGGGGTGGGGGGGGGGGGTGTTATTAAGGGGGTCGCTTTGACTCATAGAGTCGAGGGATGGTGGTTATTTTTACTTACAGGTCTCGCTGTTTTCGGGGAAAATGTACAGATGGTGTCGCGTAACTTTGTGATAAAAGAACTGCACAGGGTGTACTGAATTCGTAGGATTTGAGTGGTTCTCAGTTATGAGTGGATATAGACTATAGAGCGATGACGTTCGCGACTCCGTGCACTTTTTGATGATATAGATGATACCACAAATAGATTTGCTTTAGTTGTTACAGTGTCTGTACTATATTGCGATTTTTAAATTTAACCATTATCGACTATACAGGGTTAGAACTATTCAGAGGGTCACTACAAGGATATCTAAAACAGTTAGAAAGACACGGTGGCTTGAATTACAAAAAAGTTGCGTATTTCAGGGATGAGTGTGTTGGTGTGAACAGATCCGAAATATCTCCATTGGTTCCCAAGATATATCGAAAAAACTGAAAGTCGAGATTTTCTTTTTTTTCTGTATATCTAACTCATTCGTTTTTGCAGACAACTTCACGAAATTTGGTTTATAGCCATTATCCAATAAAGAAATACTAATGGTGTCTTTAAAACTGGCACGAAATCGTGGAGGAAAAACTACTCTCATTAATTAATCTTTAAATTTATTTAAATGAGATATGATAACTTAAAACTACAGGGCGTTACAATCAAACCAATTGCCACTAGACAATAAGTATTTTTGGAAATATTGTTGATGTAACTAATGAAGAATATTACGCGTTACTTCATGAGCATACACAAAACTATTGTATTTTTGTCCACCCTGTACCAATTGGAATGAAGATGTGATACATTTTCGGAATCAACTCAACTAGAGTAATCAAAAAATTGAGAAAAAATGGGGGTGTTCCATTTGAAAAAAAATGACGGTGACGTCATTACTCGGAAGTAATTCACCCTGTATATTAGATTATTATTTTAAAATACGGTTAATTAATATCAAAAACCGACGTGTTTCACGATTATTTCTTAGAATGGTCTGTTTAGCTAAAAATGAATTTGTTCTATACTTTACGGACACAGTGTAGATATTCTAATAGTGTCATCAGATTTTTTCTATTTTCCATTGTTTGAGAGACGCGATAGTCCATTTTTTTTCTTATGGACGCCATATTGGTTTTCTTCATGAGGTGATGAAGAAAAAAATTACGAATTCAGCAATGTATCACACTCTACAAAAATATCTCTAATGGTTTTCGATATCCCTGTAGTGCTCCTCTAAATAGTTCTAACCCTGTATATATCGGATACAACGGAATTTATTGAAATATTTAGAAAGAATGTTTTAGATATAATCCAGTGGCATATTCCATTTTTTTTCTGGGTATAGCAATTTTTGATAGATTGATAACTCCTTTTCAATTGAACACCATATCTATTTCAAAACATTTCAAATTGATTTTTTCAAATATGAATTTCGATCAGAAAATGACAACATGAATTGCTATGATAATACTTAGGCGTATAAGTATGCTTCCACCGTTTTTTCAGAAATACGCTTGGGATTATCGTAATGAACCCATTTTTCATCTCCGATCACAATGCGATGCAGAAATACCTTCCGTCTTTGCCTTGCAAGCAGCTATTCACAAGCAAACAAATGCCGTTCAACATCTCCGGTTTCAACTCGTACAGCACTCAATTTCCTTGTTTCTGAATCATTTCAATGACTTTCAGGCGTTTTTATATGGCTTGTGGCGTTACTCCTAGTGATCCTGCCAATATTTGTTGCGTTTGACACGGGTCTTGATCAAGTAATGCCTCCAATTCTGCATCTTCGAAATCCTTTTCTCTTCCACCGACATGCTGATCTTCGACGTTAAAATCACCGTTCTTAAAGCGTTGAAACCACTCTCGACACTTTCTTTCACTAATAATAGAGGCCGCATTATCGGTATTTGAGAGCATTCGAAGAGCCTCAGCCGCAGATTTCCTCATATTAAAGCCGAAAATTAAAACGTCCTGCAAATGTTCAATCGAGAATAACTCTATGATGCAGACACAAATCGACTAATATTTCGATGGCGTTATGTTTACAAATGTCTTCGCTTAATGTATGACATCTACGATCTATTTAATTCGGGAAATTTTTTTATGTGTTCTTTTATAGACAGACCGATAAAATCATTCCATAGGCATTCATAAAAATGTAATGATGCAATAATAGTCGCAAAAAAAATGTTGTATTGCAATATTTAGGCTGAGGTGATAGTAAAAATTGCAAAAAAAGTTCAGATGTTCGATAATTATTATGAAATTAAAAATCTAAAACTAAGAAAAAAATTCGAATGATCATCACGAAGTGAATAACAATATCAAAAAATGTGCCCTCAGCAATAAAATCAAGGAGTCTTCACCGCAACCAGCGAGAAAAAGCGATTAAACTTGTTTTGGCAAAGCTATATCTGTATGCTGCAAAATGGCGAATGCGACGGTCGAACTAGCTGATATCGCAAATTGATCGATGCCTCCAGAAGTGATTCAAATTCTCCTAAAACCCCGTTGTTCGGAGTATCCGATGCTGAGAAATGGAGCGAATGAGTACTTCATGCTAAACATACTTGTAAGTGCAATCAACTGAACTATTCCTCTAGAGATCAGTTTCCAGCTACGATACACTAAACTACCATATCGTCGTTCAGCCTATGTTCAAGCAACGTGAAATTTGAGCTGAGCACAAAAGATGTTGTCGCTTATGGGGTAAATATTTAATCACTCTACGTTAAATAATTTACCCAGAATTAAATAAGTTTTCCAGTTTAGTAGGAGGTATCTGTTTACTTACAGGGCCAAAATAGAGCTGAATAATTCAATATTGAAACATCAAGCAGGGTTGTGAACCCTGCTTGAGATGTAAAGGAGGAGAATAAATTTCAACCATGTTAAATGTGTTTGACGTTACGTATAGAAATAAGTAAATACATCCCTTTAATGCCGTAATGTCCTCAAGTTAAAGAGGAATTAAAGTAATCAAATTCTTGAAACTAATTCAAATTTAATTTAACTGACGACTTATGATGATAAGATATAGAATAGAATAGAACTAGTTGGGAAAACTACTATTTGCATTGATAAGTACAGGGTGAGCAAATTTCGATGTTTTAGCACTACAACTTTTTAACTAGAGGAGACAGACAAAATCTGATACCCTATTCTCGGTCTCTTTTTCTGATAAACTAACAAGGGTAGTATTAATTTTTGGCCACCTTCATTTGTTTTCGAGTTATAAGCGAAAATTGGCAAAATGGCGATATCGAAAAACATTTATATCTCCGCTAATATTGATGATAGAGCTCTGCAATTAAAACATTATACAGGCATTCTTTTACGTAGAATCCAGTGGCGTGCTCGTCTTTTCAAAAGGGTTTTGAATTACGAAGCTATGACCCAAAGTTGTATTTTTTCAAATAGGAGCACTAAATTTCTGTGCCATATTTTGAAAGCTTGATTTTTCCTTGATATCTCCTCTGGTTTAAAAGTTGTAGTGCTAAAACATCGAATGCCCACCCTGTACAGTTAAATTCAAATAGTTCAAAAACGCTCGTTTTCGATGTTTTATTCCGAATAAAAATACATAAATCTTTCTATGAAAAAATGGGATATTCTCGGTATTATACACGTTTTCATTTAATGAATGGAAAATATTGAATTTGTATATAATCCGGAAGTAAGGGAGGTATTTTTCAGCGTTTACCAATTTGTTTAGAAAGAGGAAGTAAATTCCAGTCGACTCATATGACTAAAATAGGAAACATTGGAACAGCAAATCGTAATAAATTCTACCAGAACCTTTTATTCGCCTTTTTATTGGAATTTATGTTTTCGCCCAAATAAATGGCTGGCCGTATTGTTTGCTTTCAGCTGTCACGGAATATTTACAATTGCTTGCATATCTTCCTTTTTTTCGATGGAGATATTCTCTAAGCCAGACGCAAAATGGTTGTATTGACATTGAAGTCAAGATTCATGCACCAATTATTTGGGATCTAACCTTGTTTTTGAAATGAACACGAGGAAACAAAACATGCATATCTAAAGGTTCTGCTATTCACTCGTTATTGAATTCATTTCATAATTCAACGGAGTTGATGTGTTATAACTCAGTTCCTTTATGGAATAAATTGACAGACTTATCGCAAGAATTCAATCACTTATGTTATTACCACTGAAAATTTGAGGCTTCTGTTGAATAAACTAATCAGGAGCTCAAGTTGAGATTATCGATAATCCGAACTTGACTCTGATTGGTATGTTGAATTAAATGTCTACATATTTATCTATGTGACATTCAATAAAGGGTATTCCAAGAGAAATGTTACAATTTAAAATAGCTACAATGGTAACATTGGTAAGTACTTGATTTTATTCACTTTTTTTTTGCACAGATTAACGAAAACCATGTTGGCTGTTATATTTTTGGTTTTTAAGATTACCATGAACATATTATTTCAGATTGATCAATCTTCTCTTCCATACAGTATCTATTTCATCTTTCGTGAGGATTCCTCACTGTCAGTAAATATGACCTTGTCGGCAGCATCTAATGTTGTTCACCCTGCTTACCTTGATACCCCTTAATTGTCCTTCAGTGCTTTCCTCCTCTCTGAATTTCAACTTTTTTAGCACTTTTAAATCGATGGAGATAGACAAAATCTGATACCCATTCTCGTTCTTTTTTCCTGAGAAACTAGCAGGGGTAGTATTCATTTTTGGCCACCTTCTTTTGTTTTCGAGTTATAATTGAAAATTGTATGATAAAAATGGTGAAATCGAAAAAATTTATATCTTCGCTAATACTGATGATAGAGTCCGAAATTAAAATATCATACAGGCACTGTTTTAAGTCCAATCTAGTGGCCTTCTCGTACGTTTAGAAGGATTTCTAATTAACAAGCTAAGACCCACTGTACAATGCAAAAATTTCGTTCGTCTTTGCCTTGTGAGCAGCTGTTCACAAGCATCACACGGCTTCAACACGTACGGCACCCAATATCCTTGTTTCTGAATAATTTCCATGACTTTCAGGCATTTTGAAATGGCTTGTAGCTTCAATTCTAATGATCCTGGCAATTATTATTGCTTTTGACATCAGTCTTGATCAAATAATGCCTCCAATTCTGCATCTTCGAAAATCTTCTCTCTTCCATCGCCATGCTGGTCTTCGACGTCAAAATCACCGTTCTTGAAGCATTGAAACCACTCTTGGAATGTTCTTTCACTAATAACGGCCTCGCGATCGGTATTTGAGAGCATTCTATGAGACTCAGCCGCAGATTTCTTCATACTGAAGCAGAAAATTATAATATTCCGCAAATGGCGAGAATTTGGCTTGTAAGCTGACATGTTTAATCGAGAGTAACTTCATGATGCAGACTCAATATTTCCATGGCGTTGTGTTAACAAATACCTAAGCTTATTGTATGACATCTACGATATATTTATTTCGACTACCACTTACCAAAGTTGTACACCTAATAATTAGGAAAGGAACAAAAAAGAAACAATATTTAAGACTTAATAAACACAAACCATACGATGTTATGTATTTTTGAAATCAGTAAAAATTGAGCTTTCAAAAAATGGCACAAAAATCTAGTGTTCCCATTTAAAAAAACATAACTTTGGGTCATAGCTTTGTAATTAAAAATCCTGCTAAAAATTCGAGCCCGCCACTAGATTCTACGTGAATAAACTTTTAATTTTGCAAATAAAAAATGAACAATACAATTTTTCTGCACAGGTACAGCACATAGAACTAGGGCTAACTGTGCTCACATTAAATTTTACTACCCAGATCCCGTCCAATTTCTGAAAACCGTGTCAAAGTTCAACGTACAATTCCGTTGAGAGACCAATAACGTATGTATTTTTTGTAATGATTGGAAAACACGAAATCAAATAAAAATAACACACTGTCCACCCTAAATTAGGACCGGAATAACACTGTGGAATCATCACGACAAAACAACGGAACACCACGGTATATTTCATGGGTCGAAATGAAATACCGTGTTGGTAAATTAACACTCGAACTAAATATTTTGGTTGTAAAATTCGCAGCATGGATGACATAATTCGATGGCCATCGAGTGTATCGACAAAACCGAATGTAGGCAAGCTTTTAAATTCGGCGTGGAGTGCCCCAAAATTGAATTTCGGCGGCATATGTGAGGCGACCCAGATAATTTACTACGAATTATTGTGAATTAATTGGATGCACCTCGACATTGTTCGCTGTTATTGTTTTCAAGGGACAATATGTAAACCCCTCTCGTGGGTGTGCCACGAAAAGGCTATCAGCTATGATGGGAACGAAATGAATGTATAATTTATTATTATTATTATTATTATAACGTGATACAGAGTTGAGGCTTAGCCTATAAACTCTAAAATATGTTAAAATAAGTAATGTTGTCACAAATT
This sequence comes from Harmonia axyridis, assembly GCF_914767665.1. Lineage (NCBI taxonomy): Eukaryota > Metazoa > Arthropoda > Insecta > Coleoptera > Coccinellidae > Harmonia > Harmonia axyridis. The sequence continues at coordinate 12,506,654 of NC_059502.1, read as the reverse complement.
ACAAGCTTACAAAAATATTGAAAAAAAAATTATAAGAAGAAAGGGATGAAAACAAAATTCGTGCTATTGAATGAAAAAATATCACAAAAAAAAAAAAAACAATTCAATTTCACAAACACAGTGCATTCTGTGAGGCCCACAAGTCAAGTTTGTTCTTGAAACTGTTCACACTAAGCGCACAAACTATCTCGGTCGGCAATCTGTTCCAAACCTCGAATACTCTGTTGGAGATGAAGTACTGCCTGGTGGTGGTAAAGAATCTCTCACGTGAGAGTTTGGACATATGTCCTCTGAGATTATTTGAGTTGAGCACAAAAAGATGACTGAGGTCACAACCGAAGAGACTATGTAGCGATCTATAAGTTATTATGGGATCGCCCCTCAACCTCCTCAACGAGAACCTGGAGATATTCATTAGGGCTAACCTACTTTCATAATCTGGACGCACAAAGCCATACGGTATTCGGGTGGCCCTCCGCTGAACCGATTCTAGTAGAGTAGCATCCCTGATGAGGCAGGGATACCAGACAGGACCGGCGAACTCCAGAACTGGACGAATGTATGTCTTGTACAATTGTGCTGCAGTCATAGGATCGCAACCAGCGAAAGACCTCCCGAAGAGATAGAGAAGCTTTCTTGCTCTGCTCGTGCAGTGTGCTATATGCTGACTCCATGACAGATCCTCCGTCACAATCACACCCAGATCATTGTGAGCGGATACATTTTCAATCAGCTGCCCCTCAACATAATAAGAAAGTCTTGGATTCTTCTTTCCTAAATGTAACACCTTACACTTTTGAACATTTAACGGAAGCAGCCAGTCATCACACCACCTCGCCAGGGTGTTGAGATCCTCCTGTAGGACAGAACGATGGGTTGGACAACTGAACAGCTTTGTATCGTCCGCGTATGAACAACACTGAGAACTGAGAAGATTTGCATGTCATTTCGTCCCAATATTCGTCATTTTCGAATTTTGAGCCGGAAATGGCCTCAAACGATAAGGTATTAGGCTAATTAAAAAGTCTCCGGTCTGAAGCTTAGATGGTGGTGCTAGTATTAAATCCATATTATGCTTTTTGGTTAGTACCAACCTTCAAACGATACGTGTCAAAATTTGGCAGGAGTCCGACCATTAGTTTGTGAGATATTGCGTTGTGAGTGTAGCTACTATTGTTCTTTGAAGAAAAATGAAAAAAAAAATCATTTCGTGTACTGATAAAATATTGCTTTATGAAGGGAAAATATACATCTGAAGCAAAATTTTGGCTTGATGAAGAGTTAGCGCCAGGAAAATCAACCAACATTGATTGATATGCTAAATTTAAACGTGGTGAAATGAGCTCCGAAGACGGCGAACGCAGTGGACGCCCAAAAGAGGCTGTCACCGATGAAACAATCAAAAAAGTTCACAAAATAATTTTGAATGACCGTAAAGTGGAGTTGATCGAGGTAGCAGACCTTGTGAAGATATCATATCATTCACGAATATTTGTACATGAGAAAGCTATGTGCGAAATGGGTGCCGCGCGAGCTCACAATCGATAAAAGCAACAATGTGTTAATGATTCTGAGCAGTGATTGAAGCTGTTTAAGAGCAATAAACCTGAATTTTTGCCTAGATATGTGACAATGAGTGAAACAAGGCTTCATCCTTTCACTCCGAAATCCAATCGACAATCAGCTGAGCACACGATGAACCGAATCCAAAGCGAGGAAAAACACAACAATCAGTAGACAAGGTTATGGCATCAGTATTCTGGGTTGCGCTAGGTATAATAGTCATTGATTACCTCCAAAAAGGCCAGATTATCAACAGCGATTATTAGATAACGTTATTTGATCGTTAAAAGGATGAAATCGTTAACAAACGGCCGATTTGGAGAAAAAAAGGTGCTGTTTCATCAAGACAATGCGCCGTGTCACAAATCAATGAAGACAATAGCAAAATTGCATGAATTGGGCTTCGAATTGCTTCTGCATCCACCGTATTCGCCAGATCTGGCCCCCAGCGACTTTTTCCTGTTCTCAGACCTCAAAAGAATGTTCGCTGGAAAGAAATTTAGCACTAATGAAAAAGTAATCGCCGAAACTGAGGCCTATTTTGAAAGCGAAAGACAAATCATACTACAAAAATGGCATCGAAAAGTTGGAAGATCGCTATAATCGCTGTATCACCCTGAAAGGCAACTATGTTGAATAATGAAATTGAATTTTGCCAAAAAAATGTGTTCTACTATAGTAGATCGGGGACTTTTCAATTGCAATGATATACTGGGTGTGTCATTTGAAATAAGGAAGTAGTAGTCTGTGTCCGGGATAACCGGAAATTGTAGGGATCTGAAAATATTTTAGGGAGAAAGATTATTGTCTCAAACCTCAATATGCAAATTTTCAGCACAAAATTATGATTAGTTTTTCATAAACGTCTAATAGGCGGTAAATCACCCTGAATAACTGTTTTATAGCTTCATTATATGAAATATCTATTTCACTTATTTTTTTTTCCGTAAGACCTGTTAGCATTAAATCGAATTCCAGTCCTCACGTAGCAAAATTATCCTCTCAATTAATCAATTAGAGATATAAAGCAAATGTTGAAAAAAAAATGTTTTTCACGTTACAGAATACAGAGACGTGTTCTGTAGGTCCACAAAACTGAAAAATCGCCCCTCCTGTCTACGTTCGCGGCGCATTACACACGAAAACACTAAACACGTATCCTCCTTTTTTTGAAGCTGTATAATAAACTAGCAGGCAACAGGAAGAATACAAGTAAAAAGCCGCGTCAGCGGAACTTCCTGTGAGTGCGACGGGGTTCATGTTCCGTGGCTAAAAGCCACCCTAATGAACTCATATTATTCAGCACATAAAAATTCTTCTAAAATGTACACATATTACCTTCTATACTTTCTCTGATCTAATTTTTCACTCTGCTTGTTCCCCCTTGCAGATACCCGAACAAACTCGGAAATCTTATTTTGGGGGAATAAGTCAACCTTATATTTTCTCACGTAACCGAAAAGATTCGTGTGATTTTTTCACAATAGGCGTGCTTTTTTCTCCATATTAATGAAATATAAAACTTCGTTCGTACTATATTCACTTTTCTTCTTGAAAACAAAATTATAAGTGCAATAAAAATTTTGAAGCAATAAAATTTTATTGCACTATTGCTAAACAGTGCAATAAAATTTGATTGCTTCAAAATTTTTATTGCACTTATAATTTTTGTGAAAAGAGTTAATTGCACTTTTCACATCGCGTGCAATTAATACTTTTTGCACTCATTAGATAAATAATCATAAATTACTTGATTACTAATAATAAATGCTTGTATATTCGCTTTTATCTAATTTCTTTTTTCAATAGAAGCATAAAATTTCGTCTAATATCTACTCAGAACAACAAAATGGTCACGAACGAAATTTTAAATAAAAATTTACCACCGGAGTAACTGAAGTAGTGACTTGGTCACCTGGGTGTAGGTTCAAAGTGATAATATTTTGAAAATTAAAATCAGTTTTATTGAATGCAAATGACAACATCGTATTCAAAACATCGTTAAACTTAAATAAACCTTCGGTGGATAAGACTAAGCTTATGCTTATATCCATTATGACCTGAAAATATTTCATCTAACGATATACAAAAACTATTCTGGAGCTATTTATGCAGATAATCATTTGATATTAAAATGGTTAGGTATACGAATTATTTAACAATAGCAATGCGGAAGCTACTCATAAGATTCTCGTTTGATGTAACTGAGGAACAAAATGAACTGCCTCAAATAAGCTTCTATTTAGATAACAAAAGTGATGACCTTCCACAAAACTCATGCTTGGCGTTAAATAGATCTAGATCATGGAGATGGGAAATATAATAGAGTTCAGAGGTGAAATTTTGCGGTATATCTTATTGCTAGAAGTGATTACCTTCAACGTCGTACTTTTTCTTATATAACCTACTCTCATCTGATATTTTCATTGAATAAATTTAGGTTCATTAAACAAGAAATCTCAGATGTTGGCAGTTAAAAAACTGCGACTGCTCCGATTGGTTCACCTTGCTTCAAATTATGCTGATAATATTCTGCAGTGTCCTAATTCTTTCCTAAGAATAAAATAAATGATAAAATAAATAAAATAAACCGCTTTTAAGAGGGATTACCACTACGTGGCTTTCCACGTATCAGTCAAACATTAGGTACTCATTCATTTTCCCTCTGGCGCTCCTGCGATAACCAAAATTTGCACGGTGTACAGGGTGGGCAAATTTCGATGTTTTAGCACTACAACTTTTAAACAAGAGGAGATATACAAAATCTAATACCACATTCTCGTTCTTTTTTTCTGAGAAACTAACAAGGGTAGTTTTCATTTTTGGCCACCTTCTTTAGTTTTCGAGTTATAAGCGAAAATTGAAAAAATGGCGATATCGAAAAACATTTATATCTCCGCTAATACTGATGCTAGAGCTCCGAAATTGAAACATTATACAGGCACTTTTTTACGTAGAATCCAGTGGCGTGCTCGTCTTTTCAAAAGGGTTCTTAATTACGAAGCTATGACCCAAAGTTATGTTTTTTCAAATGGGAACACTAGATTTCTGTGCCATTTTTTGAAAGCCTTATTTTTCCTGATTTCAAAAACATATAACATCGTAGGGTTTGCATCAAAATAAATAACAGAAAATGGTCAAAAACCTTTTTTTATCTAACCATCCCAATATTTCTATGGTTTCAACTGTTGATTCTTTCGTGAAAAACGAAAAGTTAAAAGTTACCAACATTGTTTTTTCATTCGTGAATTAAAAATATTATCATTCTACAACGTAAATTACTGTTTAAAGAAATGATATGAAAACCCCATAAAAATCTGTGTTTGTAAGAGGAACAATCTATAATTTCTTTTTGAACCGAGCATCAGTTAGTTGGTGGTATATAAGGAAACATTACAATTTGGATATAGGAACATGTTATCGTCGAAAAAAACATTGGGGAAAGTCAGAAGGTTTTCAGCATTTGTTTGTTCATAAGTTCTGTGTTGTCCAAAGCGCAATTTACGATTGAATGACGAGCGATAAAAATCTTCTAACTGTCTGAGTCAGTGCTTTTCTAATTTTATATTTAATGAGATGTGATGAATCTTTGCGAACCCAGAAGATGGCGCCATAAGCTGAGTAATACTCGGGAGAACAGCACTGCTCGGGATATATCATTACTCCTATTATTGACTGAGTGATTACTCTTTGATTTATGGGAAAAAACCTCACGCAACGAGCTGCCACTGCACACTCACTAACAGTAGGTTTATTTACCCTTTCCAACCCCTGTGGAAATATCAAAATAAGCAAGTCAGAGAGAGGTAAATGTCACAGCGAGTTATAACTCGATGAAATAATTTCATCGTATTAGGGGGGGTAGAACGTTTACCCAACAATAATACGGTAGTCTGCGGAAGTTCGGGCAACTTTTGATACCCACCCTTGGCCAAAGTTCATAGTTGCCGTGGAACCCACCCGTCCCGAATAAAATGAAGATGAAACACATTCATTTAACTCGATCTGGGGGTGAAAATTTCCAACCGCAAATAGTTTCTATGATTCTCTCCATCTGCCGTTCGGAGTTTACACAAAGTCGTCCAAGGGAGCGTCTTATGTGAACTCCTAAGTGAACTTTATTACCGGGCCCGGAAGTGGGGGAGAGGGGGTGAAGTAGGACGAGGAAAGAATTCGTGCAGGAATGCCTCGTCTTACAGGACCCGGAGAATATTCTACATTGCTGCGAGAATAATCCGCGCCGAGACCTGTGACTTACCGTTTCTTTACTTTGGGATCCTTTTTATTTTCAGCTAACCGTGGGGCTAGACTGAGTAGTAGGAATTTCGATGGAAATTCGGGATATGGCGCTGGATGAAAAATATCCGGAAAATCCGGTCGAATTAGGGAGCTGGAAGAATTAGAGATTTTTTTTATTGGATGGGAGATTGTTAGTTCGATATTGTAGATACTTTGGAATATCAAAGTTTTTTAATAGGTTTTAGTTTTGTTTTCGATTTAAATGGTAGTTCTACAATATTTTTTATAAGCATTCCCTATTCCTCATTTTTTTATTCGAGAAATGTATTCAATTTGTCTAGAAGATCTTCATTTTGTAATATGACAAATTCATTGCCGTGAAATTCTTTACGCATAATACGCTCTATTAGTGTAACGTCACACACCGCCATTTTTGGTTCTCCTGTCAGTGTTCGGAATCCAAACAAATAAATTGTCATTCAAATTAGTACGGTGTCGTTGAAGGAATTGGCTTATTTTCATAAATAAGAGTATTTAAGGAACGATTTCAGTATTAATTGATAGACAGAAGGAACGAGGTTAATACCAGTAAGTTTGAATCCTGTATTCCCCAGATTTCGTAAAAAGCCGTGTTTATTAGTTGAACTTCAAGTTCGAACTTACTGGCATTAATCTCGTTCTTTCTGTCTATCAATTAATAGTAAAATCGTTCCTTGAATAACCTTATTTATCAAAATGAGCCAATTTCTTCAACGACAACGTACTAATTTGAATGACAATTTGTTTGTTTGCATTCCGAACACTGACAGGAGAACTAAAATGGCGGTGTGTGATGTCATCACTAATAGAGCGTATTTAGGCGTCATCAGCATATATTATAAAATAAAATCTTCAATTTGAGTTTATAAAAAACTGCAGTTTGGTGCATTTCAAAGTCAAGGTTGCTTCCTCATTTTCATTTATTCATTATATGTATGGTTAATTATTAAGATATTCCCAAATTCGTTGTCTAGTGAAGGGATCTCAGAATCTCTAGAGCTACATAGTCGTACAACTTTGCTTCCGCCGCATTTCTCCGAAATTCGAGGCTTTATTGAAAAAAGCAGGTTATACATTTATGATTCGAAGTATTGTCCATCGCTGGCCACTACTTTCTTCCATCTTTCGGCGGCGTACGAATCCCACGTTGAAAAAAAAAATGGTCAACTTTTGATGCGATCCACGAATCGATCCAGTTTTTTACTTCTTCATAAGACCGGAAGTGCTGGACAGCCGGGCCATGTGCCATTGATCGAAGCAAGTGATAGTCCGAAGGAGCAACGTCTGGAGAATACGGCTGGTGGGGTAGGACTTCCCATTTCAACGTTTCCAAGTAAGTTTTGACCACTTTCGCATTCTGAGATTCACTTGTCTAGTGGACAAGGAATTTGGGACATCCGATACATTTCATTCTACAAAGATATTAAAATCGAGATTCCCATTTAATGATATAATATTATTCAGTGAAGTAGAGGAAATAATAATAACCATTGTATTAATATCGCCAAATTTATTGGCTTCTCCAGTTTAATGGAAATCATTATCAGCCCGTTTCGAACAAATAACGTATTCGTCTTCGAAGTAAAATGTTTTAAGAACTCGAATAATAATTCTCCAACTCCTCATAAACATGAAAGCTGATCCGAATTAAGCCCTGTTTCCATTCCATCCAAGATTATTCTCGTCATACCTGATGATATATCTCGCGCAGCAGTAAAAAGTGGGCATAAAAAATGGCAGAATTTCATTGAGAAATTAAACTCATCTCGGAGTCAAGTTTATTAACTGAATACTAACATCCTATCTCCTGTGAAAAGTTAATGTATTCCGAGTCCAACGAACTGTTCAGTCTCCGAAGTGATATTATCCCTATTTATCACCAGGCTGTTTCTTCACTTTTATAGTTTCTAATTCTGCAGTTTCAGGCAGGGAAGTTCTTCGGTTGTTTCCACGACATTCAGAGTCTTATGCTCTTTATACACGTAATATTCATGAACAAACCTTTTACGGTCATAGTCCATAAAGACGGGGCATAACGATATTCAAAGAGCTTTTAGCTGTTCGGCAGAGATTTCGGTTTTAAAATTAATTTAACAGCCTTTCCGCAGACGGCGTTCATGGCCGAATGAAGTTTTTTACATAATTCCGGGTTGTATCTTCACCACTATCAGCGTAAATGTGATATTCCCATTTTTTTTTGTAATGTACTCGAGGAGGAAGCGAAATTATGCAGACGCCGGAGTGCTCGAATCCTTTGCTCCGATGGAGTTGGCTTGTTGGCATTTTTACATCCCATTTCCCATTCATTCCTGCGGTACGGAATAAGTGCATCCGAAATGTTGCATTCAAGTCGGGATGCTGGAATGCCATTTCGTTCTATATATTTTTACGATCGGCGCGTATATTTCCTACTGTTTGAACAATGCAATCATGATTCAACAATGAATACGGGGAACTGGAGAGGGCTATTGAATCATTGGTTGAAGGGATTTTCAGTAATTATTTATTTTTTTCCCCTTCAATAGAAGTCAGGTAAGCTGTGAACATTCGAACGTTTCCCTAAGTTTCAATATAATGATGTAGGAGAGGATGTCTTTCGTTAGGGAATCACTAGTAAATCTACCAGACGAATTCCTCAGTAGAGTACTTTCAGAGACATCTACCGCATTGTACAGTGCTGGCAAGTCTGTATCTTCTTCTTCATCTTGATTTAAGCCTAAGGCTTGTAAGTCCTGCTTCAACACTGTATGTACGTTAATATCTAGGAGACTCTCTATGGTTTTGCGAGATACCAATCTACCAGATGAATCCTTCACCAAAACAATTCCAGAGACATCTGCAGCAATACAGTGCTGGGTAGTTTTTCTTTTCCTCCTCTTCTTCTTTTTAATTCAAGCTAAAGACTTGTGAGTCCAGTTTCAACACTGGATGGACATAGATATCTATGAGACTCTCCATGATTTTAGGATCTATCCACCTACCAGATGAATCAGTCAGCAAGCCAATTCCAGAGATATGCCACAATTTAAAGGAGCTGGCATAAACAGTGCTGGTTAGTTGGTGTCTTCTTTCACTTCTTCATCTTGATATAAGCCTAAGGCTTGTAATCCAGCTTCAAAACTGGATGGAACTAGATATCTAGGAGACTCTCCATTGTTTTGGGGTCTACCAACTTACCAGATGAATCCTTCACCAAGACAATTATAGAGACTGCCGCAATCTGAATGAGGTGATGATACAATGCTGCAATTTGGTGTCTTCTTCCTCTTCTTCTTAATTTAAGCCTATGATTTGTGAGTCCAGCTTCAACCCTGGATGGATGTAGATAACCAGGAGACCCCCATGGTTTTGGTGTCTACCAATGGGTCTTTTTGTGTCTGAAATTCCGTTTCGGGCTATTTTTGACACTCCACCTACGTCTATTCTGTATATGTATGTGATCGTTTCAACACCTTCAACGTTTTCTTCTTCATCTGACAGTCGTCCTGAATCTGACACTCCTCTTCCTCTTAGTTTATATCCAAATATTGTCTTCAGTATTCTCACTTCAGTAGTTCTTGGGATGGACTTAGTTCTTTTGTTATCTGTTCTTGTTTCCACGGCATATTTCATAATGAATCTGAAGAAGGTTTTGTAGATTCCTTTCTCATAAAAATCAATGTTCAATTTTTTGGAGAAAAGTCTGCAGTTTTTATGTTCTTCACTGCATCAAAGATGCACGATTTCATTGGCAATATGGTTTCTTGTGTAGGTACCACTGATCTATCGATCTAAAATATTTTCAGCACTGCGGTGCTACCGCTTTCATAAAAAAGTACTTACAACTTCGTTATTTCATATTTCTATTGAAAGGAATTTCAATTAAATTTTAACTCGTAAAAGGTGTATACAAATTTTATTATCTTTCATTGTTTCTGAGGTATCTTCTTTCAA